>NW_026652278.1:33901800-34413152 GCF_009828535.3 Hylobates moloch
AAATAGAGGGAAAGAAGCAAGCATTTATTCTGTCTATCCCATACAAACTTCATTTTAGGGTAACCAACAAGTTGATGAAAGATAATTCTTCTTCATAAAATTCCAGCTAATCAATGTCAAGGGAATAACAGAATTTAAAAATTTCACTCTTTTGCAATTCCTAATGAAATAACAGACCTAGGCAATGATCATAAAATTCTTACAATAGTGTTTTTCACCTTGGTGGCATATTAGAATCATCTAGGGAACTTAAAAAATATACATGTCTGGGCCTCACTCCCAGAGTCCAATTTAAATGGTTTGAAGTAGGCCCCCAGCCTCAGTGGGTTTTACAAACTTCAAATTTCTCAGGTGATTCTAATGTACTGCCAGCATCACAAACCACTGCTCTAGTGAAAGACTAGCAGGAAACCTTGTAAGGGATGGATCAGGCTGACACCGCCTGGGCCCACTCAAGTCACCATCGCTGCAGTTTGGAAGCACACAGCACCACTTGAAAGCAACCTTGTACTCCCACCCCCAAATCAAATCTAAATAAATCAAACTTTTAGATCTAACTATCAATTTACAGGAAATACAGGAAATAGGACAAATAACCTAGTTTTTTTGGAATGACCAAGACACACACAAACACAGAGACAGACAGAGAGGGAGAGAGAGAGACTGTTGTAGATTAAAATCACTATCAATTAAATACCATGCATGGACATTTTTTGAGTCCTTATTCAATCTAACCAACAGCAAAACAAACAAAAGGCACATATGAGGCAACTTGGGAACTTTGATGGTATCAAAGAATGTTAATTTTTTTTGTAGGTATGATAATGGTATTGTGGCTATATTTTAAAAGTAAGTCTTTCTTTTAGAGATACATACACAGTATTTATGAATGAAATGACAAGATCTCTGAGATTTGCTTTAAAATAATCCAGCAAGTGTGAGGGGTGTGGGTTTATAGATGAAACTAGTTAGGTCATGCTGATAATTCCTGGAGCTAGGTGAAAAGTTCGTAGGGGTTCATGATAGTCTTTACTTTTCTATATGTTTAAAAACTTCTACAGTAAAGTGTCAAAACAAAACAAGCTATTTAGGGTGAATAAATAGAAATCGGGGTTCAACGGAGGACCTGAGAGGGACAGGAGGACATGAAACAAAAGTCATGTGACACAACTGGCCCAGAAGCAGGAATCCATCACCTCTACCAGGGTTTGCAAAGGCCAAGAGAGCCGCTGCTTCTGTCCTTACCCACAGAGAGCCACCTACGCTCAGATTCTCACCTTGATTCCACTAAGAATCTCATTCATGATCTTTAAACGTTTGTCTTTATTCTTCATATTTTTGACCTGCCAGGAAAAAAGCAAAAGAAAAACAATATACGCTTCCATGAGACAGGGCTCAGGTTTGCTGCAGACATCAGCCTTCACTGCTACTTTGTGGCTGCCGCTTACTAAGAACTTGAGGTGCCCAGTGATGGGATTCACCTCCCTCCACTCTCCTCTTTGCCCACTCTGCTCCTGTCACACCCATCTTCTTTCTGATCCTTGCTTGTGCCAAGCTTGTTTCTGCTCCATAGCCCTTGCCTGACGGTACCCACCTCCCAGGCTGTTCTTCCCCTGCCCTTCCCAAGGCTTTCTCCTTTACAGTCAGGCTTCTGTCATTCAGAGTTTAACTTAAATGTTCACTCCCCAAGAGGCCTTCCCTGAACTCATTGAAAATAACCACCCACTCACTCACTATCTCATCACCCTGTTGAATTCTCCGTATAATACTTATCATGATCTGATATTTTTCTTCTTTGTGTATTGCCTGTCTCTCTACCACCCCACCAGGTAGAATGTAAGATCCATGAGAACAGGAGCCCTAACTCACTGCTGTGTTCTCAGAGAAGTGAGAAGTAAGATATGCAAGAAATATTTTCAAAACAATTATTTGTAACTTGAATGCAAAACAAATGAGTGAATAAATCATATACACTGTCAAGTCCACCCACCCAACCTGTGACTTCTGGCAGGACTGAGGACACTGTCTGCACAGAGCCCTCCCACCTGGTGGTAGCGGGGTGATTGCCAAGGCTCAGGCTGAAATTTGGATCACTCATGTGACTGCTCTCTGTGGTTGGTTTAGATTGCTATAATGGAGAAGCAGGGCCCCAAATCCCTGTTCTTAGGGCAGCCCAGCAGAGCAAGATGGAAGAATTATGTGCAGCATCTCTGGGGCAGCCCTTCCTTCCCCAGTCAGGCTCTTCCCTCTAACATGAATGCAGAGGAGTTTATATAAACCCTAAGAGTCGTCAGAAGATGAAAAGGGAACTCAGAGACAGCTAAGTACACTTGAGATGGTAGAAGTCTTCCACCAGCTGTGCCTCGCCCAAACTCCCATTAAGAATTAGAGTAGAGTAAGAAAAAGGGTTTACACTTTAAAGAAAGCTTATATTCTTCTGGGTGACTTTTTCTTTACCTGAATGGTCTTACTCTTGGTGGACAGGATCGCATTAATTGGGATTACAAGCACCATCACCCCAACACCTGCTAAGACTGAGGGTCCCAACTCTCTCCATAGGAAGAAGATAGATAAGACAATCTGTAGAACACTTGACCACAGCATGTGCATGAAGTTGGTCACATCCATGAGCTTCTGGGCATCCACAGACATCAGGTTCACTGTTTCTCCAACGGTGTACTCCTTCCTGGCCAAGTTGGATAGGGTCAATGCCTAAAGATAAAGATTGAAATTGGGACCCATGGACAAAGCCAAGGATACTAGGGAGTCGAAGAGGAAGCTCAGGAAGTGAGATTACAATGGAAGGATGTGCTCCATATGGACACAGCTTCTCCAAGGCACTGTGACTTCTTGCCTCCAAATCTTACACATGGTGTTCCCTCATTCTGACCACTCTTTCCTCTTATCCCCACCTTCCTCCAACTCTACCCATCCACACACTTCTTTGCCCAGAAAACTCCTATTTATCCTTTGGTGTCAGCTGAGATGTAACTTCTTGTAAGAAAACCACCCTGACTACCAAGTGGGGTTAGATACTCATCCTGTGTACTCTCATAATATCCTGAGCTTATCTTTGTCATTACATTCATCACAATGAACCATAATTAGTTTGTTTTTTTCTGTTTCTCCACTAGATGTAAACTCTGTGAGGATGAGGGCAACACCTGTCTATTTCACTACTATATTATGTGGCTCATAGTAGAGAATCAAATACCGAAGGATGGAAGAAAAGGAGGGATGGATGGATGGAAGGAGAGAGGGAGGAAGGGAAGGAGGAAAGGGAGAAGGGAAGGAGGGAACCAGCATGTATTGATTTTGACCTCAGAGGCTTTTGATGTGGCAATGTTATTTGGAGTCATACTCTTATGAAGAGGTTGCAATCATTCCCAAGAAGGACGGAGAATTTAGAATGAAGAGGAAAACTTCAGACTTCATACTTTGAAGTAAAATAACTTTTGTAGGCTGGGTACAGTGGCTCACGCCTGTAATCCTAGCACTTTGGGAGGATGAGGCAGGCAGATCACCTGAGGTCAGGAGTTCAAGACCAGCCTGGCTAATATGGCGAAACCGCATCTCTACTTAAAATACAAAAATTAGATCGGCATGGTGGCGGGTGCCTATAATCCCAGCTGCTCGGGAGGCTAAGGCAGGAGAACTGCTGGAACCTGGAAGGCGGGGGCTGCAGTGAGCCGAGATCGTGCCACTGCACTCCAGCCTGGGCTACAGAGCAAGACTCCATCTTGAAAAATAAATAAATAAAATCAAACAAAATAAAAGACTTTTGTATTGTCAGGATTTTTCAGGCACTATCTAGATGCCTGATCTTGTAATACGGGCTTCCTGTTCTCATGTTAGAGAGGTCAGGAGGCTGATACCCACAGGTCTGTCACTTACAATAATGCCTTGCACAAATGTACCACAGCACTGAAACCAACTTGCACTATGCCACCAAGGCACCATCTGGAGTAGGCTGCATCTTTCTAGAAGAAGGAGAGCCACATTATAATTCCCACAAAGATAGTGTACGGGCTACAAGTGGCCCATACTACTTCCATCTCCTCCTAGAAGCATTACTGTCATCTTAATCCACCAATACATTCTTTGGAACATATCGGGATTCTTGGCTGTACAGTAAAAAGAAGAAAGTTTTCTAAAATGTTAGACCACCAAGGTTCTAGAGGAATCAGCCCACTGCTATGCCTTCCCTTTGGTATGAAAGAGGGGGAAAAAAAAGAAAACAACTAACAACATTTAATTGCCCTTCAAGGTAATCACTATACATTTCTATTTTCAATAAATGTAGTCCCAGTAGCCCTTGTGTGGGGACAACTCCTGGCTACATGATTGCAGGCATTGAAATTATCCAAGCCTGAGTTTTCTTTGTAAAATAGGTATAATGTACTTATTTCACAGGGCAATAGCCCTGTGAATTGATAGTGAACGTAAAAAATGTTTCATAAGTAGTGAAGCATTGTCTAAACATATAAATTAGTAATTTTCTTCCACTCTTCTAATAGCGATATTTATTTGAATAAAAGTATCATTGAGGGTTCTATTTTATAAATCTCTTTATTGATTGTAACAGTTGCAAAACCTGGAAGATTAAGAATCAAAATAGTGTGAATGAATAATCACAATTATGAAAAAATCGTAGAAGTGTACTTTACTAGCAATGGCTGAGACAGGCTGGTTAGTGACCTTATAACCTGTAAACCAGCAGAAACTCAGTATCTCCAGAAGGAATAAGAAGATTTTAAAAATCAACTGGAGGAAGGCAAATTCCAGTGGGGGGGTATCTGGGAGTTCAAAGGACTTGACCAGACTTCTGATCTCAAGACGCTTGGATTATCTGCCACTGTCTCTCAACGAACCAACATCTACTCAGGGAAAACGAAGACACAGTGGCGTTTCTAGAGAGGAAAGCAAAGGAGAAAAGTAGGAACTGTAATAGAGAAGTTACTATGATGGAACTTTCCAGTGTTGTGTTGGAAAAAAAGGAAGAAAGTCAACTAGTGTTCCAACTTATAAAAAGATTGGAACCTATCTCCTCCTGGATGAATTTTCTCAGCAAGCCTGTAGTCACTGATCATAACTACCGTATTTTCATTTCTTTTTTTATTTTATTATTATTATACTTTAAGTTTTAGGGTACATGTGCACAATGTGCAGGTCTGTTACATATGTATACATGTGCCATGTTGGTGTGCTGCACCCATTAACTCATCAGTTAGCATTAGGTATATCTCCTAATGCTATCCCTCCCCCCTCCCCCCACCCCACAACAGTCCCCAGTGTGTGATGTTCCCCTTCCTGTGCCCATGTGTTTTCATTGTTCAATTCCCACCTATGAGTGAGAACATGCGGTGTTTGGTTTTTTGTCCTTGCGATAGTTTGCTGAGAATGATGGTTTCCAGTTTCATCCATGTCCCTACAAAGGACATGAACTCATCATTTTTTATGGCTGCATAGTATTCCATGGTGTATATGTGCCACATTTTCTTAATCCAGTCTATCGTTGTTGGACATTTGGGTTGGTTCCAAGTCTTTGCTATTGTGAATAGTGCCACAGTAAACATACGTGTGCCTGTGTCTTTATAGCAGCATGATTTATAGTCCTTTGGGTATATACCCAGTAATGGGATGGCTGGGTCAAATGGTATTTCTAGTTCTAGATCCCTGAGGAATCGCCACACTGACTTCCACAATGGTTGAACTAGTTTACAGTCCCACCAACAGTGTAAAAGTGTTCCTATTTCTCCACATCCTCTCCAGCACCTGCTGTTTCCTGACTTTTTAATGATCGAAGTATTTTCATTTCTTAAGGAACAAAATGGGACTTCATCTTGGTATGGAGGACATGAGGAACATACAGTTTCCTTGAGAAAGTTAACCCTTAAAAACAATGTATGGGCCAGACGCGGTGGCTCATGCCTATAATCCCAGCACTTTGGGAGGCCGAGGTGGGCGGATCATGAGGTCAGGAGATCGAGACCATCCTGGCTAACACGGTGAAACCCCGTCTGTACTAAAAATACAAAAAATTAGCTGGGCGTGGTGGCACGTGCCTGTAGTCTCAGCTGCTCGGGAGGCTAAGGCAGGAGAATCGCTTAAACCCAGGAGGTGGAGGTTGCAGTGAGCCAAGATTGCACCACTGCACTCCAGCCTTGGCGATAGAGCGACACTCCGTCTCAAAAAAAAAACAAAACAAAACAACAACAACAACAAGAGCAACAATGTATCTGAGGGAAGATGAGCAAAATCATCTTAAGGAAATGAAAAAGCTTTCAGGTCTGCAGAATTCAGCAGTCAGCACGAATGTATTTACAAATTGAAAAAAGAAGTCAGACAGATGAGGGTTGGGTTAGTGCTAAAGGTTAGAAAAAGAAGTTGCTAGGTGAAATTTGGTCTGGGGAGATGGAGCTCTGGTAAGATTGCAACTTGAGATGGATATACCAGGTCTCTGAGCTGGGTTTCATTAAGTATTTGAGTTAAATGTTGGTGGTTTTAAGAGTTTGACCCTTCACCAGCTTCTTTTCTGACCTTATATTCCTTTCCAAGGCATTTCACCTTGTCAAGAGAGGCAGGAAGAGATGGATGGGTAGCCAAGCCTTCAGGGCTGCAAGGTGGATCCTGAGCACCAGAACAGCTTGCAAGCTTCTCCCTGGGAAGTATCTTTTCCCTCCCGGCCTCTCTACCCGTTGTCTGTGAACACACTTCTCATAATCTAATTTCAAAAGATACATCTAAAGGAGGCTGTATGGCCAGTCAAAATTAAGTGTTGAGATGAGTTATTTCCATCACATTTTCCTCAACCTTGGAATCAATGCTCATATTTACTGAGGGGATTTTCTTTGGCGATACTTGCCATATTCTGCTTACCTTCTTATATACAGAAGCCATGATAGCTGTCCGTACTTTTACACCCAGCTTGAAGCACAGTTGGAAATAACACTGAAGGCAGAAAGACTGAATGAGAGCTGCAGCGAATAAGAGGATTGCACAGAAATATCCAATCCACAAATATGTGTCACGGTCACTTGCAAAGGAGATCAGCAATCTGCCAGAGAAAAGCCAAGTTAGTTATACCCATAAGGCCTCCAAGGACGCCTCTCTCCTCATGCACAGCCAGCTAGACTACGCTACCTTTATACTGTAGGTAACAAAAGTGACCAGAATTGTCCAAAGACTTGGAAAGACCTAATCTCTACAGTTTTACCAGTGTCCTTTCTGTTTTGTTTTGTTTTTGATACAGAGTCTCACTCTGTTGCCCAGGCTGGAGTGCAGTGGCAGGATCATAGTTCATTAAGCCTCGAACTCCTGGGCTTAGGTGATCTTCCCACCTCACCCTCCTGAATAGCTGGGTCTACAGGCATATGCCATCGCATCGGGCTAATTATTTTCTTTTGTAGAGATGGGGTCTCGTTATGTTGACCAGCCTGGTTTCTAACTCCTGGCCTCAAACGATCTTCCTGCCTCAATCTCCCAAACTGCTGAGATTACAGTCATGAGCCACCATGCCTAGCCTGGCGTTCTTGCTTTTACTTGGAGATGAGCAGCAAGAGCTTAGGGTTGATAACCCATGGCTGTGAGAATGGATAATGACAGAAATGCTCCACCTAGCTGCCCCTGCAATGCTTTGGCCCTGTCTTTCCCTGCAGGTGGTTCACTCCATAGATCATGGCAGATTGTGAAGTCTTGTCAAGATTAACCTGAACCTCCCGTGGAAGGCTGTGATGGAGAGATGAAGTCAGTTACTCTCCAGGGATATGCTACCCACCACTTAGACATGGCTCAGCCCTTAGCAGTTTAACAAGAAAGAGCCCCTAACAATTACCCGGCCCCCTGTGAGGAGACAGACATGGAAAAGAGAGAGGCTGAAGTACATATAATCATACATCTTGAAAACTGCCTGCAGTCTTCATGAACACAATGCTGTAAGGTTAAGGTAGAAGAAAATTATGGGCATTTTTAAAAAATGGGAATTTAAGAAAAGCTCCTGCTTGCATACACAGGGGCAAAAAGGAGGGTGGCAGAGGAGGCCCTGAAAGGACCATCTGAGGCCTGGAGACTCACTTCAGCAGCTGAGGACTCACAAACGTGAAGATGTCATTCACTAGCTTCAGTAGGAACGATTTCAGGAGCACCATGTAGAAAGTTTTGAACAGGGCCTTGATCAACCAGGATTTTGGAGCATCTTTTTTGGTCCCAGACTTCTTTTTTTTCTTTTTAACATCTTCCTAGGTACAAAACCAAACGACAGTGTCCACAGAGTTATGTCTGTTCCTGGCCTGAGCAGCTCCACGGTGGTCAGCCTGTGAGCCCCGTGGCCTTCTCTGTACAGGTTTTGATCGTCTCTCCCTGGCTTAGTTGCTTCTGCCCTTCTAGCTGCCTTCACTGTTCCACGCTCCTGCTCCTAACTGATACTTGTAATCTATTTTAGATTAGAAAACCAGGCAACTAAGCTGGTAAGAGTCCCATGTAAAAACAGAGACGCATCTGCGCGGGCGCCTGAGAGGCAGTCCTGAGAGTGAAGGGCCTGGGCTTGATGCTGAGAGGCCCTTTCCGTTCTTTTCATGCTTGTTCTTTTCATGGTTGCTGTGAGATGTTATGGGTTGAATTGTATCCCCACCCCTAAAAGCTATGTTGAAGCCCTAACCCCCAATACCTTAAAATGTGCCCTTATTTGGAAACAGGGTCTTTGCAGATGTAACCAAATTAAGATGAGGTAACTGGGGCCCTAATGCGGTATGACTGGTATCTGTACAAGAAGAGAAGAGACAGACACAGGGAGAAGATGGTCGTGTGACGGTCGAGGCAGAGGTCAGAGTGATGCATCCAGAAGTTAAGGAATGCCAAGGATTGCTGGCAAACACTAGAAGGTGGAAGAGAGGATTCTACCCTCCAGGTTTCAGCGGGAGCGAGTCTGATATCTTGACTTCAGCCTTCTGGCCTCCTGAGCTGGGGACAGTACATTTCTGTTTTAAGCTATCCAGTTGTGGTACTCTATCATGGCAGCCCTAGGAAACTAATACATGGGGCATTACGATTCAGTCACCAGCCTCTTTGTCCATGCTTTGGCCTCCTCATTACATCCTCCTGAGTCTCATCTTGCCCCAAATTCCAGCTTCTCAGCCTACCAGTGATACTGTCTCACAATGTCTTTCACTGAGGTCCCATCTGATGGGTCTCCCTTGCCGGGACAACTGCCCTGGCCTCCCTTCCACCTTCCACTTTTGCCCCCAATTATCCATCCTCTGGGGAGCTGCCCAAGTAAGCTTTTCACAACATGAATCCAATCTCATTACTCCTCTGCTCAAAACCTTCCGCTTCAGACAAAGTCCAGATTCCTTACTGTGGCCCACAGGGGGTCCACATAGCTTAATCCCCATCCACTTCCTTGAGCCGATCTCACCCCATGCGCACCCTCTCCTGGATCTTCTTGCCATTCCCTGAGCAAGCCAAACGTGTTCCCCTCTCAGCCTCGCATGCCTGCTCCTTCTGACTGGAACACACTTCCCTCTGACTGTCCCTCAGAGGGCCTGATCTCATCATTTGAGTGTCTGTTCAGATGTCATCTCCTCTGAGAAGCTTCCCCTGTTACCCTGTCTCAAGTCGCACTTCACTCCAAATACACTATTGTTTTATTTTCTTAATAGCTATTATTACTTTCAAAGAGTAACCTATGTGTGGGCTTACTATATATTTTCTAGCTCTCAAAAGATGAGCACTCTTTTAGTGCCCAGAATGGTCACTGACACACAGTTGTGCTCAATAAATATTTTCAAGTGAATGAATCAACAAATTGGGTGCTTATGCTAATTTGTAACAAGGTGCAAAATCTAGAAATGCTAAGGTATTATTTTTTTCAAAACCACGTTTCATTATGGAAAATTTCAAAAGTACCCCAAAGGAAAGAGAACAGTACATTACACCCCATGTATCCATCACTAAGGTAGTATCAGTATGGTAAATACCATTAATAATATGAAGTGCACTGAGAAGTATGAAGTGCTATAAAAATGTAAGGACAGAATCGCCATTGTACTCTTGCCTGAAACATGCAGCGTGCTCACACAGACACTCAAGGGAAAGTTACCAGGACAAGGACATCTTGGCTTTGACTCTGATTCTTGTTCAAGCCAGGCAGCCTGGCTCCAGAGTTCTGCTGGGAGCTCTTCTGCTGCCGTCTCTGGAGTGCCCGCCTGGCTTTCTGCAGCTCTCTCTTCATGTGCGTTTCAAATTTGCTCACTAATGTCTTGGTTTTCATCTCTTCATCAACTTCCCAGACATCTTCGAGTGTCAGAGGATGCTTGTAGCCTTTCAGAATGATGCTGGAACAAGAGCGAACCACAGGCTGAGACCCCCGAGGCTGGGTCAGAGGCTATCTCCACCACTTCTATCAGAACCTCCCTCCAGGTTCTGGGATAGAGGGACAGAAGAATGGGACTATCCCCATCTCCTGGCCCTTTGAACTTGACAGAGGAGTGGGGAGAGCAGCAAAAGGAATGGGTGGGGGCAAAAGAATGTGTTAGAAGACAAGAGAAGGGGAAGAGAGCTAAAAGGGCATCACCTTACCCTGCTCTTGCTCCTTCCTCCTCAAACACTGGCTGCCTCTCTGCCACTCTGGCATCTCCTTGGGGGCCTCCTTGATGCCCTCAAGAAATAAAGCAGCCCCTGTGGCATCTTTGTTTTTTTTGTGTGTGTGTGGTTTTGTTGTTATTGTTTGTTTTTTGTGTTTTTTTTTGAGACAGAGTCTCACTCTGTTGCCCAGGCTGGAGTGCAGTAGCGCAATCTTGGCTCACTGCAACCTCCGTCCTCCGGCTTCACAGTGATTCTCCTGCCTAAGCTTCCCAAGTAGCTGGGATTACAGGTGTGCACCACTGCACATGGCTTCTTCTTCTTCTTTTTTTTTTTTGTTTCTGTTGAGACAGAGTTTCGATCTTGTCGCTAGGCTGGAGTGCAGTGGCGCAACCTCAGCTTACTGCAAGATCCGCCTCCCAGGTTCAAGGGATTCTCTTGCCTCAGCCTCCCAAGTAGCTGGAATTACAGGCACAGGCCACCACGCCTGGCTAATTTTGTATTTTTAGTAGAGACAGGGTTTCACCATGTTGGCCAGGCTGGTCTCAAACTCCTGACCTCAGGTGATCCACCTGCCTCTGCCTCCCAAAGTGCTGAGATTACAGGCGTGAACCACTGCACCAGGCCCCCAGCTAATTTTTGTATTTTTAGTAGAGACGGGGTTTCACCACGTTAGCCAGGCTGTTCTCCAACTCCTGACCTCAAGTGATCCGCATATCTCAGCCTCCCAAGGTGCTGGGATTACAGGTGTGAGCCACTATGTCCAGCCACTGTGCCATCTCTCTTGATCAGGGCTCTTGGCCAGGAGTTTGAGAATATGGATGGAAAATAAATTGTATATATGTTTAGAGACATGGTCTTTCTCTGCCCAGGCTGGAGTGCAGTGACACAACCACAGCTGACTGCAGCCTCAGACTTCTGGGCTCAAGTGATTTGCCTGTCTTGGCTTCCCAAAGTGCTAGGATTATAGTTGTAAACCACCACACCTGGCCTAAATTATATTGTTATTTGTAATAGCATCTAACTGAAATCTAGCATTTAGAAATCCCTTCCTTCCTATGGAATTTTGCTCTTGTCGCCCAGACTGGAGTGCAATGTTGCGATCTTGGCTCACAGCAACCTCTGCCTCCCAGGTTCTAGCGATTCTTCTGTTTCAGCCTCCCGAGGAGCTGGGATTACAGGCATGTGCCACCATGCCAGGCTAATTTTTGTATTTTTAGTGGAGACAGGGTTTCCCCATGGTGGCTATGCTGGTTTCAAACTTCTGACCTCAGGTGATCCATCTGCCTCAGCCTCTCAAAGTGCTGGGATTACAGGCATGAGCCACCATGCCAGGTTGAGAAATCCCACGTGTTCTCATAGCTCACATATGCTCAACACTACTTTAAAATTATGGTCATTATTAGACTCATCACTAGATCTTGTTATTTAATGCATTAATAAAGAAGTACATGTATTACTAAATCACACATTTGTTTTTTAAATATTTTGGTAACTATATTTCAGTATATTTGGTTTTCTTTAGAATCCAATCTTTCATTTTATTTTATGCATTTAAAACACTTCCTGAGAAGGGATTCATAGACTTCACCAGCCTGCCAAGTGGGTCCCTGCAACTATAAAGGCCAAGGGTGCCTGCTCCAGATCCTCTGGTAGCCCAGGCCAGCTATTTCACCCCTTACCCTCCAAACCTGCCTCCAAATTTTGCCTTTCCTGTCCTACTGCCTCCTTCCTCTTCTCCTGTGGGACCCGCAGGCTACCAAAAACAAATCCCCCTCCATCTTCTCCTCAGCATCCCAAGCTACCCAATGGGGGGCTTGGATTAAGTTGGTCTGTAAGTTTTAACACTCTCTGACTCTAAGTAGAAGAGAAATGGAGGTCACAGGAGGCATTTTTAAAAAATTAATCTTTTGGCTGGGCACGGTGGCTCATGCCTGTAATCCCCACTTAGAGAGGCCAAGGCAGGCAGATCATGAGCTTGAGTTCGAGACCAGCTTGGCCAACATGGTGAAACCCCATCTCTACTAAAAATACAAAAATTAGCTGGGCGTGGTGGCTCACACCTGTAATCCCAGCTACTCGGGAGGCTGAGGCAGGATAATCGCTGGAACCCAGGAGGTGGAGGTTGCAGTGAGCCAAGATTGCACCATTGCACTCCAGCCCGGGTGATAAGAGTGAAACTCCATCTCAAAAAAATAATAATAATAAAATAAAAAATCTTTCTGACACTTTCAGAGGAGTGAGAGAATAAGGGTACAGACAACCCATACTCCAGGCTTTCCTACCTGTCATACCAGCTGTAGGTAATGCTACTCAGAAATGAAGCTGTGGATGATGGATTCTGAAAGACACAAAAAAATCGAAAAGTAAACCAATTGGAGACAGGAACTGCATGGGACTCTAAAAGCAGAAACTGATTTTTTTAATGATATAATGTTGTGCTAGAAACTAGATATGATGTTAAAGTCAGCTTATCAACATGTGTTTATTTGGAGACCCTAAGCCACTAGTAGAAGGATAATCAGATTTTCTGGCATAGATATATGAATGAATTAACTATGCTGACAATGGGTAGGTGAAAGTAAGTCAGTATTTTAATACTCTCATCACTCTCTGTTTCCTTGTCATAAAATTGTCTGTACTACCTTATTCTGGGCTTGTGGGGCCTCCGTGAGACCCAGACATCTTAAAGTTATATTCGTTAAGATATCATCCAATTAAGTAATATATGAGATGGGCATATTTAGAATCTCACATTTGATGACCCATTATTTTCTGAAAATGCTGAAAAGATCAGGATCAGGATCTGGAATCCGTAGGAGATGAAGAACAGGCAGGAGTAGGCTAGATTAGAATTGTCACCCTATGAAGAAAAAAACAAAGAGAAAAAATGAGCCTTTTGTCCAAATGAAGTCTACATGGCCCATATATATCAATGCTTGTGATTAAAGCCCATGATCAAATCCCTCTAATACAATTCAATCCTGGAGCTCAACTTGATGCCACTTACTCTGGGTTAGAGGTTGCCCCGTGGTACCTCCTCGTGTCATCCACTCTTTTTTTCCTTACCTGTAAGAGTGTCCGGATCAGAGTCTGAAATTGGAAAGTGCCACAGAGTATTGAGAGAATCCAGAATAGGGACAGGAACCAGGAGTTTTTCTGTACACACCATTGTCTGCTGTATTGGATCAGCAAAACCAGGAGCTGGAGAGAAATTCACATGACGTTCTGAAGAATACTGCCACTAACCGAGGACTGAGGGGAGAAGGATGTCAGAGAACATGGGAAGAAAGGAGGGCTGAGGGAGGAGACTGTCATGACTAATCTGGCCAGGTAGAGAGCACACAGATGCCAGGTTGAACATGTCCCCCCCATGCCATCCAGCTTTTTCTTTTAGTGCCTCATCTCCATGGACCACACTTGAGTGGGATGCTAGCCAAGAATGTAGAAGGTCACTGTCTGCATTTTAGTGGAGTTACTTTGAAAGCTAGAAAAACCCTTCCAAGACCCACGAAAATTAATTTCAGACATTGCAGTAGTAAGGGTGGAAGGCAGGTTCTAATTAATTAGGTGCAAGGTGTCTGTAGCTTGATTTTCTAATATAAGATTAAGCAATTAATTTTTTAAAAAAATCTTGCCTTGTATCATCTCACTTTAGATATAATAAATTAAATGTTGATTTCCTAGACCTAGTGCTGTGCTCCTAAAACAGCATTCTGGTGGGGAAAGATCCATGATTTATAACATTTGCCCAGGGAGGATTGTGCCGAGTGCATGGTCTAAAGGAGCCACTGCTACTGAGGCCTAGCTGACATTGCTCTGCCTGAACATAGGTTTGTGATTGCCAGACGCTCTGATTTTTCAATAAAGTTTGAAAGTTCAAATAATTATGTGTCATTAGTTGCCACTGAATTGATGGCAACTAATTCAATTGTCATTGAAACACTGTCTAGGCCCCACCCCCCGAAAAATTGCCTGCAAGAGATACATTAGTTTTTTGATATCAAGTTTATGTAAACTCTAAGCTCACTGATCCATTGTTTAGAGTCATCAATCAATTTAAAAATAATATTTACAGCATTTAAAATATTCTTTTACATCAAGAAAGTTAGCTCTCTTCTGTGACCCTTAGATGGCAAGATATGTGGACGTAAGATATACATCTTAGTCATGAAAGCTAATACTTAACCTAGGGAGAAGGCTCTATACATTAATGCTCAAATGAAGATGAAAAGCTAAAATTTGTTTCACCCCATTCCAACCAAACTTTGCCTCACTATGGATCCCGTGAAAAAGACAGATGACCTTGGAATTAATTTCATCCCCAAAGAGTACATTTCAGCTAGATGCCTATGGGTAATGAAAAGGTAAACAGGGCAGAAGTGGTGATAGGTCTTACCCACGTGCCTAGGTAGAGGCTTGGATTGGTATATCGAACAGCAGGGACTGTGGCTTGTCCAGAGTCTTCTGTGAGTACAAGGGCCAGCTCTATGGCTGCTAGAATAAGAAGAAAACCAACGAATACCTGAGAAGGGAAAAAGACCACTGTTAGGAGGATATCATTCTTTATAAGGCTCTTAGAACAGAATGGTTTCCAGTGATGGATAAGAAAAATGGTATGCAGCGATTCAGATAACACAATAAATATTTCTGGAAAGAATGGATACATACAGTTCAAGTGATAGAATAATGTTCAAAGTATGCCATGATCATTGTTTTTGAGGAATGCTGGGTGTTAAGTTTTAAAATACGTCCGCAGATTTTTTGATATTCCTCTCTTCAAAGAGCAGAGCTTAATTCCCCCTCCCTTGAGTGTGGGCTGGGGACTTAGGGATGTACTTCTGGTGAATAGAAAATGGCAGAAGTGACAGTGTGTGACTTCCAAGGCTAGGGCATAAAAAGCAATGTGGATTCTTTCTCCTTGTTCTCTGTCTCCAATTGCTCATTCTGGAGAAAGCTACCAGTCCAGTCACGAGGACACTCCAATAGCTCTTTGGAGAAGTCCACTTGGTAAGGAACTGAGACCTTCTGCCAACAGCCAGTGAGAAACTGAGGCTTCCTGCCACCAGCCATGTGACAGTCATCTTAGAAGCAGATCTTTTAGCCCCACTCAAGCCTTCACATGCCAGTAGCCCCAGATAGCACATATTAACTTCAATCTCCTGAGAGACCTTGAAGCAGAACCTGGGTAAGCTGCTCCCAAATTCTTGATCCATAGAAACTGTTAAGATTTAAAGAATTCTTTCTTAGCTGCTAAGTTTTGGGGTATTTTGTTATAGAGCAACAGAAAGCCCTAGGTTTAAAAGGCACTATTCCCTTTCTTAGGCCATAGGTTTTTTGTTTTTGTTTTGAGATGGAGTCTCACTCTACCGCCCAGGCTGGAGTGGTGCAGAGGCGCAATCTCGGCTCACTGCAACCTCTACCTCCTGAGTTCAAGTGATTCTCCTGCCTCATCCTCCCGAGTAGCTGGGATTACAAGCGTGTGCCACCACACCTGGCTAATTTTTGTATTTTTAGTAGAGACGGGATTTTACCATGTTGGCCAGGCTGGTCTCAAGCTCCTGATCTCAGGTGATCTGCCCGCCTCGGCCTCCCAAAGTGCTGGGATTACAAGCATGAGCCACCACACCCAGCCCCAGTCTTGATTCCAGATAATGCCAATCAATATTTGTCCTGTGAGCTCAGAAGACATGATACACGTTACACTGTTCTAAAGGCCCACATCCCCACCTACCGGGGGGGAAAATTACTGCCTCCACTGAGTATACCAGCATCTTAGCCATCAAAACGAAGATATTTATGTGGCACCATCTCCCCTCCCCTCATCCTTTTATGCTCCTATTCATCTACCCTGATTCATTCTTTTAAGTCTCATTTATCCAGAATGGCACAGGCAGAGATAATGGGTCCTTTGTAATGAAAACCAGCCAAGGAAGGAGATGAATCCACCTTTACTTTAACTAATAGGATCAGTGCTATTATTTAGTAAGGACTTGAGTCAAAGACATGTTAATAACTGAAATGCATTTTTTCAAGTATGTAATACACTATAGGGTGTTTTCCTCACAAGAGACTATGAGGTTTCGGGGAAAAAAAATAGCTTTATAGGCGGTAAGCTACGGTTGCCTTTAGGTAAATTAGGAGGTAAAATAGAGCAAGCTAGAGCTAAGGCACATGCCCTTGGAGATGACTAGAGGATACTAACCAGCAGCCTACTCCCCAGGCCAGGGAAAAGGAGGGGGCCTTGCCATAGGCTTATATATATTAAACTCGTACAATGGATTTGAAATACACTGAGCAATTCATATCAAAAAAGACCAGTTAACTTTATAAAGAACTTCTACAAAGTAATTTTTTAAAATACCCTAATAACTCAATGTAAAAAAATGAGTATATAATATAAATGGATTAAAAAAAAAACAAAAGACTTTTAAACATATGAACATATGCTTAACCTCATTAATATGAGAATACAATTTGAAAGTGTATACAATTTGAAACATAATATTTTTGCCTAACCAATTAGCAAACATCAAAAAATGTGATACAAAGTTGATGAGACCAAGGAAAGCCTCTTTGAGGGCAGTTTGCACTGTGCATAAAAATTCTGAGTTCACATATCCTTAACTCAGTCATTTCAGTTTTGGGAATTTATCCTATAGACACACTTGTATACACAGGTATATACAAAGCTGTGTATTGCAGCATTGCTCATGATGCAAAATATTAGAAACCAACGAAAGTCATGTCATATAGGACACATAAATTATGGTACATTCAATAACAGCATCTCAAGGAATCATTACAAAGAAAGAAGCAGACCTTTTGTGGGATTGAGCTGGTTGTCTCCTGGTAATGTGGAGGGGACTGACTTCATCCTGGCTTTTTGATATTTTTACATTTGGAGAAATTTTACATATTTCTCTAAGACCTTCTACCTAGACACTTAAATCTTAAAGCCTGAGCCATTTTTACAGTCCAGCTCTTAAATTTTCCTCCACCTTTTCTTTTCTTTCTTTTTCTTTTTCTTTTTTTTGAGATGGAGTTTCACTCTGTCACCCGGGCTGGAGTGTAGTGGTGCTATCTCACTGCAACCTCCGCCTCTCAGGTTCAAGTGATTCTCCTGCCTCAGCCTCCCAAGTAGATGGGATTACAGGTGTGAATCACTATGCCTGGCTAATTTTTGTATTTTTAGTAGAGATGGGGTTTCACCATGTTGCCCAGGCTGATCTTGAACTTCTGACCTCAGGTGATCCACCCACCTCAGCCTCCCAAAGTGCTGGGATTACAGGAGTGAGCCACCGCACCCGCCCCTCGCCTCTCCTTTTCAACAACATGAGTGTGAGTCCAGCTCGTCTCCAAAGCCTGCCTTACTCTAAAGCATCCAATTCTAGGGACTCTTTCACCAATGCCTGTGACTCGTGGCCCTGATGAAAGTTACCCATCCTTGCAAATGACATATGAGGAGGTGTCCCACTCAGAGGCTCTCTCATCTTCCTTCCTCTGTGGATCTATTTATTCAGGAAAGCCCTAATTCTTCCACTAGTCCCAAAGTAAAACTACACACTTCTGCAGAGAAGAGCACAGTGAAGAATGCAGATCCAGGAGAAGAAACAGAAGACCAGAATCATGTTCTCTCCGGCCCAGCTGTGTGTAATTAATGACGGATTTCAGAGACAGAAACACCGCAGCTTCCAGTAGCTGCAAGAACTTTCCAATACCCTGAGTCTTAGCTACAAACAGCATACAAGCTAGTTACAGAGAATGAAATCTAAGAGGTGGTAGAAAGCCAACTGACCAAAGAATAAGCAACAGTATGACTCAGGGCTCAGCATCTACAGAATACCCAGGCCTCTACTCTTCCTACTGCCAAGGATGCCTGGGGAACACATCTGGAAGCCTTCCAGTGTGGATCAACCATTCCCAGAAAAGTCAGACCTGGCACACAGAAGACTAGAACAACCAGTCCCGGAACAATCAGTTTCATAAATGTGGGGAGGAATCTTGGTAGTCCTGCATGCAGCTCCAGTGAAATTCTCCTGCCAGTTTTTGGAACCTGTCTTGGAAACTGCCGGGGAAAGCTGTGATATAATACAGCAAACCACTAAGTATTTCAGTGCTTCACAAATCATAGATTTATTCCTAAATTACTCCATGAACATGCAGCCTGAAAATGTGTGGAAATGAATATATTAACTCAATTTCAGTCTGGGTAGTGGCGGAATTCTTCCTTTTTCCCTCCCTCCCTCATAGGATTTTTCTTGTTTTACAGCTCTGTATTCTGCCTTGATATACTGGTTTTCATTGTACCTATTGGGTCGATTTGGGGGGTGGGATATGGCTGAAGTCTAATCAAAGAGGTTTCAGTAACCTTGGCTGCATGGTGGTATCAGTACGAGTTTGGCTGCTTAGGTACAAATGAATAAAATATTCACAAAAAAAAAGAAACATGCAGATTTTTATGTGCTAAAATGGAGGAGCTCTAAGACACAGAAAAGCACATATGGGACGCTAGCATTTGTGTGAAAAAATATATGTATGTAGCTGTTTGTAAAAGCACAGGCTATTTCTGGAAGGAGATATAAGGAACTGCTATCAATGGTTGCCAACTAAGACAAGAATGAGTGACTAGAGTACTGGGTACCCTTTTGTCCTTTTTTTTTCTTTTTTTTTTTTTGAGACAGGGTCTAGCTCTGTCGCCCAGGCTGAAGTGCAGTGGTGTGAACGTGGCTCACTGCAGCCTTGACCTCCTTGAACTTGTCAAGTGATCTTCCCACCTTAGCCTCCCGAGTAGCTGGCACCACAGCCACATGCCACCATGCCTGGTGAATTTTTTTTAATTTTTTGTAGAGATAGGTCTCACCAAGTTGGCCAGGCTGGTCTCGAACTGCTGGGCTCAAGCAATTCTCCCACCTCAGCTTCCCAAAGTGTTGGGATTACAGGTGTGAGCTACTATGCCCAGCTCCTTTTGTACTTTTTGAATTTTGTGATCCTCTGAGAATTATCTGTTCAAAAGATAAGTTAAATACACTCACACCCCCATTAAAAAAATAAGGAAGTGATATGAACAGACAATTCACAAATGAAATACACTTAACAAATTTAAAAAAATTGCGTTAGTATTCATAAAAATGCAAAGTAACTCAGTGAGATGTCATGTTTACACATAAAAGTTGAAAATAACTCAATGCTGACAATGGTGCAGGGACATGCACTTTAACACACTGTTGGCAGGAATCTATGTTGGCAGCCTGCCTGGGCGACAGAACGAGACTCCGTCTCAAACAAAAAAAAAGGGGGGGAGTAAAATATCGATACATGGATACATGGTACAGCAATGGTACAGCATAGATAAACCTTGAAAACATTGTGCTAAGTGAAAGAAGCCAATCAAAAAAGACCACATATATAATTCCATTCATATGAAATGTCTAGACCAGGGAAATCTATAAAGACAGAAAAGAGATTTAGCGGTTGCTAAGGATAAGGGGAATGAGGAGACAGGGTTAAAGAGAATGAAATGTTCTAAAATTGACTGTGGTGATGGTTGCACATATGTGTTAATATACTGAAAAAAACAGAATTGTATTTTTTTTTTTTTTTTGAGACAGAGGCTGAAGCTGGAGCGCAGTGGCACAATCTTGGCTCACTGTAACCTCTACCTCCAGGGTTCAAGTGATCCTCATGCCTCAGCCACCTGAGTAGCTGGGGTTACAGGTGTGTGCCACCGCACCAGGCTAATTTTTTTTTTTTTGAGACTGAGTCTTGCTCTGTCACCCAGACTGGAGTGCAGTGGCATGATCTCAGCTCACTGCAACATCCGCCTCCCAGGTTCAAGTGATTCTCTGCCTCAGTCTCCTGAGTAGCTGGGATTACAGGCGTCCGCCATCATGCCCGGATAATTTTTGTATTTTTAGTAGAGACGGGGTTTCACCATGTTGGCCAGGCTGGTCTTGAATTCCTGACCTCGTGATCCACCCACCTCGGCTTCCCAAAGTGCTGGGATTACAAGTGTGAGCCACCATGCCCAGCCGAATTTTTTTGTACTTTTAGTAGAGATGGGGTTTCACTGTGTTGGCCAAGCTGGTCTCAAACTCCTGACCTCAAGTGATCCACCTACCTCGGCCTCCCAAAGTGTTGAGATTACAGGTGTGAGCCACAGCGTCCAGCCTGAATTGTATTAAATAAGAGAACTGTATGGTATGTAAATTATATCTCAATAAAGTATTTTGTAAAAGAGTTAACTAATAGCTTTTATTAGGATGGGATATTGGTTTGCTAATTAACCAGCTGCTTCTCGGAAGCTCCAGAAAGTGGAAGAAGCCTCCCAACTTGATTGCTTCTAACCTCGAACAACGACTCAATTCCAAGGGTACTGAGAATGTTATTAAATGTTCAGAGTTGTTTAATGTTCAGAATGTTCAAAGTCTAACATATGTTTCTTTCCTTTTTATTTTTATTTTATTTTATTTTTTTAAGAGATGGGGACTCGCTATGTTGCCAGGCTGGCCTCTAGTGATCCTACCACTTCCAGCTTCCAGAGGAACTGGGATTACAGGTATGTACCACTGAGGTCAGCTCTAACATACTCTTGAATCAACCACTATTCCTAGAATGCATTTAACACCAACATTCAACAAATGTTGAATTCCATCTGAGTGTTTGAAACATGCTAGGTCCTGTGATGGGCACTCAGGTCAACAAGGGAGACAGTGACACTGCCCCAAGCTCTGAGACTGTTCTTTTTCGAATCAGAATCTAATAAAACCCACGACCAACCCCGACCTCAAAGTGTCAAAGTGAAATCCACTTCCTTTGGCCAAGCTCTTTCCTCCTTTTAAGGTTCCAGGTAACCCGAGTCATTGTTAGGTATGCTAGTAGAACAATGGAATCTAGTTTGCCTTTCTTTTTTTTTTTTTTTTCCTCATTTTAAGTTTTAAAATCCTGTTGAAAGATAAGGACTGATAGAGTCTGGGTGCGGTGGCTCAGGCTTGTAATCCCAGCACTTTGAGAGGCTGAGGCAGGAGGGATCACTTGAAGTCAGGAGTTCGAGACCAGTCTGGCCAACATGGCGAAACCCCGTCCCTACTAAAAATACAAAAATTAGCTGGGCATGGTGGCGTGCTCCTGTAATCCCAGCTACTCCGGAGGGGTTGAGGCATAAGAATTGCTTGAACCCAGGAGGCGGAGGTTGCAGTGAGCTGAGATCATGCCATTGCACTCCAGCCTGGGCAACACAGTGAGACTCCATTTAAAATGGTAGTAATAATGATAATAAGGACAGATAGAAAAAAAAACAAAAGTAGTGAAAGGAAGCAGATGGAAGATTTTATGAGATAATTTTACAACCTCGAATGAGGGTCTTGGGTTCCCACAAGACCCCTCCCTGAGTGAGTTGGTGCAGCTGGCTGAGGGCTCCTCCCCTCCTGGCCCCTCCTGGGCCTCTCCCGCAGACCTGTCCTTTGCATTATTTCCCTACTCGTGCTTGTCACTGTGCACACTTACCCTTTCTCCTTCTACTGTGAGTGATCATCCTGACTCATCGAATACGCGGAGAAAATGGAAACCTTATTTCAGACCCAAGTTTTTGAAGATGAGTGATAGTTGGATTGCCTCAGTGGGGCAGGAGATCCATTATCTAGCTCATTTTCACGAGGTAGATGCCAACTGAATTACACTCCACTGATTTATTAGAGCTGTTTAAAGACAGGTGATCCAGTGTTCATTTCTCAAATGCTATAAAGATAATTTGATTGATTATATGCCCTTTGTGTTTAGGGAACCCAATATCCACAAGAATTAAAAGTCACCATTCTTATGCAAAAATCAAAGCCACTTTGATTTAAGAAATGCAGCAAGGGACCCGTGAGAATTAGGGTAGATGGAGAGAGGGAAACCTAGAGCCTGGCTCTACCTGAGACAATGGCACCTGGGACAGCTGCTTAAAGACAAGGAAGAGGACACCAACCACCAAGAAAATGTCTCTACTGTGCACCAAGGAATTAGAGTTCAGAAACAGTGGTGTTAATTTTACCTGCTTAGCAAGGTAGAGTTTGGTGGTAGAGGATCTCTTGGTCCTGGATTTATACACGTGGAGAAGCTGCCAGGGGGCCAGGAGCCATAGGAAGCCCAAGGGAATCCACACCAGAACAGTTTGCTCAAAACAAAGTGGCAGGTCTGCCTCTGGACTGTCCAGGAATGAGGAATTCTGGAGACCAAAAGGGAAGGATTGTTGCATACATGCATTGTGAAGACAGAAAACCACTCTGCAGCACATCCCACTGCTTTCAGACAATTTAAACTCAACTCCATATCCATATCCAGCCTTACCCTTTAACTATCCGTATTTTCCTATTTGTGCACATTGATACAAATTTACCATTTAATGACAAATGTAGTTACTTTCTGGCCAACCCACCCTCTAAAAACCTGTCTTCTTGTGATTCTAAATGAATTTCTGTACCAGCTATTCTGAGTAAACCTCACCACTGCATTTGCCAAATTATAGGATGAAGAAGGACTGTTCCCCAGTTTAAAGGAGAGAATAGTTCCCTGGGATATAAAAAATTATTCAAGTTTCTAGCACTAACTGAACTCAATGGCAGATATTCAAACATGCAGGCGCCATGCAGGGAGAATGCTTAGTCATACTGTAACTTTTGCTCTCTGATGGCCCAGAGCACTTACATTAAAAACCTGGCCAGTTTCACCACAGCAGTGACAACAGCATTGTTGAACAGAAGGCTTCCAACTAGCAAGTTTGTTTGTTTGTTTTGAGACAGAGTCTCGCTGTCGCCCAGGCTGGAGTGCAGTGGCGCGATCTTGGCTCACTGCAGGCTCCGCCCCCCAGGGTTCACGTCATTCTCTTGCCTCAGCCTCCCGAGTAGCTGGGACTACAGGCGCCCGCCACCTCGCCCGGCTAATTTTTTGTATTTTTAGTAGAGACAGGGTTTCACTGTGTTAGCCAGGATGGTCTCGATCTCCTGACCTCGTGATCTGCCTGCCTCGGCCTCCCAAAGTGCTGGGATTACAGGCGTGAGCCACCGCACCCGGCTCAACCAGCAAGTTTTGTGCAGTCCTTGCATTCTGCGATAAATGGAAGTGTCTTTTGAAGTGGAAGTTGGGGGGTGGGGGGTGGGTACCAATTCTTGTATCTGAGTCACGTGAGTGTAGATTTTTCTCTTCCTATAGTTAAAAAATGTTTTATGTGGTTATTCGTACAGACTCTTTAAAGAATTGCTGTGACACCCTGACCAAGAAAGTTTGTCAGGTAGTTCTCAGAAAGAATTCTCAAGAGATGGCCTGTCTAGATACTACAGCCCATGAAGACCCACCTTGCCGTGGTATACACCCCTGGCCTTGAGGGTCTTGGGACCCAGGTCCTTTCTAAGACACGAGGTGCTGCCCAGGTGCTCTGCTATCTCATCCCTGCCCCTCTCGCCTCTATATAAGGTTATCAAATGTTAGAATTCAGAAGAATCACTTAAGAGACTTAAACTACATTTATTGCCCCAGGTGATTCTGACGCTGAGGCTAGGAGTTTGCAGATGACACTTTCTCACTAAACCCTTACTAAAATCACTAAATCTCAGGTCCTTTTTTGTTTTCTATTCCACTAGACCTTTGATACTGTTGATTGGCCTCTATCTCAAAATTTTTTGCTATCTATGACTCCATAATGTTACACTGTTCTTGTTCACTCTCTAAGTGGTGTCTCTTCTTTTCCTTAAAAACAGTATTACCCAACTCTAGTTACTCAAAAATTGTTTCAGTGCTCATGATGCCCAAAGTTGCATCCCTAGACCCAACTTCTAGTCCATATCATTAGTTGCCAGTTCTTCTAGAACTTATCATTATCATTTCAACATCAACATGTCTCAGCAAGACTCAGTCACGGACCTTCTCTTCCTTCTACTAGCAAAGTATGCAACAACAATTCTCCTTCCTCACACTGATTAAATTGGAAGGTTTTTACCTGCTTCTCTTTAGAGAAGGCAATTTTGCAACTAGCTAGTACAAGAGTCTGATATAAAAAAACATATGACAGAGAATAATTTGCATTACCTTTCCCAGATCTTATATCCCTTATATCCTCTGGAGATATTATGAATTATGCTTTCTAAAAAGCCTGAGCTTTAGACCAATTGCACATCTAACATTTCTGGTTCTTGTTGGTGACCACCCTAAGTTAACTAACTACCACTTGTTCTGAGTCTGAGAAGAGTCAATATGAAGATAAATGTAATTTCTCACCCAAAAAGTAGAGTTGCAGAACTTCTCCAGCATGATTCCTGGACTGCGCCTGGAACGAAGACTCTTCTATTAATATAACTGTGTTGTTTCTTCTTTACTTGTTTCGTCAAAGAAAGTGGAACAGGAATTATCTACCATTCTGATGTTCTGAGTAAAGGACGACCTTTCATCCCAATCATTTAATCGTTAACCTTGCCTAGGTGCATGTTACATTGAAACAGTGGATGGACATGTGACTAAAAAGCCCTAGGGACAGGGAGACTCACCAGTTCCCAAAGTACAAGAGGCCTCTGTAGGAGTGGCCATACATAAAAGGAACCACTGAAAGATGTCACCAGAGCTGGCTAACAAATCAGCAGTGCACAGTCTTTCATTTTCCTAAGGACATATGCCCCACAACGGGCAGCATCAGTAGAGGGGCAGGCACCCCTAAATGTGCAGTTTCACTTCTGCTGCAAGATCTTAGAGTTTACAGAAATGTGAAATATCCTTCTTCCTTAGATTTTTAATTAAAAATATAGAACCTAAAACATGGTTTAAACATGATGTAAACTTTCTTTGAAGAAGTCAGGTTATAAAACAGCTTATCCAGTGTGAGCCCATATGTTATATACATAATACAGGCTTTCAAAAGGTCTATTTGCCTGAGAGGTAGTATGCCAAATGGGAATGAAGCCTTTGCCAGGCATTGTAAATATGATGTCATAATAAAACATCAGGGCCAGGGGAGAGAGATGATTCTGTAAACAGAGTGGTGGCATCAGTCGCTAGAAACTGTCATTGACCCAACCTTTTCTTTTTTTGTTATTGTTTTTTGTTTTTCGAGACAGGGTCTTGGTCTGTTGCCTGAGCTAGTGTGCAGTGGTGCCATCATGACTCATTGCAGCCTTGACCTCATGGGTTCAAGCGATCTTCCTGCCTCAGCTTCCTGAGTAGCTGGGACTACAGGCACATGCCAACACGCCCAGCTAATTAAAAAAAAGTTTTCTGTAGGGACGGGGTCTCGCTATGTTGTCCAGGCTGGTCTCAAACTCCGGGCTTCAACAATCCTCCTCCCTTGGCCTCCCAAAGTGCTGGGATTACAGGCATAAGCTACCATGCCCCACCCGACCCAACCTTTTGTACTGTCACTTAAATTGCTTTAAGAACTTGCTTTTTTCATGATATCATGAAAAAAGTACACATAACCACCCATGCAGTATCCTAGCTAAAAAAATTGGCCTTAAATCTGGTCAAATTCTAGATCTAACTACCAGATTATAAGAAACACAGGAACATGCTAAAGGACTCTATGGGAATGCAATTGTCAAATCCAGAATGTGGGAGATTCTATAGTGCAAATGACTCCATTTCTTAACAAATAAATTAAAAGAAGGAAAGGAGTCAAAGGAACTTACAAATTACAAGAGAATCAAGAGGCATATCAGCCAAATGTGGATTGTATGGACCTTGTTACTGATTTTAGAAGTCAAGTATACACATAAAAAAAATGAAAAGGCAGCATTCAGAGTGGGAGAAAATATTTGCAGACCATATAACTGATGAAGAGTTAATATCCATGATATACTATAAGGAACTCATACAACTCAATAGCAAACATACACTAACAAATTAAAAAATGGGCAAAAGACTTGAACAGACACTTCTCCAAAGAAGACATATAAATGGCCAACTGGTATATGACAAATGAATCAACTTCACAAGTCATCTGGAAAACGCAAATCAAAACCACAGTGAGATACCACCTCATACTTATTAGGATGACTATTATGAAAAAAAACAAGGTAAGTGCTGGCAAGGGTGTGGAGAAAAGGGAACCCTAGTATACTGTTGATGGAAATGTAAATTGGTCTGACCATTATGAAAACATACGGCAGTTTCTCCATCATTTTCCATACCACTCGCCAGAAGAGCCAGGAGAGGTCAGCTGTGGAACTAAGAGATCTCAGTTGGGGCAGGGTGCACCTTTAGGCTGCATACTTCTCTTGGCATAGGTGGTAGGATTTGGGGTACAGGTGGAACTCTTGGTAAAACTTTGAGAAATATAAGGTCAAGGATTAACTCTGAAATTTCTAGTTAGGTATCTGCAAGTAAATTTACTTGTATATGAGGAAGACAATCATCAGATGGACTTACACGAATAAGGATCAAAAGAGGGTTTGTAGAGGACAGGGAGAAGGAAAAATACAAAATCAATCTTGGAACAGTGAGTTTTAAATTTCTTCTCCTGGGTAGAATGATCAACTGGAGGCCATCACAGAAGCCAGTCTGAGATCTCTGCCCTTGAAGCCTAGTTGGGTCATCAGGGGAAAAATTTTGTTATTTCTGGACCCTAAAAAGCCTTGAGGTTTGAGCTGTAGAGCGTGCAGAAAGGTTGTCTTTGTGTAATGTCCTCCAACGTCTTTCTATTGGTCCATCCACCTTAGTGAACTGCGTTGTTTACCTTGATCAGTGTAGGCAGGGTTGGGGTGGGGTAAGAAGGGTGGGAAGAGGCACAAGTCTGAGGGGGAAGGGGTGAAATGGGATCAGTCTTTGGGCCTCAGTTTCCTTATATATAAGATGAAGAAGACTGGGAGTTTACATCACACATTGTATCATGAGACTGGGTGGACACAATGTGTCCTATTTCTCTTCACAGTACTATTCTCAATTCAAAGGTCATAGAAGGAGCAGTAGAGGTGGTAGCAGTAGTAATAATAATAATTAAAATGACAGCAGTAAACACTGAGCACTCACTATGTGCCAGGCACTATCATAAGCTCTTTACAATCAATCTCTCTCTCTCTCCTTTTAAAGTCGGGTTTACTGAGGTAAAATTGTTTTTCTTCTGAGACAGGGTATATGGCTCAAAAGAAAAGGGCTAGAGTGTAGTGGCACGGTCATGGCTCACTGCAGCCTTGAACTCCTGAGCTCAAGTGATCCTCCCACTTCAGCTGCCTGAGTAGCTGAGACCACAGGCTTGTGCCGCCATGCTTGGCTAATTTTTTTTGTACTTTTTGTAGAGACGGGGTTTTGCCATGTTGCATAAACTGGTCTCAAACTCCTGAGCTCAAGCAATCTGCCTGCCTTAGCCTTCCTAAAGTGCTGAAATTAAGAGGCGTGAGCCACCACACCTGGCTGAGGTATAGTTTATATAGAGTATAGATTCATCCTTTCTAAGAGTATAGTTCTCTAAGTTTTGACAAAGGAAAGACTGACAGCCTTCTAGCCTCGCCACACCTCTTTCTTACTCTGTCCCACATCCAGACAAGCTGATGAGACAGCATGGGTGCTCCCTTCTTTAGCACCAGTGGGAAGTTCAGACCATGCACCCTGCCTGCACATGGAGGATGCTGCACTCCAGCCCACCCCCTAACCACCATAAAGACTGAAGCCTGTCACCCTTCCTGTTCCCCCAACTCATTTTAAGCTCTGCTCGGGAGCCTGCCCTGCTCTTTCCAGAAATCTTTTCTCTTCTTTTCTTTTTTTTGCTTTTTTATTTTAGATGGAGTCTTGCTCTGTCACCCAGGCTGGAGTGTGGTGGCACAATCTCAGCTCAGTGCAACCTCCATCTCCCTAGTTCAAGTGATGCTTCTGCCTCAGCCTCCCAAGTAGCTGGGACTACAGGCACATGCCACCACATCCAGCTAATCTTTGTATTTTTAGTAGAGATGGGGTTTCGCCACGTTGGCCAATCTGGTCTCACACTCCTAACCTCAAGTGATCCACCTGCCTCGGCCTCACAAAGAACTGGGATTACAGGCATGAGCCACCGCACCCGAAATCTTCATTCTATGGATAATAAGTCTTTTCATACTCTTCTGGTGTGTGTGCATCATCAGTCTTGACATCTGAACCAAATTTTGGATGGTAGGGACCATCCCGCCTCTGCAGGGTGATCACAACAGATAGTAAAAAAGTAATGTGTAGTAGAAAAATCTTTTCAACTACATTTTAAAAATCATTGTGATCTTATATAATCTTTGTTGAAAGACAGATAAAATAAAGCTTAGGATCCCCAATATTCTTTCTTGAAGACTTTTTGTAGGAATCTAAATTTGAAGAATTTACTCCAGGAATACTGAATACCTGTTTTCCAGCTCTCCTGTTTTCAATGAAAGTCTTGTGGAACTACTTCCTTAGAAAGGTAACCCATGAGATTATCTGTTCAAAACAGCAGTGACTCCTGAAATATGATACAGCCTACATCCCTGTAAATTCAATCTCAATCACACTGTTGAAGAACAATGTTGGAGGTATAATTAACATACAAACAAATGCATAGATCTTAGGTGTTCTATTCAAAGAATTTTGACAATTGTATGTACTCAAGCAAATTGTATCCCAAGCAAGATACATTAAACTATTTCAGGAACAATGTAACAATATATAATAATAATCTCAACCAACAGTACAATAGTATAATTTCATTTATTCCTTCTAACTTTTGTACTTTTGTTTTCTTATGTTTTACTTCTGCATATATCATAAATCCTACACAACATTGTTATTATTTTTGCTTTCAATGGTTAATTATATTTAAAAGACATATATATGCACACAAACATAATTTATTAAATATAGAATACATATATAACAAAAGTACTTAAAATAGGTCTTTTATATGTGCCAGATATTTACCCTTTCTGGTACTCTTCATTTCTTCCTGCCTTTGGCCTGAACAACTTGTTTAAGAATTTCTTGGGGCTGGGCACGGTGGCTCACACCTGTAACCCCCACACTTTGGGAGGCAGAGGCAGGCAGATCACAAGGTCAGGAGTTCAAGACCAGCCTAGCCAACATGACGAAACCCCGTCTCTACTAAAAATACAAAAATTAGCTGAGTGTGCTGATGGGCGCCTGTAATCCCAGCTACTCGGGAGGCTGAGGCAGGAAAATTGTTTGAACCCAGGAGGCAGAGGTTGCAGTGACCTTAGATCGTGCCATTGCACTCCAGCCTGGGCAACAGAGTGAGACTCCGTCTCAAAAAAAAAAAAAAAGAATTTCTTATAGTGAGGGTCTACTGGAGACACATTCTTTTAGGTTTTGTCTGCATGAGAATATCTTTATTTCACTTTTATTTTTGAAGGGTATTTTCACTGGATATAAAATTATAGTTTGAGAAGTTTTTTTAAAATTGTTATTTACTTTAACACTTTTTTTTCATTTTGTGAATATGTAATGTTTTCTGAGCATCTATCTCAGGAGGAAGTTAATAAAGTGAATTAAAATCTGTATTAGAAATTTAAATCATTTAATGTAACCCTTAAATGTATACAATAAAAAAGAAATTGAAATCATTTTAAAACAAGCAAGATTTTTACTTTTTGTGCTTAAAACATTCTTTTTATTTTTCTATTTATGTATTTATTTATTTTGAGACAGATCTCTCTCTCTCTCTGTTGCCCAGGCTTGATGGAGTGCAGTGGCACAATCACGGCTCACTGCAGCCTCACCCTCCTGGGCTCAAGGGATCCTCCCACTTCAGCCTCCTGAGTATCTGGGACTACAGGCACACACCACCATGCCCACCTAATTTTCTTTTTTTAATTTTTTTGTAGAGCCTCAAACTCCTGGGCTCAAGCGATCCATTCGCCTCGGCCTCCCAAAGTGCTGGGGTTACAGGCATGAGCCATCGTGTCTGGCCTAAACGTTCTAAGTAATCAAAAAAAGAGAGTATGGAGAATCTAAATGTTCATCAAAACAAGTTGCTTAAATTATAAAATATGTACTCATATGGAATACTGAATGAGAAAAGCAAGTAAGGAGACAGGAAGTCATGAATCTTTCCTAATAATAAGTAAAAATCTGAACAAATAGAAAAATCAGTAACTCTTCTTAGATCTGTAGAGAGATAAGGTTACAGGGCAAACTGAAGAGGTAAACAAGTGAATATCAAAAATCACAATTTACCGGCGCAGAAATCTCAGCAGGGGCCGGGCGCAGTGGCTCACGCTTGTAATCTCAGCACTTTGGGAGGCCGAGGCGGGCGGATCATGAGGTCAGGAGATCGAGACCACGGTGAAACTGTCTCTACTAAAAATACAAAAAATTGGCCGGGCGTGGTGGCGGGTGCCTGTAGTCCCAGCTACTCAGAGAGGCTGAGGCAGGAGAATGGCGTGAACCCGGGAGGCGGAGCTTGCAGTGAGCCGAGATTGCGCCACTGCACTCCAGCCTGGGGGACAGAGACTCTGTCTCAAAAAAAAAAAAAAAAAAAGAAATCTCAGCAGGAACCAGTGCGAGGGCAGGAAAACCTGAACTGTAATTGAATTGCCGGAGGCTCAGTGTAGACAAGTTTGAGAGAGAAAAATTGCAGAGTGACTCAGCCATGAGGAGGGGATGATCTCCACACTTCCATGAGTTTACCTATAGGAATTCAAAGAGGTTCTCAAATATTGTTCTCTTTTTATTACAGAAAAATCTCCTCCTGCTTCCATGTCCCTGGCAGAGGGGATAGGAAAAGTAGCCATTTGAAATATACTTGGACACCCTATTCTTCTCTTCTAAACAAAGTCTGCCCTTGGGAAAAACTGTTTAAATAGAGCCTAATGCTTGTGATTTATAGGAGCCTAAATGATGCAGGAGAAGGGAAGTAAGAACTCCAGTCTCCTCTAGCCTTCCACATGAAAACTGAAAATACCCAGCTGCAGCCCACTCTAGCCATCACGTCCCACCTAACAGGGATCGGGGCAGACAGGAACTGAGAAGCACCTGTGAAATTCAGTCTAGAGACACAGGTTTACTAAAAGACTGAGACCTCTTCATAGAACTATAGAACTCTTCCTCTCCCCCTCCCCCACTGTATACTACATTACTAAAGGTCTAGTTACAGCACTTCCTTTTACCCCGTATATCCTGTCCAGCTATGAAGAAAACATTGCCAGGCATACTAAAAGGTAAAAAAAAAAAAAAAAAAGGCTTTAAAGAGACAGAGAGCAAGCATCAGAACCAAACTCAGATATGACTGGGATGCTGGAATTATCAGACCAGAAACTTAAAACAACTATGATGACAATGCCAAGGGCTCTAATGGATAAAGTAGACAGCATACAAGAACAAATGGGCCAATGTAAGCAGAGAGTTTAAATTCTAAGAGAGAACTAAAAAGAAATAAATACTAGAGATCAAAAACACTGTAATAGAAATAAAGAATGCCTTTGATGGGCTTTTTGGTAGACTGAACAGAGCTGAAAACAGAATATTTGAGCTTGGAAATAACTGCCAAAACTGCAAAAATAAGTAAGACTATATAAACAGAATCTCCAAGAACTATGGGACAACTACAAAGGGTATAACATATGTGTAATGGAAATAGCAGGAAGAGAATAACCAGAGAAAGGAACAGAATAAATATTTGAAGCAATAATGAAAGAGAATTTCCCTCATATTAATTTCAGACACCAAATCACAGATCACAGAAGTTGAGAGAACACCAAGTAGAACAAATGCCAAACAAACAAACAAAAGCCCTACAACCAGGCATGCATATATAAGTTGCAGGAAATCAAAGATAAAAAATTCTGAATGAAGCCCGGGGAAAAAGACCTTACTTGTAGAGGAGAAAAGATGAAAATTATATCCAACTTTTCCTCAGCAGGCATGCAAGCAAGAAGAGAATGGAATGAAATATTTACAGCAGTGAGAGAAAAAAGCCACCAACAGCATTCTGTACCCACAAAATTATACTTTAAAAGTAAAGAGAAGCCAGGCACAGTGGTGCGTGCCTAAAGTCCCAGCTATTCAGGAGGCTGAGGTGGAGGGATTGCTTGAGCCAAGAGTTTGAGTCCAGCCTGGGCAGCATAGTGAGACACTCTCACTCTCTCTCTCTCTCTCTCTCTCTCTATATATATATATATATATATATAATATATATAAAATAATAATAAATACATAAATACATTCTCACACAAACAAAGACTGAGGGAATTTGTTGCCAGTAGACCTGCCTTGCAAGAAATGTTAAAAGAATTCCTATAGAGGAGTGGTCCCCAACCTTTTTGGCACCAGAGACCAATTTTGTGGGGAATGGTTTCAGGATGAAACTGTTCCACCTCAGATCATCAGGCATTAGATCTCATAAGGGTGTGCAACCTAGATCCCTCTCATGCACACTTCACAATAGGGCTCACACTCCTGTGAGAATCAAATGCCTCTGCTGATCTGACAGGAGGTGGAGCTCAGAAGCCTGCTGCTCACCACCTGCTGTGCAGCCCTAACAGGCCTTGTACCAGTACCAGTACCAGTTTGTGGCCCAGGTGCTGGGGACCCCTGCTTAAGAGAGAAGGAAAATGATATAGGTCAGAAATTTGGATTTACATAAAGAAAGGAAGAGCACTGGAGAAGAAATAAGGTAAAATAAATTATTTAATTCTAATTGACCTAAAAAATAGCAGTTCACTCAAAATAATAATAGCAACAATGTATTCAATCATGCATATTTCTGTGTATATTTTTAAATGCTTACGTATAACAGAAATGAATGACAGCAAAGACATAAGGGATGGGAGGGAGAATTAGGATTATTTTGTTACTATAAGGTACTCGCACTGCCTGTAAAGCAGCATAGTGTTCTTTGAAAGCAGACTTGGATTCATTGTAAATGTGTATTTAAAACTCTATGGCTGGGATCCTGGGCACTTTGGGAGGCTGAGGTGGGCAAATCACAAGGTCAGGAGTTAGGGACGATCCTGGCCAACATGGTGAAACCCCGTCTCTACTAAAAATACAAAAATTACCTGGGCGTGGCGGCACATGCCTATAATCCCATCTACTCAGGAGGCTGAGGCAGGGGAATCACTTGAACGCGGAAGGTGGAGGTTGCAGTGAGCCGAGACGGTGCCACTGCACTCCAGCCTGGCGACAGAGCCAGACTCCGTCTCAAAAAAAAAAAAACCAAAAACAAACAAAAAACCTCTAGGGCAACTGCTAAAAATGTAAAAAAGAAAAAGAGGAAGTGTAACTGATATACTAAGAAAGAAGAGAAAACGTAATCATATAAAACAGTCAACTAAACCACAAAAGTGAAAAAAAGAGTGGAAGAAAAAATAGGAACAGAGAACAAAGACAACAAAGAGAAATAGTCACCACAAACATGGTAGATAATAATCCAACTGTATCAATCATCATATTAAACATCAATAGTCATAATATACCAGACAATAGAATATTATTCAGTGCTAAAAAGAAATGAACTATTGAGCCATGAAAAGATGTGTAGGAAACTCACATGCATATTACTAAGTGAAAGAAGTCAACCTGAAAAGGCTACATACTGTATGATTCCAACTAGACAGCATTCTGGAAAAGTCAAAACTAGGGAGACAGTAAAAAGATCAGAGGTTGCCAGGGGTTAGCAGGGAGGGAGGAATGAATAGGTGGAGCACAGAGCATTTTTAGGGCAGTGAAATTATTCTGTATGATACTATAGTTGTGGATAGATGTCATTATAAATTTGTCCAAACTCATAGAATATAGAAAACCAATAGTGAACCTTAGTGTAAACTATGGGCTTTGTGTGATAGTGTTATGTCAATGTAGGTTCATCAGCTGACACAAATGTACCACTCTGGTGGGGGCTGCTGATAAATTGATGATGAGGCAGGCTATACATAATGGGGGCAGGGCATTATGTGAAGTCTCTATACTTTCTGTTCAATTTTGCTGTGAACCTAAAACTGCTCTAAAAAATAAAGTCTATTTTAAAAAAGCAAGCGGTAGAATAGTGTGATTCCATTTTGATTTAAAAAATTATGTATTTACACTTAACAGATTCAAACAATATAAACGTTGATTCAAATGAACTGTTCATAGTGGTTATTCTTGGGGTGGGGGAAGGCAGGGGCTTCTGAGCCTTTCTTTTTTACATTAATGAATGTAAAAAATGAAATCAATGAATATGAAAGTTCCTGCAGCCCAAAATGTGTTCTAAAAGGACCGACAGAAGCATTGCAGAACTATGATCTGTAATCTTCTAGAATCACTGAGAATCATAAAAGCATCAAAAGATGGGACAAATGCCTTGATGTTTTTAATAGGGATAGGAAGGCTGTACAATGAAACACTGCAAAACATAAATAAAGGAGTCAGGAAACCTGAATTCTAAACTTAGCTCTGCTGGTCCTATGTAAAAAGATTGATCCCAAATCTCCTCTTAATGGTCTCAAAACATCTCTTCTTAATGACTCAGTGTGGGTGTGCTGTAGTGTAAATCATTGATTACACAGAGATAATTCAATAGAAAAGAATGACTCATCTACATGATTCAGGAGAAAATATGCTGTATCATTTCTATTTAGCAAGCAAATGTTAACTAATTAAGTTTTGAACTTCAATAACTTTGAAAAATCTACAAAAGTTCAATGTTCAAGATAAGCACAGAGTGGTACACTTTTGGTTAATCATTAGAGATAGATTTAATAAGGATTTTCATTCTTGTGTAGTATCTTGGAATACATATCCAAATTTAAGTGGGAACAGTAAAAACATTGTTTTCCCTTCATATTTTTAAAATTGAGCCTAGTAATTCATGTTCTTATAAAAAATTAAAAACTGTAACTAGGAAATAATAAAACAATTACTCCCAAATTCTCCCCCCAAGAATAATATTAACATTTTTATACTTCCAAAACAAACAAAAATCTTTTTAGAGGCCGGGCACAGTGGCTCATGCCTGTAATCCCAGTCCTTTGGGAGGCCGTGGCAGACGGATCGCCTGAGGTTGGGAGTTCGAGACCAGCCTGACCAACATGGAGAAACCCCATTTCTACTAAAAATACAAAATTAGCTAGGCGTGGTGGCACATGCCTGCAATCCCAGCTACTCGGGAGGCTGAGGCAGGACAATGGCTTGAACCTGGGAGGTGGAGGTTGTGGTGAGCCGAGATCATGCCATTGCACTCCAGTCTGGGCAACAAGAAAAAAAAAAAAAATTATATATATATATATATATATATATATATATATATTTTAATATCCAGGATAAAAAGACATACAGTAATTGATTAAATGATTCTTGTAAAACTATTCTTCCTGTAGTTTTTAAAAATTGAAATACAGTGAAATTCTTTTGAATAAATTGCAAAGAATATGTTAAATAATGAACGAACTCATTGAATTAGACTTAGGTTCTATAAAAAAGAGTTAACTATTCAAAGTTTTAGATAATTTTTACAAAGAGTATATACTTTTACAAATAATGAAAGTTATCAATGGTACAGAATAACGTTCCTTGTATATTCAAAGGATAAACTTTTAACTTGTGACAAACTACCGCAAATGGGCTGAATTGTTCCGTATTTTTTGGGTAGCAGGATATCAACATAGAAAATAAATGATTAGGCCGAGCGCGGTGGCTCTCGCCTGTAAACGCAGCACTTTGGGAGGCTGAGGCGGGTGGATCACTTGCAGTCAGGAGTTCCAGACCAGCCTGGACAACATGGCAAAACCGTGTCACTACTAAAAAATACAAAAATTAGCCGGGCGTGGTGGTGAGCTCCTGTAATCCCAGCTACTCAGGAGGCTGAGGCAGGAGAATTGTTTGAACCTAGGAGACAGAGTTTGCTGTGAGCTGAAATTGTGCCATTGCACTCCAGCCTGGGTGACAGAACGAGACTCTGTCAAATTAAAAAAAAGAAAGAAAGAAAGAAAGAAAGAAAGAAAGAAAGAAAGAAAGAAAGAAAGGAAGAAAGAAAGAAAAAGGAAGAAAGAAAGGAAAAGAAAGAAAGAAAGATTAATTTAGGTCTTCATATCATCCCATACAGTATATCCTTGATAGGTCATAAAATACCAGAAAAAAATGAACTAACATAAAAAGATGCACTAGACAAAAAAATACTCTTCAGAGTACTGAAAACAAAGGATATTATAAAGGAGAAATATGTACACATAATTTTTAAAGAGAATGTTATAAAACAAATATTAATATTGAAAGCAGCCAAACTGAAAATATATCTGATATAAATAACATGGGGGGCAATATAAACAGTAAATTATCACATGGAAAAACATATAGCTTTACAAGCAATTAAATACAAGTAAATTATCAAACATTTCTGAAAGAAACTGTTAATAGTGGTTAATTGCAGAAGAGCCAGAAGACTGAAAAAAATAAGTTAAAAAAAACACACACACACATATAAGGGCTGGATGCAATGTCTCACGCTTATGTAATCTCAACACTTTGGAAGGCCAAAGCAGGAGGATCACTTGAGATCAGCCTTGGCAACATAGCAAGACCCCAAATCTACCAAAAAAAAAATAAAAAAATAAAAATTAGCCGGTTGTGGTGGTGCATTCCTGTAGTCTCAGCTACTTGGTAGGCTAAAGGCAGAGGATTGCTCGAGCCCAGGAGTTTAAGACGGCAGTGAGCTGATTGTGCCACTGTACTGCAGCCTGGGTGACAAAATGAGATCCTGTCTCTATTTTTTTTTATTTCTTTTCAGAAAGCCCAGACCTTACAAGACACCTTGTCTCTCGATCTCTCTCTCTCTCTCTCTCTCAAAAGAAAGAAAGAAAGAGAAATATAAGATGTTGAATGTTGTGGGGTATTAGCATATTAGTTCCCTGAAAGCATCACCAAGACAACCTGTTGATCAAAACAATCTGTTGATAACACAAAACGGTGTTTATTTTTATCATGGTAAGGAAAAACACTACCTTGACATACGTTGGTTTTTTTACTATGAACTTGTCTAAGTGCATAATAACAAATTCATTCTTATAATTTATACTTGGACTATTATTATAGATAGTTTTGTGAATTGAGAACATGAGAATGGCCAATTAGTGGGCCCAAGAAAATTTGCTGAACAAATGTCTTTAAGTCTACTGCCAAGACTGTAAAATATGTGTTTCTCTGTGTGTTTATATATGTTCAGACATACAAGTAGAAACTTTCAGAGTGCTTTTATTAGCACTTAAAATATTAGCACTGTAAAATATGTATTTCTCTGTGTGTTTATATATGTTCAGACATATAAGTAGAAATTTTGAGAGTGCTTTTATTAGCACTTAGCTTTTCAGCTAGTTTTTTTTTTAACTTGTTGTTTTCGGACATATTTGAGAGAGATTACCAAGTGGTAATTTGCAAAAGGAGTTTGCAGTAAGAGGTCTACATCTTATTTAAAGGATATCTTACTTTGAGCTTAAATTATTTTACCATTGAGGTTGCATCCACAGAGCATCAAGTACAGTGCTGGGTACAAGGATATGGGCTAAAGTGTGCTATTCTCATAATCATGACTTCTGACATGAGAGACAACTGTGTTGTATCATGTATCCAGGAGAAGGAGATTCTGTTTCTTTTGACCTATAAAGAAGGTAAGGGCCATTACTTCGGTATCTTGTAAGTGGACCCTTGTGAATGAGTTGAAAGATCTCCAAATAGGATCACTTATTTACAGGTGCCTTATCTTCACAGAAACTATAATTGACTTCTAAACAATTTCAAGGTACAAAGTACTTTATGAAGTCGACTGAACTCTGAGTGGCTTATGTAAGCTGTATGGTGGTTTAAAAGCCATTGAACTCAGCCAACGCAAATGACTTAACTAGTAAGATAGTTTTTCTAAAAAGATAGTTTTCCTAAACATGGAATATCTCTTGCAAACGACTGTCATACTTAGTAACAGAGCTTTGGAAGGTTCTTAACCCTACTAACAAAGGTTGCTAGCAACTGCTAGAAGGAAAATGAACTTATTCTCCAATTATATTAAAATTCTTCTAAAGGGTATACCCAACTTCGGCTGGGCATGGTGGCTCACACCTGTAATCCCAGCACTTTGGAAGGCTGAGGCAGGCAGATCACTAGAGGTCAGGAGTTTGAGACCAGCCTGGCCAACATGGTGAAACTCTGGCTCTAATTAAAAAAAAAAAAAAATTAGCCGGGTGTGGTGGCATGTGCCTGTAATCCCAGCTACTCAGGAGACTGAGGAAGAAGAATCACTTGAACCCAGGAGGTGAAGACAGCAGTGAGCTGAGGTCATGCCACTGTACTCCAGCCCGGGCGACAGAGCTAGTCTTTGTCTGGAAAAAAAAAAAAAAGGATATAACCAACTCAATGTGGCTTGAATGAAAATACTTATTGGTTCAAATAACCAGAACCCACAGATAGACAAGTTCTCAGGCTTGACTTACTCCAGTGGCTCTGCTCCATCTTCCTCTCATTCTTTGTTTTGTTCTCTTTCGCCATCAGCGTAATCCTCAAATAGGTGGGTGAGATGGCTGCAACAGATTCAGGACTCACGCCCACACACCATAACATACAGTAAAAGACAGAAAAGGTCATTTTCAGTAGGTTTCCCAGAAGTAGACTCCACCAGCAAACTTCTCCTGGTATCTCAGTGGTGTATATTCCTGAATCAATTCCTTACAAGGATGAGGATATTCTTGGATTAATCAGGCCCATCCTGAAGCTGTGGTAAGGTCAGCCTTCCCTAAAGCACATGGGCTACATGGAAGAAGAGTGATTTCTAGGACAAAACCAGGGTTGGAAAAGAAGGGAGAGATGAAGTCTGGACAGGAAACCAATGATGTCCGTTAGAATTAAATCTTTAGTTTTATTGTAGTCCAGATTCAGGACAATGTGGGAAACAATCTCTACTATTTATTGTCATATTGTAAAAAGAATTTGTAGTGGCTTAGAAAAACATGTAAAATATAACAAGATACAATGTGAGTGAAGAAAAAAAGAATAGAAAAAAGAAGATAAAACGAGGGACAAGCCCATTATACAAAATTCATTCAGTAAGATCCTGTCCACTTGCTACATGTGGGCTGCAATTTTGGCTCTGAGCTTCCTTCCTATCTACCAATGAAAGGAGGGAAACTTAATCAGAGACTATATCAGTGAGGCTTCTTTTGGTTGCAAGGGACAGAGATCCAAATCAAACTGGTATAAACAAAAAAATGAAAAAGAAAATGTATTGGCTAATTTAATAGAATGATCTAGCTTTAGGCGCAGATGGGTCCAGAGTCTCAAACAACATCCTCAGGACGTTTGCAACTGTGTTGATTTCGTTCTCAAGTAGGCTCTTCCCACTTGGTGGTAAAAATGGCCACAAAAGCTCTAGACTTACATGGTCCTTATGACCAGTAATCCTAGCAAAAAGAGTGTCTCTTTCCTGACAGCTCCAGGAAAAGTCTTTCGTAGGATTCTGAACAGCCCTATTTGTGTTGTGTTCCCAGCTCTGGACCAATGAATATGGACAAAGGAATGAGGCATTCTGACTGGCTAGCCAATTCCCCTTCCATGGGCAGGGGAATTAAAGCTATGTGATTAACAGTCGCACCAGGCTATGTTTCTCAGGCTGGTCTGGAAGTCCTGGGCTCAGGAGATCCTCCCACCTTAGCCTCCTAAGTCACTGGGACTGCAGGCTCGTGCCACCATGCCTAGCACTGTTTTAGTTTTTAGATGCCATACACATGTTTATTTTTGTGGTAATTCTTAGCAAGAACTTTTTAAAAAGATGGGTTGTAGTCCCGTATGAAATCCACACAATCATTCAGTGCTAACCACTGGCAAGTTAGTTAACACCTCTAGACCACAACCACATGGCTGTGTAGTAGAGTGGTCACACGCATGTCGTGGACTCTGGATCTAGCTACCTGGGTGCACAGGACTTAACTGCTCCGTCCCCCAGTTTCCCCATCTGTGAAATGGGGATGACTGAGCTAATACTATCTGCCTAACAGTTTGCAGCGGGGATTCGATGAGTGAACACTTGGACGGTGCCTGGAATAGTGCCTGGTTCCTAGGCAGCAGCCTGTGAGTGTTAAATAAAATATCTTTTCATGCTGATGTTTCCTTTCTGCTTTGACATGATGAGATTCTGTTTTAGCTGCAGGATGGTTTGAGCATGGCTTTGGTTTTCTATTAAAGCTTCTTTGAGCTCTTAGCTCAACCATTTCAACAAAGCATATGGTCTCTGCTTGCAGGGGATCTTGTGTGGGTGCATTTTCTGGTGCTCTTTGATAAGGAGTGGGGTATGAACATTTGGTTTGAGCATGACAGCTTAATGACTTTCCACAATAACTTCTTATATCAAAGATTATTTCCCTTAAGCCTGGGAGTTGAAACAATATATTTTGCTAGAAAATAAATAAGCTTGGAAGGAGGAAATGAGAATTTTCATTATGACTTGCGATGCTTTTGCCTTTTAAAATTTCATGACATGTGCTTTCATTAAGTAAAAATATCCCTCCTTCAAAAAAAAAAAAAAAGCTTCTCTCCTTTATTGGCTCAGGGACCAGTTACTTCTGGGAACAAAGTCTCATTCCTTTTTATCATTTTTCCTTGTTATTCAATTCCTCCTTCCCTAATTCCAGGATTCGAGCAGGGAGGTGAGAACCTGGAGAAGGGGTACAAAAGTAATTTTGCTGGCTCAGGGACCACTGATGAATTTTTCAGTATGTGGGACTGCCATTGCAAAAACTGGAAAAGTTCCAAGCAAATGAGGATGGCTGGCCACCTTATGAACTGGTGCTGTTTGTAATTCACTCTTGCTTGATCAAAGGCTAACCATAAACGTTTTCAATGGGCCAGGTGCGGTGGCTCATGCCTGTAATCCTAGCACTTTGGGAGGCTGAGGTGGGTGGATCACGAAGTCAGGAGTTTGAGACCAGCCTGGCCAACACGGTGAAACCCCGTCTCTACTAAAAATACAAAAATTAGCTGGGCGTGGTGGTGTGCGCCTGTAATCCCAGCTACCCTGGAGACTGAGGCAAGAGAATCATTTAAACCCGGGAGGCAGAGGTTGCAGTGAGCTGAGATCACGCCACTGCACTCCAGCCTGGGCGACAGAGCAAGACTCCGTCTTGGAAAAAAAAAAAGTTTTCAATATTTCAGCTGCTTTCCAAGTGGTCCAACTTGAATTCTGTCCTTCAGCAGTATAATTTCCCACTAGTAATGTTAAGTTTGATTACTGGGTTAAGATGAAAACAACCAGATAGTCAATTATGACATTTTCTATTTTTATGACTAGCAAGTAACCTATAGGGTGACATTTTGGCACTGTGGATATTCAGCTCCCATTCAACATTTACCAAATGGTTTTAGCATTGGTAATCTTTGACTGATTTATTTCATTTGGAGTTAGTTACAAAACTGTTTTCTAATTCTAAGACATAAATAATGTTGCTATGAACATTCATGTACCAAGTTTTTGTGAGGACATATGTTTTCAATTCTTTGGGAGTATATACTTAGGAGTGGAATTGCTGGGTCATATGGCAACTCTGTGTTTAACATTTTGAGTAATTCCCAGACTGTTTTACCAAGGAGTGGCACCATTTTACATTCCCATCAGTGGCATATGAAGGTTACAGTTCCTTCACATTCTATCCAACACTTGATATGGTCAGACTTTTGGGTTACAGTAATCCTAGTGGGTATGAAGCGGTATCTCATTGTGGTTTTGATTCGCATTTCCCTAATGACTAATGATGTGCATATTTTTTTTTTTTTTTTTGAGACGGAGTCTCGCTCTGCCGCCCAGGCTGGAGTGCAGTGGCGCAATCTCGGCTCACTGCAAGCTCCGCCTCCCGAATGATGTGCATTTTTTCACGTACTTGTTGGTCAATTGTATACCTTCTTTGGAGAAAAGGTTATTTTTATTTTATTTTTTTTGAGACGGAGTCTCGCTCTGTCGCCCGGGCTGGAGTGCAGTGGCACGATCTTGGCTCACTGCAAGGTCCGCCTCCCGCGTTCACGCCATTCTCCTGCCTCAGCCTCCGGAGTAGCTGGGACTACAGGTGCCCGCCACAACACCCGGCTAATTTTTTGTATTTTTAGTAGAGATGGGGTTTCACTATGTTAGCTAGGATGGGAAATGGTTATCATTTATTGTTGAGTTGTAAGTGTTCTTTACATATTCTAGATACAAGACCCCTATTGTATATATGATTTGCAGATTTTCTTCCATTCTGAGGGTTGTCTTTTCACTTTATTGATGCCACTTTGAAGCATAAAAGTTTCCAACTTTGATAAAATCCAATTTATCCAATTTTTTTCTTTTGTCACTCATGCTTTTGATGTTATGTCTAAGAAGGCTTTGCCTAACCCAAAGGTCACAAAGATTTACTCCTGTTTTCTTCTAAAAGGTTTTTTAGCTCTTAAATTTAGGTTATGACCCTTTGAGTTAATTTTTGCATTTGGTGTAAGGTAAGGGTCCAACTTATACACACAATGTCTCTAATTTAGCCTTGAGATCAAGGGGTCATAAAGACCTTTAAGGATCATTACACATGGTCCTCTATGAGAAGGACTGTCAACGCTATGGAAGAGAACCCTGATTCAACATCATGAAAATCTGAAGGTATTACATTACTGAAGATGTCACTCTTGTTAACACAAAAACCCATGAAAGCCATCAAGCTCAAAACAAATTCCTGCTAGAGAAAACTGTCCAGATGTTGCGCATGACTTCACAGGATTTAACTTAAGTTTTGGGGGAGTCAAAAGTTGTACGTAAGTTAGACTGTATAAGGGGGTCAACACTCCTAACGCGTTCATTGTTTGGGCATTAGCTGTACTTCCCAGTGCTATGTTGTAATCTTAACTGGTATTTCTCCAAAGACAGAAGAATATATTTCCTCTTAGTTGTTGTAATAGATACAATTATACAGGGACAGATTAACTGATTTTTGATTTACCAAGATTAAACAAACAAGATAGTGAATGCATGTAAATTAGGATTTAAGGCTGATAAATGAGGTTTCCTGGCAGAGAACAGAAAGACAAATAGTGATGGAGAACAGTTGGCTAGTAAAACATAAGATCAAGCATAATGCTCTGCTTAAACTGTTGGCAGGGGTATTTAGAAAAAATGGTTTGCAAAGTAATAAGCTCACGTTACATGGGCTTTTTCTACTATTTGGGGGCAAAACAGATTATCTAAGAAACAGAAAACAAAAACATTACTTTAGAAAAAAATCTTTAGCTCTATTTAGAGATCTCTGCAATGTTCTTTTAATTTCTAAATTATTGCTTTTATACAATGGAATAAACACATATTCATGTTTATTTTTCAAGTGTCACATTCCAAAATTTTTGCAAATACTACAAAATTCTATTAAAAGTATTTTGAAGAGATGGCAAATAGGCAATTATAACATCTGATAATGTCAACCGAAAACAAACCTTTAAAACTTCCTTGCCATTCTCTTCAAAGTTCTTGTATCACTGAATCTCCTTTCTTTTTCCTAAAAGATCTCAGGCTATTTGAGCTCACCTGTGGTTACTTCCCCACCGCCCCCCCCATTGCTCCTAGATCTCTTCCTCCCAAGGTAGCTCTATGCCCTTTTCGAATAAATCACGTAGCCTCTCTAGGCTTCTTCCAATTTTCCTCTCTCCAGCCACTGTCCTCATTATACCAAAAAACGTCCAAAGATTAATAAATATTTAATATAAATAATTCTTGTAAGACAGGAAAAGATGTGAATACCATCCTATTTCAGTATTTGGATTTCTTAAAACACCTGCATTATCTTTGTACTTCTGGATAATGTTCATATGATGTATTCCTTAATATGACACATTTTAAGCAATATAAGTTCACATTAAATCCATTTTATATCACATTTTTACTGCTTTCGCTTTAACTATGACTATGCCTTTAACCATAACTTTCTCCCTTGTTGGTACCTTATCCTAGTTCAGTGTTTCTTGACTATCATGTCTAAGGAGATTTTTTGGTCACCCCTTTTCCCTAAACACTCCTCTCTCCTGAAATTTTAACACCATAGATACACTGCATATTTGTTATGGACCGTATGTATATCTTGCTTTATACATAAAGAGGGGTTTGGATCATAATCCCCAAAGACACAATCCTAAATGCTATAATCCTGAATGTTGAAATTCTGAAAGATCAAAGTCCCTAAAATCGAGGCTGGGTGTGGTGGTTCAAGCCTGTAATCCCAGCACTTTGGGAGGCTGAGCCAGGTAGATCACGAGGCCAGGAATTCCAGACCAGCCTGGCCAACATGGCAAAACCCCATATCTACTAAAAATATAAAAAACTAGTAGGGCATGGTGGCGCACACCTGTAATCCCAGCTACTCAGGAGGTTGAGGCAGGAGAATCACTTGAACCCAGAAGGTGGAGGTTGCAGTGAGCCAAGATTGCGCCACTGCACTCCAACCTGGATGACAGAGTGAGACTCTGTCTCAAAAATAAATAAATAATAAATAAAGGCAAGACTCTTCATATAAACATTCATTAGTATACAATCTGTGCATGTTATTCAGAGGCTTCCTGGCCAAGGGTAAGCTCTTTATGCTTCAGTTACTCTCCTAAGATAGGAACAACAGTTCTATTATCAGTGTGTTGTTTGTGTAAAATGAGATTATAAATATGAAAGTGACAGACACAGGTAGTGATGAACTTTACCATTTGGGACCTGGTCATAGGAAAAATATTTCATCACTAGAATCCGTCTTTCCCATCTGTGACTTCAGTAGAAAGAAACTGCTGCTTTGATAACTTTCCTAACCCCTCTCTAGTTTTTACTATAGGTCTTTGAAAATTGTCAGATGGATCTTAGAGTTAAGCCATTTCTTTCCGCTTACAGGAGAAGTAACCTGTTGAATGCCAGAGTTCACATCTGTCTTGGTAAGTCTAGGAACTTTGATATTCTGTTTCCCAAGTCTGGGAATTTTCACACTGCACCATTTTACTCTGTACCCTTAGCATCTCGCCCAAAGCAGCATATCCAATCAGCACATAATAAAAAGAGAAAGTGAAGAACCAAACAAGATAACATGTTTCCTTTCATACTTGTAGGCTACAGACTGTATTTAGTGCAAGAATAAGAGACTGTACTGTAAGAGTGGAAATTTTTATTTTACAAAGGAAAAGTCAAAATACTGCTTTGAATTGACTCTTAAGTCACACTCTGAATTCATACCATGCAGTTAAATTTTCCCAGTTCATCAATTAATTCCACCAAAAACAGACTAAGCTTCTGTCTATGGAAGAAGCATAGACCAGCTTTAACCATGACGACAATCACTGGTAAGACTAAGCAAAGGAAGTGACTGTATCTCTGTTTCAAATTCTTTTTCTTCTTGGGCACATTCTCCATGGCCATGTGAAACTTAAAACGAAGATTGTGACTGTCCTGGCCAGAGAAGAAGGTTAAAGCCGTGTCATAGAGAATTGCAGATTATACTTCTACCTTCATCCTGTGATATCCATGTCTCTCAGAGAGGTCTGGCTAAACCAGGATATTCTTTGCAATAGCATTCAAAGTCCTTACTTTGGTCACATCTGTTACCTTTAGGGAATATTCTGAGCAAGAAAGTGAGGCTCCCATGGCAACAGATGAATTTCTGTAATAGAAATAATAAAGGAACAGACAATTATATGTTATTAAATGAGCCCTCCTACTGCCACTTCATTTTATAGACTATTTCATGATACAAGGGTAGGTCAAGTATGCTGAACTAGTATATTCCATAATTTTTATCAATTAATTACTTGAAACATCCAGCAGCTGAATCCACCGGACAGTATACTTGATTTTATATCTAGAATTGTAAGTTCTAAGGCTCTTGCTTCCTTTTTTTTCTTTCTTTTTAAATTACAGGCGCGTATCACCACACCCAGCTAATTTTTTTGTACTTTTAGTAGAGACGGAGTTTCACCACGTTGGCCAGACTTGTCTCGAACTCCTGACCTCAACTGATCCACCTGCCTTGGCCTCCCAAAGCACTGGGATTGCAGGCGTGAGCCACCTCGCCCAGCCATCTTGCTTCTTTTACATTGTGTTTTTCCCAATTTATAAACAGAAACATTCAACTACTATTAAAGAGTCTTCTTAAGTATTTAAAAAACCCCATACAATAGTCACAATTTCTTAATGATAATATAATTTCAAAATAACTGAAAACAGAGAACAAATGTGAGGGAAGACTAAGTACTAAAGGTAGGAGGGAGAAAAATGACTATGACTCTTCCATCCTTACACCATAGTTATTAACTTTGCTACAGGATATCATAGGCGAATGGGCACATGTGCATATCTGACTCATTTGAAGCTCAACTGCAGAATTTGTTTACTATTAACTGGTCTAAGTTCAGCAATGCCTTTACAAGGCAAGGTTCACCTATGTTCAAAGAGCCTGTTTATTTAAGACAGGACAAGAATCATTTTAGAAATGTTTTTCAACTACAAAAACAACTACAATACTTATGTAGTAGTCACAATATTCCATTGATTAATCATGCCCCCATCTAAAGTTTTTCTATTTGGGAGAAAGTAAAAGTTAATCTCATCCTTTTTATTTGAATCATAGAATACACTTTTACCGAAACTTCATTCCCGAGTCTCTTGTAGACCGAGCAGAACAGTGGAATTCTGTAGCACCTGAACCCTCAAGGATCCTTTGTAGATTTCTGTCTGTTACACCACCTCCTGTTGGAAAGAATAAGTAACACATTAAGTAAAATAGAATTTTGCCCTTCCTTCCTTCCTTCCTTCCTTCCTTCCTTCCTTCCTTCCTTCCTTCCTTTCCTTCCTTCCTTCCTTCCTTCCTCCCTCCCTCCCTCCTTTTTCTTTTCTTCCCTCTGTAGCCCAGGCTAGAGTACACTCGGCTCGCTGCAGGCTCCCTGCGTCCGCCTGCCCTGGCCTGCGAGCTGCCTGGGATTGCCGGTGCGCGCCACCATCCCTCCCTGGTTTTTCTCCTTTGGCTGGAGGCGCGGTTTCGCCATGTCAGCCAGGCTGCTCTCCAGCTCGCCTCGGCCTCTAGAGGTGCTGGGACTGCAGACGGAGGCTCGCTCACTCGGTGCTCGGTGTTGCCCAGGCTGCAGTGCTGTGGCGTGGTCTTGGCTCGCTGCAGCCTCCGCCTCCCAGCCGCCTGCCTTGGCCTCCCAAGGTGCTGGGATTGCAGCCTCTGCCCGGCCGCCGCCCCGTCTGGGAGGTGGGGAGCGTCTCTGCCTGGCCGCCCATCGTCTGGGTTATGAGGAGCTCCTCTGCCCGGCTGCCCCATCTGGGAGGTGAGGAGCGCCTCTGCCCAGTTGCCACCCCGTCTAGGAAGTGAGGAACGTCTCTGCCTGGCCGCCCATCGTGTGGGATGTGAGGAGCGCCTCTGCCCGGCCGCCCATCGTCTGGGATGTGAGGAGCGCCTCTGCCCGGCTGCCCATCGTCTGGGATTTGAGGAGCGACTCTGCCCGTCCGCCACCCCGTCTGGGAAGTGAGGAGTGCCTCGGCCCGGCCGCCCCGTCTGGGAAGTGAGGAGCGCCTCTGCCCGGCCGCCCCTTCTGGGATGTGAGGAGCGCCTCTGCCCGGCCGCCCCGTCTGGGAAGTGAGGAGCGCCTCTGCCCGGCCACCCCGTCTGGGATGTGAGGAGCGCCTCTGCCCAGCCGCCCCGTCTAGGAAGTGAGGAGCGCCTCTGCCCGACCGCCCGTCTGGGATGTGAGGGCGCCTCTGCCCACAGCCGCCCAATCTGGGATGTGAGAGCGCCTCTGCCCGGCGGCCCCGTCTGCCCAAGGTAGTGAGGAGCGCCTCTGCCCGGCCACCCATCGTCTGAGATGTGACGAGCGCCTCTGCCCGGCCACCCATCGTATGGGATGTGAGGAGCGCCTCTGGCCGGCCGCCCCATCTGGGAAGTGAGGAGCCCCTCTGCCCGGCCGCCACCCCATCCGCGAAGTGAGGAGTGTCTCTGCCCAACTGCCCTGTCTGGGAAGAAGTGAGGAGCGCCTCTGCCCGGCCGCCCCATCTGGGAAGTGAGGAGCGCCTCTGCCCGGCCGCCCCGTCTGGGAAGTGAGGAGCGCCTCTGCCCGGCCGCCCCGTCTGGGAAGTGAGGAACGCCTCTGCCCGGCTGCCCCGTCTGGGAAGTGAGGAGTGCCTCTGCCCGGCCACCCATTGTCTGGGATGTGAGGAGCGCCTCTGCCCGGCCGCCCCGTCTGGGAGGTCTACCACAGAGGCCAGAAGCAATGTGGGGGCTGGATGTGGTGGCTCACTCATGTAGTCCCAGTACTCTGGGAGGCCGAGGCGGGTTGATCACTTGAGGCTAGGAGTTCGAGACCAGCCTGGCCAACATGGCGAAACATATGAAAAATACAACTGACAAACCAACCAACCAACCAAGCGACAACAAAACAGGTCTACCCTGGAGTTATACTCTAATTTTTTCTATTTTCCTCCCTTTCTGATCCTTTATCCCACTTTCTTTTTCTTCCTCTTCCTTCTCCTTCTTTGTCAAATAGAGGATTGAGTTATTATCATTGATCCATACAAAGTCCCTCTCTCATTTATTTTCTTTAATTCCCACCCCCCATTTCTATTCCCCGTCTTCCCATGTGCAACCTTCCTAATGTTTGATATGCATCTTTTTGTTTGTATGTACTTTTAGAAAATGTTTATTGTTTTGTGTGCAAAAAAAAATTAAAAAAAATGTTAGTAAAATAGAATTTTGCATAAATTTTAAGGAATAATAATGACTGCTTACTTTACTTGGAATCCCCAAACTGAATTTCTCATTGCTTCAAAAATTAGTCTCTCCCTACCCAGCTAGAATGAGATTAGAAAAGTGATAAAAGATACATAGGCTACAGACTCTGGGGAAGTACCATTAAGTTTATAGAACATGTATGATAGAATCTTATCTGTCCATTGGCTAATATAACAATGCTATCCCTGCTTGCCCCTCAATTAAAGCAAAATCAAATTAAAAAGAAAGGTAAGGATAGGTTTGAGGAAAAAAATCTACAAAAGCACAACCTCAGAGATGTGTCTCTAGCCCCGGATGTAAAGACTATATTGACTTCATTGGAAACAGGAATAATGCAAGGTATTATACAGGTTATTAGTTACAATATCAGCTTTATACTTCATTTCACAGAAGAATCTGATTCTACTTTATTAAAACTGTACCACCAAGTATTTTATGACATTTGTTTTGATGAACAATCTTTTAAATATTTATATATAATCATATTCTGAATTGATACCAGTATATCATAAATATGAAATTAGTTTATTCATCTTTATATCCTTATCTCCCTATAGGATGTACTCAATATTTTAAAACTATGTACTTTGTATCTCAAGCCATTAAAGATGCTGAAATAACCTATTTTTACACACTCTTTCAGACTCATTAACTTGTCTTTTTTTCATTAGTAGTACAGTAATATCACTGAGCCTTAAGAAATAGAAAAAAGGCTGGGTGTGGTGGCTCACACTGGTAATCCCAACACTTTGGGAGGCCAAGGCAGGAGGATCACTTGAGCTCAAGAGTTTGAGACCAGCCTGGGCAACATGGTGAAACCCTGTCTCTACAAAAACATACAAAAATTAGCTGGATGTGGTGGTGGGTGCCTGCAGACCCACCTATTCAAGGCGCTGAGGTAGGAGGATCGCTTGAGCCTAGGAGGCAGAGGCTGCAGTAAGCTGAGACTGCACCACTGTACCACTTCACCATAGCCTGGGTGACACAGTGAGACCCTGTCTCAGAAGAAAAGAAAGAAATAGAAAAAATAAACGCTGAGTAGATTTAGACTGAAATCCTGGCTTTATCACTGTAGCTCTTCACAGCTATGTGATATTAGATAAATTGTTTAAATTCACTGACCTCAACTTTTTCGCCAATAAAAGAGGGATAATACTGGCTACCTCACAAGCTTATTGTAAGGATTAAGAGACAAATATATTTCCTTCTATTCCTTCTAACAAATAACAAAACATCTGGCCACTGAAACACATGTTGCTCAGTTATCAGCAACTTAAGTACACAGGTAATACACCTTTCCAGACTCAGACTAACACAGCTCTATGGTTAAAAAGGATCCCATAGGTGCCGGGCGCGGTGGCTCACGCCTGTAATCCCAGCACTTTGGGAGGCCGAGGCGGGCGGATCATGAGGTCAGGAGATCGAGACCATCCTGGCTAACAAGGTGAAACCCCGTCTCTACTAAAAAATACAAAAATTAGCCGGGCGTGGTGGGGGGCGCCTGTAGTCCCAGCTACTCGGGAGGCTGAGGCAGGAGAATGGCGTGAACCCAGGAGGCAGAGCTTGCAGTGAGCCGAGATCTCGCCACTGCACTCCAGCCTGGGCGAAAGAGTGAAGACTCTGTCTCAAAAAAAAAAAAAAAAAAAAAAAAAAGGATCCCACAGAACTAGTTTAATATTCTTCTCTTTATAGATGAAGAAACCAGAGCCTAAATATGTTGTAGGTTTCATTATGAAAGTTCCTAGAGGGCAACTACCTCTTTATATTTCTCAATGATGAATACTTATTAGGCATTCAGAATGACTTACCTAGGAGTTTTTACTTGCTGGTACTTATTCACATGAAATTGTAATACATTTGTTTATAAGTCTATTCTGTGAGCTCCTCAAGTAGGATTACTTTATTTCTGTTTTCATATCTATCACACAATTAGCATATAATATACATAATTGTCATACAATTAACATTTGCCTGATAAGGTTTGTTAAAGAAATTAATCACAAATATTTTTGTACGTAACATCTTTTGACCTGAGTCAGCTTCTTGAGAACGTGGTTTCTTGTGTAGCTTTGCATCCCAAGTAATGCCTTGCACACAGCCGATAACAATTGCATATTAAATAAAGGTACTCTTAATGTCAACAATTGTCTAAGTATTAGTTGTCAAAACTATAAATATTTAGTGCTAAATGGAAAAGCATCACACTCAGAAAGTCTCTTTAACATTCCTTGATTAACCAAAAAGTACCACACTCTGAGAGATAATATATACTTTCTCTCTGCTTATGTTTCAAGGACTTGTTAAAGGTCAAAGCCTTCCTAAGTATCTGACAATACCCCTTATATGGCCTTTTTTTTTTTTGACACAGGGTCTCACTCTGTTGCCTAGGATGGAGTGCAGTGGTGCGATCATAGCTCACTGCAGCCTCAGGGCTCAAGAAATCCTCCCACCTCAGCCTCTAGAGTAGCTGGGACTTCAGGAGCACGCCACCATGCCCAACTAATTTTTTTACGTTTTGGTAAAGATGGTGTCTTACTATATTGCCCAGGTTCACGGCCTGTTTTAAAAGTTACTCTTTATCTAGGTGTCACTATTTTGAACCCTGGTCAGTCTTGACATCATTAGTAGTGAGATAACCAGAGACTGAATACCTTCTGATGTGATGTCATATGATGTAAGTATGCAGAATCACCCATAAAGTATTCTGACCAAAAATATTTAAGCAGAGTCTATTCAAACCTTATGATTTAACTATTAGTTTATAGGATATACAGAGGCACGAGGAACAAGCTAAACAATATCATGAGGAAATAATCTGACAAATCCAGAAAGTAGGACATTTTACAGGGTAAGTGATCCAAACTTTTATTTTATTTTGAGACTGAGTCTTGCTGTGTCACCCAGGGTGGAGTGCAGTGGTGCAATCTCAGCACACTGCAACCTCCGCCTCCTTGGTTCAAGTGATGCTCATGCCTCAGCCTCCCAAGTAGCTGGGATTACAGGCACATGCCAGCATGGCAGGCTAATTTTTGTATTTTTAGTAGAGACAGGATTTCACCATGTTGGCCAGGCTGGTCTCGAACTCTTGACCTCAGGTGATCTGGCTGCCTCAGACTCCCAAAGTGCTGGGATTACAGGTGTGAGCCACTGGGCCCAGCCCAAACTTTGTAAATGTAACTTTTTTTTAAAGCAAGAAAAATAAAAGGAAAAACATCTATATTAAAGATATTTTAAAAGATAATAGAACTGGGCATGGCGGCGTGCAACTGTAGTCCCAGCTACTTGGGTGGCTGAGGCAGGAGGATCGCTTGAGGCTAAGAGTTCAAGCCCAGCCTGGCCAATATAGCAAGACCTCATCTCTAAAAATAAACAAACAAACAAACAAACAAACAAAAGATAACTGAAAATGTAATGCTTGTTCCTTGACAGGATCCTAGTTTGAACATATCAGCTATAAAAACCATTATGGGGACAACTGGAGAAAGTTGAGTATTACATGTTTATTGTGATAGGTGTGACAATGGAATTGTCATTATGGTAACATCCCACCCTTTTTAGAGATAAATAAAGATAAAATGTCATGATGCTTTCAATTTAACTTTAAAAAAATACCTCAGGATAGAGAGCATATGAGGATTCATTATGCTATTTTCTACTTTTTTATATGTTTGAGAAACAATTAAAAAAATTAAGATTGTCTTTACATTTGTCTCACTCTTCTAGGTTGTATTATCTAATTCTTTAAAAGCTGCTCCAACTGTTCATTTCTAATTAGCCATTATGAACTTAACTGATCTTATGGTTATCAACAGGATCATATGATTAAATTCTGGTTACAAGAAATAATTTGGCAATCAGAGATTTTCAGGAACTGAGAGAGTATTATATTTTACCCAAGGATGTTGCCTAAACCTTTGCTTAAACCCTGTTTATTAGGACATTTGTCCTAAACAAAACTTGATTAGGATCAAATTTGATGTGCCTCACCAGAGATGAACATCCAAATTCATAAATTTCTATATAATGAGAGGGCAAATATGGAGAAACCTCAATCTCTATCTACTTCCTTATTTGCTCCTCTTTGAGCTAATCCCTATTAGAATATTTTCCTTCTTATCTAAACTTTTAAATTCTAGCACAGATCTCTCAGTTTTAAACATTTTAATCAAACTATATATTCTTCTCTTTGAAGATCATGTACTAATATGTAATGTACTAATACTCTCTGTCACATTTTCCTGCCTCCTTTGCTCTTCCTCCACTATAGTTCAGTGTTATGCTAGTGAATTGATAGATAAATAAATACCTGGCATTACCACAATCCTGCCTTTTGCCTGAAAAAAGAAAAAAAAAACAAGTAAATTTTAATATCTTTCTCTTGAATGGGATAATCAGGCAGTGAGAATAGAAACATAAGTCAGAATGTATTAAATTTTAAAAATTACTATTAATGTTTAATTTTTACTAGATCTTCTCTATTTCTTTGGGATCTTGGATAAGTAAGATGTCCAGCATAGTAAATTTGTCTCTAGAAAGTTATCTTTCCAAAAGTCATTTTTCCCCCCAATAAGTGCCATTTTCTCCCTCCCCTTCACCTATTAAGATGGTATATAGGCCCCCAATTCTAAGTCATATTTCTTTGTGAACTTCTGTATATACTTACATATATATATGTACTTATGTGATAAAATCTGTTTTTACTCCTGCTAATCTGTCTTTAGTCAGTTTAATTTGCAGGCCCCCAATAACAAACCCTGAGGATAGAAGAAAAGTTTTTCCGCCCTGACATGGTGAGTAAGAGAAAGTTCCTGCTCCCATGGAGCTTACACATTCAAGAAAGACGAGACAATGCATAGGGATATTTATACAGTAAAATTCCAGGTAGCAATAAGTATAACAAAGAAAAAACAAAGCAAGCGAATAAATAAAGCAAAAAATAAAGTTAACGAAAGAGAGTGAAAGAGGGGACTGTCTATTTCAAATAATTTAAAAATTGTTAGGGAAATAAATGGAACAAGGATGCTTCATATTCTCAAACGGCCTGAACAAAGCATCCATAAAACAAAACATTGACTATCTAAAAAGCTGAAATCACTTCAGAATGGAAAAAAGTCGTATTTGCCTGTTTCTTTCAAATCAAGGCTTTCCAAAACATAGAGAAATAATATTTTTAAAGAAATGAATTCTACCATTTCTTTTTGCCTTCCACACAAGATTATTTAGAAGTATATGCTCATATAAGGCTATCAAAGTGATTTAATAATATGCAGCAATCACTAAATGTCAGATTTAATAATATAGAACAATTACTAAGTGCTATAACCTGAAGAAATCCGTCACGACTATTCTAGGAGGTAGGTGCTATTATTATCCTAACTTTGCAGAAGAGCAAGCTGAGGTTTAGGATGGTTAGGTAATGTATCCATGGTCACTATTAGTAAGTGTCCAAGCCAGGGTTTAAACACAGACCTGTCCAATCACAAAGCCTATGCTTTAACTAGTATGTTACACTACTAGGTAGTTACTTCAGTAAAGTTAATGTATGAGAATATTTGAGTAGCTCTTCCTACTAACCAATAGATTAACATACAAATAACAGACATACACACACACATACACATTTTGAAATGCAATACATTACAATGGCGGTTATATCTTATTTTCTACTCCTTACTGAGTAACCTTTTAAAACTGGAAACCTGACTCATCAACTCTTCTATTTTAAAACACTTCAGGCCTCCCCGCTGCACCACGAAAATAAATACTTTAATAACGTTTTCAAGGCTCTGGATATCATTCTGTCCACATTCAATATTCTGGTCATTCCTCAGTGTTTTAAGTTATGCTTGCTTTTGTTTATAGCCCTTGCTTATACTATTTGTTTTGTATGGAACAATTCCACCAACATCCCCTTCATTCTCACTCCCACTGCCCCCAACTTTTACACAGATAACTCCCAAACATCCTTCAAATGAGTAAAACACTGCAGTCTGGATGTCTTTTCTTCTGGGAAGCTTCCTCTAATTATTGCCAACCTTCATTCCCCCAAATTTGGGGTTAATTCCTCTCCAATGTACTCCTACAGTACCTTTTAAAAATAGAGCTCTATTAAAATTGCCTGCTCTATTAGAAGTGCCTGTTCTGCACTAAATTGTAAGGACAGTGACTACACACAGACACTTAGCCCTTGGTTACCCCCACAGTACAAATGTCCTGCATCTAATATATATTTAATAAATGTTTGTAAAACCATTACATCCCAGAGTAGCAAAGTCACATCAGATCTTTAGGAGAAATTTCTGAAAATTATTTTCATGGCTATAGAAAAGTGAAAATAACCAGATGTCTACACAGGAACATTAATATTATTAATAATAGCAGTAATAATAGAACCTAACATTATTAAGACCTAGTATATGCCAACCACTGTGCTAAGCCTCTAACACATCCCATCTTTAGCAATCTTCTGAGAAACTCTAAAATAAGTATTAAACTCATCTCAGTTTCACACAGGGGGAAAGAGAGGCTTAAAGACTAGTAACCTGCTCAACATCACATAGCAAGTATCAAACTTGAGTCTCAAACGCTCAACTTTCTCACCTCAAGGTCTGTACTCACTAACTTATAATGCCTCTGGACTGATGTCAGAAAAACACAGACATACTATAATTACAAAGTCACCTTCTGAGTGCTCTACAAATGATGCTAGCTCACCAAGAAAACTCTTAAAATAGAAAAATATATTTCCTCCTATATTGACAGATGAGAAGAAATAAGATTATAGTTTTAGTTTTGGAATTTACCTCCAGATGATAATTTTATATGGGATCCCCTGAATATACATGGGCTGACAACGAAAAGATGTGGCTTAAAACTGCAATGCTGGCTGGGCACAGTGCCTCATGCCTGTAATCCCAGCAATCTGGGAGGGCAAGGAGGGCAGATGGCTTGAGCCCAAGAGTTCGAGACCAGCCTGGGCAACATAGCAAGACCTTGTATCTAAACTAAAAAATAAAAATAAAAAATAAAAAAAAACTGCAATGCCAATGGCAGAGAAAAGGTAAAATTTGCTGTGCTTATCCAAGTTAGATCAGATCTTTAGGCACTATCTATATATAATTTGATCTTGAAAGCTTTGGTTATTACAAAGGCTTGTGTGAAAGAAATAAGAATTATATACATTATTGCCTGCTTCCTTTTCCTACAGAGTAACCACAAAGTCACTAATATATAGTCTCACAAATTGGCTAAACAGCAGAATGTCAGGAGTAACCACAACAGCGTCTTAGGGGAAAAAAAGATAAAGTCCATGTACCTGCTCTATGAGTCGCTTTATTAGGGGTAGCCCTTCTAACGCTGAACTGTCACATCCACTGGTCAACACTCGTTCAAATCCCAAGGTTAAGAGGGTCTCCAGAGCTGCCATTGGATCATGAACCATGTCAAAGGCTGGAATACATAAAACTGATGTGAATTTTGAACAGGTATCTCTAATGCAGCGTTTCCTAAAATGTAGTATACACGCAGTGGCATGCTGGACCTAGCTTGTACTGGCTTACAAAGGCCAATTATTAAACACTCAAGAATTCTGCAAGTCAGATTGTTAATCCACTGGCAGCCTGAAATTACTGAAGGTAGGGCCAGGTGCAGTGGCTCGTGCCTATAATCTTGGCATTTTGAGAGGCCGAGGTGGGGAGATCACTTGAGCCCAGCAGTTTGAGACCAGCCTGGGCAACGTGGCAAGACCCCATATCTACAATACAAAAATTAGCTGGGCATGGTGGTGTGCACCTATAGTCCCAGCTACTCGAGAGGCTGAAATAGGAGGATCACCTGAGCCTAAGGGGTCGAGGCTGCAGTGAGCCAATTGCACCATTGTGCCCCAGCCTGGACGACAGAGCAAGACCTGTCTCAAAAGAAAAATAAAAATTTAATTAATAATAATAAAAAAAATTAGTGAAGGTAGAGAGTATTTAAACCACAGAAATTTAAAAATGCTACAAATCAGGGCTCTTTTTTCTAAGAGCCAGTTCATCAGCACACCACACAGTCTACATACCACTGTGCATAATCATTTTAATAATGGTACACATTTAAATGGTATATTTACTTAAATGCAGATAAGAAATGAAAAGTTTTCAATATACAGTAATTATAAAAGTTTCTATTTAAAATAAATTTACTTTTTTTTTTTTTTAACTTTTTTTTAAGTTCAGGGGTACAAGTGCAGGTTTGTTATACAGGTAAACCCGTGTCTTGGGAGTTTGTTGTACAGATTATTTCATCACCAAGGTATTAAGCCTAGTACTCATTAGTTATTTTTCCTGATCCTCTCTGTCCTCCCACCCTCCACCCTCGGAAAGGCCCCAGTGTGTGTTGGTCCCCTCTATGTGCCTATGTGTTCTCATCATTTAGCTCCCACTTATAAGTGAGAAATATGCTATTTGGTTTTCTGTTCTTGTGTTAGTTTGCTAAGGATAATGGTCTCCAGCTCCATCCATGCCTCTGCAAAGGACATGATCTTGTTCTTTTTCATGGGTGCATACTTAAGATTTTATTTAAAGAAAATGATTAAATAAATGTGCACAGGTAGCACTCATATATGGTAAAATTTTAAATGTGATAGGCAGGTGAGTTAAATTTGGGAAACTCTTCTAAGGCTTCAGAAAAATTGGACTAGGTAGAATGAAACACTGTACTCACCAGTTCTAGAAAAAGCCTTGGCTCACATTCTCATTTCTGACTAATATTTTGGATTAATCTATTAACCCCACATACTCAAGGTTCATAGCATAAGGATACTTGTTTTGTTTTCAACAAACTATACGAAGTTTCACTTCCATCCTATTTTTTTTTTTTTTTTTTTGAGATGGAGTCTTGCTCTGTCGCCCAGGCTGGAGTGCAGTGGTGTGGTCTCGGCTCACTGTAACCTCCAACTCCCTGATTCAAGTGATTCTCCTGCCTCAGCCTCCTGAGTAGCTGGGATTACAGGCACGCGTCACCATGCCTAGCTAATTTTTGTATTTTTAGTACAGATGGGGTTTCACCATGTTGGCCAGGATGGTCTCAATCTCCTAACCTTGTGATCCACCTGCCTCGGTCTCCCAAAGTGGTGGGATTATAGGGGTGAGCCGCTGTGCCCGGCCCCATCCTACTTTTAAGAGACTTCTCTCCTCAGAGCCCTCAAAGAGTAAAGTGGTATCAGGAAACTGAAAACAGAAAACCTACTTCTGCTTTGGTGCTCATACTGCTACATGATATTGAAGCTCTAGCCTGCAGTGGATTAGGTGGTAGTGGTCCTCTGGGACAGGCCCCTTCATTTCACCTTTAGTGTATGTAGGCAACTAAATCTACCACAGAGGAGTTCCCTTCTCACCACTATAACAATATTATGCTATCTCATTAAATACATTAGTGAAAAAAATGTGGGACCCAAAAATTCTACAAATTTTGAAAATATAAAAATATTTTTGTTAAACCTATTGGAATAAAGAAAAGAACAGAAATTTGAAGTAAAAAAATTTTTTTTGACTGTAGACTTCTTTTCATGTGCAATGGCAGTGCTCTCTGACGGCAAAATAGATACTTGTTCTTCCATTTTACCAAGGTGTAGCCAAAAAGTATAGAAATTATAACTATCTGGTTTTTTGGCCGGGAGTGGTGGCTCACGCCTGTAATCCCAGCACTTTGGGAGATCAAGGCGAGTGGATTAAGAGGTCAGAAGTTAAAGACCAGCCTGGCCAAGATAGTGAAACTCTGTCTCTACTAAAAATACAAAAATTAGCTGGGCATGGTGGCAGATGCCTGTAATCCCAGCTATTCGGGAGGCTGAGGCAGAGAACTGCTTGAACCCGAGAGGCAGAGGTTGCAGTGAGCCGAGATCGTGCCACTGCACTCCAGCCTAGGTGACAAAGCGAGACTCCATCTCAAAAAAAAAAAAATTATAACTACCTGATTTTTTATAGGAAATATTTATTTATAAGAAACTATCACATTAAAAAATCATTGTGGTGCAGACAAGCTATAATGAAAAATAATTTTGTATACTATTGTGGACATCTGTTCATTGACTAGTCAACACTAGATTGCATCTATTTCTCCTTTCTCCCTTCCTAATAAGATCCAGTTCTTCTCCAGATACCCAACTTTCTCTCCCCTTAAGCAGTCTCTATCTGTGAAACCTCACCTCACTGCTAGCCCCAGGGATGGTTTTGCCTGGCTTAAGATAGACAGTACCTTTCACTTCACCAGCCACAATAATTTATTCTTTTGGGGTTGCACATGACCTAATACAATCTTAGTTAAATGAGTCTCAGGATTCTTGCTTGGAATGCTGTGATACGTACACACACTTGAAGGCAATGCTTACTTTCTCCCTCTCTCTATTATGTCCCACCACCACCAACACCCACTTTTAACAACTTTCCATAACTAAGGCTTCAAATTTTCTAGAAATTGCACATCTCTACTTTTATAACTTTTAGTCCCAGGATCTAAAAAACCAATTGGTAACCTTGGAACACTACAGAATTGTGTCCCATAAAAAGGTTGTGGCAGTTGTTGAAATCAGAAAACTAACACTGTTCAGTAGAACTTTTAAAATGAAAATGACTCACCTCTGTGGAAAGTGACTGGCAGAGGGCGGCAAATAGCTATAAAAAGAAAGTCACATAACAACATGAATGAAGATGTCATCACTGATTACTATATATAGAATTCTCCATGTTAGCTAAAACTTTTTAACTTTCTTCGCCTAACAAGGCAGTAAACTAACATAATAATAAAATAGCAGCCTTACAAATTCAAGTTTTATCTTTCCAAAACTCTCTGATGGCTTAACACCAAATCTTCATGGCTTAGCACCAAATGAAAATCATTTAATCTGAGAACAATAAAGGCAGCATTACATCTAATACTTGTCCCTCTGAGGTCATTCAATAAATACTTTGGTCTAGTAATATAGGTAGTTTGCTTCTGTCCTCTTTGCATCTTCAAACTTGGTGGTCCATCCTCACCAACTATAATAGCTTTTGAAGTTCTTGGTGCAGTGATTAAAGGAATCATGGTAAATTTCCCTTAAATTTCTGTTCTATGGGAACAGTAGCAGAGCCTAATCTATAGCAATTGAGGAGAGTTAAGAAGGCTTTGCCATGCATACACCCCACCCCAAACATCTAAATAACTACTATTTGAAATACTTAGGTTAGTATAAGTGTCTGTAGCTATGACCGCAAAGTCAGTTTTGTGATGTTGTTTTTCTATATTGCGAGCATAAATACAATTATCATTAGAGGCTTTTAAGTCTTAGATACAAATTCTTACCCATAAGGGACATACACAGCTCTTTGTCAATGTGTCCATCTTCAGTCAATGCCCCAAATACCAAACCATCAGCACCATAAAGCTTCGCAAGACGAATGTCAGCCTTCATTACCTCAATTTCACGATCTGAATACAAAAAATCACCTCCCCGTGGCCGAATCATCACAAAAACTGGGATCTGAACACTTTGCTTCACTACTTGAAGGACACCTACAAGAAAAGAAAGCAGACTAAAATTCAAATGTGAGCTAAAGCCAATGATATATTATTAGTCATTTACATTTGCTCTTGCATATTACCTCCAAAAGAAAAAGGTGGAGTTAACTAAAGAAACCGGACAAAGATGGCTCTAAAAGGTAGGAGGACACTGAGAAGAAAAATGTATATATGGCAGAAGGTAAGTAATAGCAAAGGGTTAAATAGAACAATTTAGAAAACAGAAGATGCTACAATTTAAAAGCACTTGTCAGTTGACTCAACAAAAATCCGTATGACTCACAACCCTTTTATTGGTATGTGACATTTGAAAGTGCAATAACTACCAGGCTCGATGTTCTGCCAGTACATTATTCCCCAAGATCCAATTTCTTCTTTCTAATTCATTACAGCTCTATTTAAAACCTACTAGAGAGATGGTTAAATAGCTTCAAAGTTCATCTTCCTTTAATGGGCAAAGACATTTAGCAAAACCTTTTTTTTTTTTTTAAACAAGATATGTGAAAGGGGGCAAAGTTCTACTTATTTGTGATTTTATGCAGAGATCTATGCATAAAAGTAACTAAATATGCCATAATATGTGGCTAGCTCATAAACCATCAATAGTATAAGGCTGTGACAGGCTCCATCCATTGTTTACCCAGTATGAATTTTCTTCTTTTTTCTTGCTAAAAGAACTCCAATTTTACATAGGATAGCAGTTGTCCAATACCAAGCAATGATCATAATTGGTGTTACAAAAACAGACTGTACTCAAATTTACAGACATGATCTAGGAATTTTAGAATGGCCAGGAATGCCCTCTTTTCGTGTGAAGATTCCAAAGGGCTGTTGCATATACAAACTTTTTACGTTAAATAATGTTATTATCAACCTCAGAGTAGCATAATTTAGGAGACCACAATTCATATACGGACTTCTGCTTTTGGCCAAGACAGGGTAACAGTGACTGGATTTACCCTCCCACCTATAATAATAATAATAAAAAAACAGTCAAAATATATGAAACAATGGTTTGCAAGACACTGGACATTAAGCAGTGAAGGGCAATGATCCTTGAAAATGGTAAACAATGAAGTTAGTAAGTCAATTCTGATTGACCCAACTTACTGCCTTGAGAGTTTCTAGGCCAAAACACAGGGATGGGGGACCCACATGGAGCTAAAACAATTCCCTGAGTTAAGGAGACAAAGCTGAGAGTTCAGGAAGACTGAAGTAGCTAGAGTTTATAGGAGAGAGCACAGGGAGGACAGAAAGATAACACTGGAGTAGCAAAGACTATCTCAATGGTTTTAAAAAAGGATTTTTTTTTTTTAAAAGATAGGCTTGGTATGGTGGCTCATGCCTGTAATTCCAGTGCTTTGGGAGGCTGAGACGGGTGGATTGCCTGAGGCAAGGAGTTCAAGACTAGTCTGGGTAAAATGATGAGACCCCATCTCTACCAAACAAACAAACAAATTTAGCTGGACATGGTGGCACATGCCTGTAATCCTAGCTACTTGAGAGGCTGAGGCAGGATGACTGCTTGAGCCCAGGAGTTTGAGGCTGTAGGGAGCTATGGTCACACCACTTCAGCCAAGCCTGGACAACAGGTGAGACCCTGTCAAAAGAAAGAAAGAAAGAAAGGAAGGAAGGAAAGCAAAGAGAGAGAAAAAGAGAAGGAAAGGAAAGAAAGGAAAGGAAGGAATGAAAGAAGAAAGGAAGACAGATAACTCTGGAGGTCTGCAGAGAACCTCCTTTAATATTCAGCTGAGTACTGAATGGTGCATGTATGCAAAGAAACTATTCAAGGCCTGGGACAGAACCAATAAAAAGGATTAAAAATAATGTGCCTGTCATTCATACCAAGCTGTGAATAATGCCTATTCCACCAGCCAGACAGGAAAATTTCAAAATTCATGGGCACTGGATAGAGTTCACAGAATAATCCTGACTCAGTAGTAAGGAATAATTAGCTCTGTATTGACCACTGCTCCAGACTTGCCCAGCAAATCTTGAAAGCAAGACCCAAAATGACCAAACTGTTTTGGAACATTTGTAGGAATTCAAAAATGTCTAGTAACCAATAAAGTAAAATTCACAATGTCTTGCATCCAATAAAAAATTACAAGCCAGGAAAATAAGATATATTATTAGATGATAAATCAAATGAAACAAACCCAAACTGATAAAGATGTTAGAATTGGCAGACAAGGTCATTATAACAGCTATCGTAACTTTATTCCACATGTTCAAAAAAAGAGACATCAGAGACATAAAAAGACTCAAATTTCTAGAGATGAAAACTACAATGTATGAGATGAAAACATACTAGGTGAGACTAATAGCAGATTAGATAGTGCAGAAGAAAAGGTCAGTAAGCTCAAGGACAATAGAATAGGAACTATGCAAAATGAAACACAGAAAGGAGATTTTTTTTTAAATAGAGAAGTTCATCAGTGACTTTTGGGACAATTTCAAGTAGTCTAATGTAAGAATAGCTTAAGTCTCTAAAGGAGGGAGTGGAGAACAAGCTGCAAGCTGCAAGCTGAAAATTTTCCAAATGTGATGAAAAGTATAAATGCACAGGTCCAAGAAACATGAAAAAAACTATACTCAGGTACACCATAAGAAAATTGTTCAAAACCAGTAATTAAGAAAAAATCTTAAAAGTAGGTAGGAAAAAGAGACATATTGGCTGGGCGTGGTGGCTCACGCCTGTAATCCCAGCACTTTGGGAGGCTGAGGAGGATGGATCATGAGGTCAGGAGATCGAGACCATCTGGGCTAACATGGTGAAACCCCGTCTCTACTAAAAATACAAAAAAATTAGCCGGGCGTGGTGGCGGGTGCCTGTAGTCCCAGCTACTCGGGAGGCTGAGGCAGGAGAATGGCATGAACCCGGGAGGCAGAGCTTGCAGTGAGCTGAGATCGCGCCACTGCACTCCAGCCTGGGCGACAGAGCAAGACTCCACCTCAAAAAAAAAAAAAAAAAAAAAAAAAGAGACATATTACATAGAGAAAAACAAAGATATGGATGATAGATTTTTTTGTCAGAAACAATACAAGCAAGACAACGGAAAAACATCTTCAAAGAAAAAAACCTGTCAACCTAGAATTCTATACACAGCAAAAATACCTTTCAAAAATAAAGGAAAAAGCTATTTTAGACATATAAAAGCTGAAGGAATGAATTACTAGCATACTTTTTAACAAAAAAAGTTAAAGAAAGTACTTCATGCAGAATGAAAATGAAACCAGACAGAAATACGGGATCTACACAAAGGAATGAAGAACACCAGAAATGGTAATTGCATATGGGTAAATATATGATTGCTTTCTTATTATTTAAATCTCTTATTTAATAAAAGATAATTGACTCTTCAAACAAAACTACCAATACAGCATGGAGTTTTTGATATATGTATGAGTAAAATGTATGACAACAATAGCACAAAGACCAGGAGGGGACTTCAATATACTAAGGACGCCAGCATGGAAAGATTTTATAAAAGCCTAATCGTTGACGCTACTACCGAGCAGCTGAACTGGTATTAACAATTACCTACCTACCTTTCAACTTTTTGATGTGAGAAAGAAATATGTTTGATCAAATCTTTCATTTTGTTTTTTACAACCATAAACATTTCTGATACATCCATAACATAGTTAACATGACATTAGTAAAGGACCCCAACAAAACTGATTATCAGTTGCTTCCAGGCTCTGTGAACTCCAATCAGAAAATCTGGGAAAAACGGACACTTACCCATGCTGGGTGTAGTTCCCCCCTCTGATAAACCAGAACATAATTCAATCCGATCAGCACCTGTAATATAAAAGCATTGCTCAACACATTTTTAAAAAATAAGCTGTTATTAAACAGCAACCTGTTTATATATATATTTTTCCAAATATAGAAGTCTTAGAAATCATCTTAGAGAAATCAAATTATAAAACTAGAGTAAAACTCTGTTTTTAACTCAGCTATACTCTGCAGCCCATATTGTGTTACTCATACTCAAATTTAAGAATTAATTAAAGTTAAGCTAGTTCTCTTAAAATTTTGTATTATAGGGTTACCTCTCTATGTACAGGAAAGTAACATAGAATAAAGTTGTTTCTTAAAACCGAATACAGTGGAATACTGAGTCTTCGTTGATAAGAAAATAACATAATCTTTCCCAAAAGGGTCTTTATTATTCTAAGCTTTAAAAAACACAAAGCTACTTTTGAGTAGCTAAACCAAGATCATTTCAAGAATAAGAAAATGCTGAAACCAAAAGAATTATTAGGCTACCAAGGTCACATCAAAAGATCTCAGGAACCAGTTTGAAGAAGCTCTCACTAGCCAAAGATAGAACATTTTGTTCATCAATAAGCAGAATAACTACAATGGATTAAAATACACAAAATATATCTAAATCTAGATTCACAATGACAAAACAATTCAAGGGAAGACAGAACAAATTCATTATTCTAAAAAGTATTATAATAAATAAGGGAAAATAAGCAAGCATTTATTCTGCCTTTCTTATACAAACTCTACTTCAGCATAACCAAACAGATGATGAGGGAAAGTTCTTTACAGAAATATTCTAGTTCATAAGTGAAAAATAAATGTCACCATTTTGCAACCCCTACTAAAATATAGGTTGCTAAATTTATTAGGTGAAAAGCTGACAGAAAACCTTAAGGATAGGTTAGGCTGGCAATACCTGAACTCCCTGATCAATCTTAGTATCACAAAAACAGAAAAAATCAACATGTGATGTCTTCCTGATGTGATGCAACAGGAAGTACATAATGTATCTAGAAATAAATTTTGTCAAAACTGAAATCTGAATCTGATTAGGCCTCTGGGCTAACTACCTTTACAGGAAATACAGTGGTCAGAGGACTATGTTAAATGGTATCACATATATAATTAGCAAAATTGAGAATATGGGATACTCTAAAAGATGAATATCACAGTTGCTTTAACAAATAAATCTTAAGAAAGTAAACAAAGAATTAAAGAAAAAAGCAGGAGAAACTTAGAGATTTAAAGAGACTTAAGAGGCATATAAAACAAATGAAATGTTTGGCTCTTGATTCAAAGACCTGTTTACATACACACACACACACACACACACACACACACACACACACACACACACCCTGTATGAGTCAACTGGAGAAATCTGAAAACTGGGTTATTTGACGATATTAAGAAATGATTTTTTTAAAGGCGTGTTAGTGACACTGTGGTGTTTTGTTCTTTAAAAGGGACTTTATCTTAAACAATATACATTAATAATTCCACATTATTTATGGATTTCTTATATATGTATACATACTAGGCCTTTGAAAACAATAAAGAACTGAAACAACAAAAAAAAAGTCCTTTTTTTTTTGTTTTTTGAGACGGAGTTTCGCTCTTATTGCCCAGGCTGGAGTGCAATGGTGCGATCTCGGCTCACCGCAACCTCCGCCTCCCAGGTTCAAGCAATTCTCCTGCCTCAGCCTTCCAAGTAGCTGGGATTACAGGCATGCACCACCACGCCCAGCTAATTTTGTATTTTTAGTAGAGACGGGGTTTCTCCATGTTGAGGCTGGTCTCGAACTCCTGACCTCAGGTGATCCGCCCGCCTCAGCCTCCCAAAGTGCTGGGATTACAGGCGTGAGCCACCGTGCCTAGCAAGAGTCTTTATTTTTTAGAGACACATACTGAAATATTTAAAATGAAACAACATGATGTCCGGGATTTACTTCAAAATAATCTGAGGTTGAGAGAGGAAGGTAGGACTATAAATCAGGGGTCAGCAAACTATGGCATGTGGGCTATGGGCAAAACTAAGAATGTTTTTGTATTCTTTTTGAAAAACAACAGCTTTATGGACATATAATTCACTCATACAATTCACCCATTTAAAAGTGTACAATTTAGTACTCTTTAGTATATACACAGAGTTTTGCAACCATCTCCACAAGTAATTTTAGAACATTTTCATCACCCCCAAAACAACCCTATACCCTTTAGCAGTCACTTACCCTTCTCATGCCTCTCAGCCCTAAGCAACTATTAATCTACTTTATGTCTACATAAACTTACCTATTTTGGACATATCATATAAATGGAATCATATGTTGTATTTTCTTCCACTGGTTTCTTTCACTTAGAATAATATTTCAAGATTCATCTATATTATAGTTATGTATCAGTACTTCATTCTTTTCTATTGCCAAAGTAAGAAGGATTGTTTTTTACTTTTTTTTTCTTTTTTTTAGATAAGATCTGGCTGTGTCACCCAGGCTAGAGTGCAGTGGTGTGACTGGCTCACTTCAGCCTCTGCCTCCTGGGCTCAAGTGATCCTCCCACCTTAGCCTCCCAAGTAGCTGGGACTACAGGTGCTCACCACCACGCTTGGCTGATTTTTCTATTTTTTGTTGAGACAGGGTTTTGCCATGTTGCCTGGGCTGGTCTCGAACTCGTGAGCTCAAGTGATCTGGCTGCCTCGGCCTCTCCAATTACTGGGATTACAGGCGTAAGCCACTGCACTCGGCTGATGGTTACATTTTCAAAAGATTTAAAAATAAAATAAGTGACAAAGATCAAATGTGTCCAGCAAAGCTGAAAATATATATACTATGCAGCTCTTCACAGAAAAAGTTTATTGACCCCCGAAATAAATGAAAGACTGGCCATGTGTTGAAAATGGGTGAAGATGAGTGATGCATACATGGGGCTTCATTATCCTATTTGCTCTACTTTTGTATATGTTTATTTTTCCATAATAAAATTTTTTTTTAATTTTTCTGAACCTGAGATGATGAAAATGTCTGTGCTTCCCATTAAAACAAGTTCAGAGTACAACAGAAACTTTGAGGGAAAAATAGATAATGTTCAAAAGTAAAAAAGATAAAATTCCTCATGATGAAGTCTCTGAAGTCATCTTTAAGTTAATGGTTTAAAAAAATTAAAATTTTGCTAAGTTCAATGAAAAATGAGGTCAGTGAGTAAGTACTATTGTCGACACTTGACTTAAAATGTGACCCACTTGGGGAGAGGAAGGGAGAGACTAGATCATAATTTTCCAGTAGGGTTTATAATTGGTTGTTTCTGCAAGCATTATGGGGGATGCTTAGAGATCACAAGGGCTTCCGAGATAAGCACACAGGATTAATTTTCAGACTCTTAAAAGGGTAGCCAACTGTCATTCATTCTCTAATTTCTCTTACCTCCTCTTTCTGCATTCACAGCTGACTCCACTGAATCAACACAAACTTCCATGAGAAATCCATTTGCTGCTCCTAAAATACATGGAGAATGGTAAGAGTTCATAAAGGTTCTATCCATCCAGACCAATTTACCACAAAGGGTTTACATTTTGCTGCCAAAATGCAAATGATTGGTCCAATAATAGGTAAATAGGTAAGTACACTAGGGCCCATGAATGCAATAAAATATCACATTAATTATTGAATTGATGCCTGTAGACTGAAATAGGTACACAGACAGATATATAAAAAATTATACTGAGGAAAATGTCTATTGAATGCTAAATTAATCTTCCTAAAACATAGACCTCATCATCACATTCCAGCTGAGATTCTTACAATGCTTCTCAATGCCTGCAGAATATATTTAAACTTCTTTATAAGGAATATAGGTTTAAAAGCAGGACAGACTTCAAATCCACGTCCCACCAACTATTTAGTGTGAGATCCTAGATAAGTTACTTAAGTTTTCTGTAAAACAGGTAGATTTTAGTATGTACCTCAGAGTAGTGAGGATTAAATGAGATAATTCATGTAAAGTATATAGTCTCAAGAATCAAAAAGTATTAGTTATTTGGCCGGGTGTGGTGGCTCACGCCTGTAATCCCAGCACTTTGGGAGGCCGAGGCAGGTGGATCACATGAGGTCAGGAATTGGAGACCAGCCTGGACAACATGGTAAAACCCAGTCTTTACTAAAAATACAAAAATTAGCCAGGCATCGTGGCGTGTGCCTGTAATCCCGGCTACTTGGGAGGCTGAGGTATGAGAATCGCTTGAATCCAGGAGGTGGAGGTTGCAGTGAGCCAAAATTGCGCCACTGCACTCCAGCCTGGGTGACACAGCGATACTCTGTCTCATTCCTTCTTATGCTTCCAGATCTTTCCAGTCCCTATGGCTGGCTCCTCAATGCCTTCTCCTCAACCCAGAGTTCCTTCTGGCTTCACCTTTGAATAAAATTTTCCAAGGAACATTTCCATGATTTTTTCTCTCTCCCGAAGTAGAAAATTTTATGTCCCTCTTTTGAACTCATTTAACTCTTCATGAGTTACGAAACCCCAATTGTTCCTTCTTAAAATATGAATTACTTGCTACCTTTTATTATTTATGCAGATAAATATCTGATCACTTTTACTTGACTTAGAGTTCCTAAGTTTTTTTTTTTTTTTTTTTTTTTTGATACAGAGACTTGCTCTGTTGCCCAGGCTACAGTGCAGTGGCATGATCTCGGCTCACTGCAACCTCCGCCTCCCGGGCTCAAGCAATTCTTGTGCCTCAGCCTCCTCAGTAGCTGGGACTACAGGTATGTGCCACAACACTTGCTTAATTTTGTATTTTTTGTAGAGACGGGGTTTCGCCATGTTGCCCATGCTGGTTTCAAACTCCTGCACTCAAGCGATCTGCCAGCCTTGGCCTCCCAAAGAGCTGGGATTATAGGCATGAGCCACCACGTCTGGCCTCCTAAGTTAGGTCTTTTCGTGAGAAATCGTTATCATCACCCACACCAAGCACAGTATCTACCATGGTACACAATAATCAAATATTTACTAAAAGCTGAATAATTACAACAAAATTAATGTATTTATATCACAAAGTGTGATGTAAACAGAGTTTTGAGTTTTTTTCCGGGAGCACATAATTTACAAAAAGGAACAAAACAATGCACACTTCATGCAATGACACTTAATAGAATGTTCCTCACATACTGGTAATGGTCACTTCTGGTGGGGTGTGATTTGAAATTATTTTTATTTTCTTCTTTTTACTTTTCTTTATTGCTTTATTTTTTCTACCCAATATTGCTTTTATAATTTAAAAAAGCAATTTTTACTTTGAAAAACAAATAAAACAAAAACCTATCATCTGCTAACATCAAACTGCAACTGCCTTACTTATTTAGGACTATCAGTCCCTGCCGGGCGCGGTGACTCACACCTGTAATCCCAGTACTTTGGGAGGCCGAGGTGGGCGGATCTGAGGTCAGGATTTTGAGACCAGCCTGGCCAACATGGCAAAACCCCGTCTCTGCTAAAAGTACACAAATTAGCCGGGTGTGCAGGCGGGCGCCTGTAATCCCAGCTATTCAGGAGGCTGAGGCAGGAGAATTGCTTGAACCTGGGAGGTGGAGGTTGCAGTGAGCTGAGATCAGGCCACTGCACTTCAGCCTGGGCGACAAGAGCCAGACTCCGTCTCAAAAAAAAAAAAAAAAAAAAAAAAAAAAAGACTATCAGTCCCAAACTGTGAAAGGGTTAAGTGTCAATCTATGCTGTTAACCAACAGCTCTGCATTATTAACTCCATGAGTTTCCCGGTAGCTACCAGACCAGCCGTCAGATCAGTGGCACTGGCTGATGCTGCCAGGGGACTATTTGCCTCACACAAGAAAGGACCCTAGGCAGGAGAAGATGGAGAGATGTATAAAAAAGGCTATGACAGAAGGCAGAGCAAGGCAGTTGTCCCAAGCAACAAAGTTATAGAGATCAAAGGAGAAGCAGCAGCAGTTCTCAAAGAGCTTTGGGAGCCTCTGAGACTTTTCAGAGTCTGCAGGGCTACAACCGTTTTCTTAATAATACTAACACTTTATTTGACTTTTTCACTTTAATTCTCTCACAAGTGAGAGGCGTTTTCTTTTTTGAGACAGAGTCTCACTCTGTCACCCAAGATGGAGTGCATTGGCGCGATCTCGGCTCACTGCAACCTCCGTGAAGAGGCGTTTTCAAGAGGCTACTTGACATGTTAGACTGAATGAAGCAGCGGGTATGAGAATCCAGCTGTCTTCCACTGAAGAAACTTGCAAAAATATATTTCCACTCTTTTGCTTTTGTTTGTTTAGGAACATTTCTTTTTCATAGAAAATGTTATGTCAACATGTAATGGGTTTACTATGGTTATTTTCTAATCAATATTTTAAAATTTTGGTTTTTTTTTAATTTTTATTTTTTGAGACGGAGTCTCGCTCAGTCGCCCGGGCTGGAGTGCAGTGGCGCGATCTCGGCTCACTGCAACCTCCGCCTCCCGGGTTCAAGTGATTCTCCTGCCTCAGCCTCCCGAGTAGCTGGTATTACAGGCGCCTGCCACCACGCCCGGCTAATTTTTGTATTTTTAGTAGAGACGGGGTTTCATCATGCTGGCGAGGCTGGTCTCGAACTCTTGAGCTCAGGTGATCTGTCTGCCTCGGCCTCCCAAAGAAAAATTTGTTTTAATTTCTAATACAGTCAAAATAGATAGATGTAATCCACATAAAGAAAAGATCTTTGAGGACTCTTGATAACTTTTAGGAAGGTAAAGAAGTCCTGAGGTCAACGTTTGGAGGAACCAAGAGTTCACGGAGGAAGAGGAAGAGGGACTTGCCAAATTCTCTGGCACCTGCCATGCCATCCTACCCTGGCACTCAGGAAGAACTCGGGACTTGGAGCAGCCACAAGCTCGGCCACTTGGTAGCTGCGTGGCTTTGAGGACCAAGCCCCGTCCCCGCCGTGGCAGCTACAGGTAACTGCAGGTTAGGAACTGGGCTCCGCGCTCGATAATTAACTATCCCAGCGGAGTACTGGCTGCTGGTTCGGGGGGTACTGGCATCCTCGTGAGGAGACGGAAAAAACGTGAAGCTGAAGTTAACCAACTTGCACAAGGTCGCAGGGCCGTTATGTGGGGACCCCGGGACTCGAACCTTGGCTCCACAGCTGAGACATTCTCGCCACCTGCCCCTCGTCACGCCCTCCGTTTCCACACCTTTAACGCCTCAAAGATAGAAGGTGCCGCCCAAGGGGCTGGAAGGAGCTGAGGAAACGACTCCAGAAGAAATCACCACTGACCACGACTCCCGCCGGCCCGCCCCGGGGAGCCTTCGGCCGACCGTCCCCTCCCCCGCCACCTTCCGCACCGGCCTTCCCGGACGGTATCCGCGCCCGTTTCCGCTCAGAGGAGGCCCCCTGCCTCTTCATGCTCCACGCGTTCCTCCCTCGTGCGCCTGCAGTTTCCACTTGGAGTTTGGGCTCCGGCGCGCACCAGCTAAGAAGCGCGTCAACAGCTGCGCGCGCCCCTGCGCGCGTCCCCGACACCTACGCCCCAGCAGCCCCCGCGAAAGCGGAGTTGCAACGCAGGCGCACTTCTGTTCGCTCTGGGCCCCAGAGAAGGCGGGGCTCCCGCTGCCCGACCCGGAAGTGCTTCTTTTTTCCGTGGCGGAGGAAGGACACCACAGAGCCCTGGGTTGTGGAAGAGGTGGCCGTGCCCTGTCATCAGTATGCAGCGATTGCTCTTTCTGCCCTTGAGGGCCTTGAAGGGGAGGCAGTGTCTGCCGCTCCTGGCTCCTAGGGCAGCGCCTAGAGCACAGGTACCGCACTGAGCGGACTGCGAGTCGCGGGAGCGGGGATGGAGTGAAAGGACCGGGATAAAGATAATGTAGAGCCCCACATCACGTTTCCGGAGCTCCTTACAGTGCACTCACAACTCATTTCCTTGTGTTCAGAGCCCCTAGGTTCAGATCTGGACCATTGACCTGCTGTGTGGTATTGGCCAAGTTAATTCAACTTTCTGTTCTTCAATTTCTATATCTGTAAAATGGGGATAACAATACCTACTTTAAGGTTTGTTATGAGGATTACATTCTTTAATATACATCAGTCCTTTAGCACATGGTAAAAGCTGAGTAATTTTTACCCGTATAGTTTATTTTTGCTTAAAAAGTTCCAAGTAGTCAGGTGAGGAAGTATAACTGCATCCTACAGAGAAGGAAATTGGGGCTTAAAGTTACTTTTCTAAAGGTGACTCAGTTAATCAGAAGTAGGAAACCGAGCATGGATCTTTGGACTCATAGGAGTATAGTCAGAAGAGGCCATGCATTTGCTTAACTAGTAATTATTGAGTGGTTATTATATATTAGGAACTGGAAAAATAAATATTACAAGACTCCTGCCCTGGAGGAAGTCAGTTTATTCATTTGTGAAATCCTTATCATGGTCTCGTTATATAAAGGAACCAGTGTTAGAAACAAAGCTAGCAGAAGGGAGAGAGCAAGACTGACCAGACACTGCCACCCCAAAGCTCATAGTTTAGTGGGAGATACAAACCGATGAACCTGGAGGTAGAGTGATGTGCTGCATAACAACATTTTGGTCAACAACAGGCCACAGATACAGTCATGGTCCCATAAGATTATAATGGAGCTGCCTTTCCAAGTGTACCTTTTTTAAAAAAAAAATCTTTTTCTCTAAATTTCTTTTTTAGAGACAGGGTTTTACTTTGTCACCCAGGCTGGAGTGCAGTGGCATGATTATAACTCACTGCAGCCTCCAGCTTGGAAATCCTGGGCTCAGGCATCCTCTTGCCTCAGTCACTTAAGTAGCTAAGACCACAGGTGTGTACCACTGTGCCTAATTTTTGAAAAAATAGAGATAGGGGGTCTTGCTACGTTGCCCAGGCTGGTCTCGAACTACTGGCCTCAAGTGATCCTCTCACCTTGGCCTCCCAAAGCCTTGGGATTATAGGCATGAGCCATTGCACCTGGCCCCATTTTTAAATCTTTTATGCCATATTTTTACTGTAATTTTTCTATATTTAGATAAACAAATACCATTGTGTTACAGTATTCGGTACGTAATATGCCATACAGATTTATAGCCTAAGAGCAATAAGTCATACCATATAGCTCAGGGGTGTAGTAGGCCATACCATCTAGATTTCTGTAAGTACTTTTTTTTTTTGAGAGATGGAGTCTCGCTTCGTCGCCTAGGCTGAGTGCAATGGTGAGACCTTGGCTCACTGCAACCTCTGCCTCCCAGGTTCAAGTGATCCTGCCACCTCAGCCTCTCAAGTAGCTGGGATTACAAGCATACACCACCATGCCCAGCTAATTTTTGTATTTTTGGTAAAGATGGGGTTTCGCCATTTTGGCCAGGCTGGTCTTGAACTCCTGACCCAAGTGATCTCCCTGCCTCTGCCTCCCAAAGTGCTGGGATTACAGGTGTGAGTCACCACACCCAGCCTTTAGATTTGTTTAAGTACATCCTATGAGGTTCACACAATGATGAAATTGCATAAGAATGCATTTCACAGAACATGTGCCCCTGTTGTTAAGTGATGCTTGACTGCACATTACAGTGTATTAAGGGCTGTCCAGTGTGCTGTGGGAGTGACCTATTGCAGACCTTGAAGAGCCTGGGAACACATCCCAGAGGAGGTGACATGTAAGCGGAGATCTGCAGTAGGTATTATTAATCAGGGGAAAGGAAGTGTGCAAGCCAGAGAGAAATGTTTAAAGATCTAGAGGTGAAAGAAAATATTCCATATCTGTAAGTAGGGTGAAGTCTGAGGGAAGTATTCAGAGATGAGAAGATTCATGTAGTTGGGGATAGGTTTGAGTGAAAACCAATTGGAAAACCAGTTGGAAGGTTGATGCAGTAATCCAGATAAGAGATGATGACTTACCAAGACATAGCTGCGGGGATGCTATGGGTACTTCACGCTAATCAGAATGGGGTTGAGTGTGGGTAGCAGCCATTCCCTGTTTCTCCAGTTGTAATTTGTCTATCTTGATCTTTAGTGTGATTGCATCAGGCGCCCTTTGAGGCCAGGGCAATACAGCACCATCTCTGAAGTAGCTTTGCAATCTGGAAGGGGTACAGTGTCCCTTCCCTCAAAGGCTGCTGAGCGGGTGGTGGGCCGATGGCTCCTGGTCTGCAGTGGAACAGTGGCTGGAGCAGTTATTCTTGGTGGAGTAACTAGGTGAGTAATTTGCTCATAGTGAGTCAGGTATTTGGATCATCAGTAGAAGCACAGGTTGACTGAGGAGAAAGGAATTTTTTTTTTTTTTTGAGACAGAGTCTTGCTCTGTTGGCCAGGCTGGAGTGCAGTGGTGTGATCTCGGCTGACTGCAACCTCCGCCTCCTGAGTTCAAGCGATTCTCCTGCGTCAGCCTCCCAAGTACCTGGGACTAGGCGCGTGCCACCATATCTGGCTAATTTTTTGTATTTTTAGTAGACAGGGTTTCACCATGTTGGCCAGGCTGATCCAAACTCCTCACCTCAGGTGATCTGCCCACCTCGGCCTCCCAAAGTGCCGGGATTACAGGCATGAGCCACCACGCCCAGCTGGAGAAAGGAATTTTACAGAGCATCTAGTCTAGCTCCCTCATTGTATAGATGGAGAAACCGAGGCCTTAAGGAACATGTCTGATGGCTTGCCCTGCCATAGAACAGTTGAGTGTTTTATTAGTAGGAGCCTTCTATAAAGACTGGTTTATGTCTTCACTGGTACCTGTGCATTGTTTATGTATCTTTTCTCTTTCAATCAGAGTCCAAGTTTGTCTCAAAACTTTTTTTACGCTTTGTTTGAATTAAACCCAAAGAAGTTGTGTACATCATAATTGGTTCATGTTTCTTAGGTTTGTTTAAATCTATGAAGAGACTATAGATTTAGACACTCCTCCCTTTCTCCCTCTTTTAGTTGCTGAGGAAACTAGTCATTTGTCCTATGGTTATGCACAGTCTAGATTTTGCTGATTGCATAACTGTGTGATATTTAACATGTTCCTTTGTCCCCTCTATTTCCTGTGAATGAGTAGTTGCTTGATCAGATTCAAATTAGGGATGAGGGAGCAAAATACTTCAGCAGGTGAATACAACATTCATGAATATCTGGTGTCTATTATAGATGTTAACAGCCATTAATTACCATTGCCTAGATCCATTATTTCGTTAGCGTAGCAAAATTATGATATTTTATTAGCTTAACTCTAAAAAGCTTTCCCTCATCATCAATTTGGACATCCCAAGGTATAGTTTGTATAGGAAAGGCAGGATAAATACTTGATTCTTCTTTCCCTTTATTTACCAATTTTCAAAATAATAAATTGGTCCCCCAAATCCTCCAAAGGCAACAAATAAAGCATTTGAATTTTTAAGGCTCATTATGAGATTATAGGCTCATTAAGGCTCACTTGATAATGTTTCAGTCCGTTGTGATAACGGTGTTAGTGATTTGTTCAGATTGTCCCATCTTTAGTCAGTGGGCATCTCCTGCAATTGGCTCTAGTGACTTTTTGGCAGGGCCCTAATTACCTTTGATAGTTTCCTTACTTTCTAGTATGACAAGATGTTCCAAATTCATCTTGTACATTTCTTGCCTCAGGCCTAAAATCAGCCTTTTACTTTAGGAATCCTAATTCCTTTTGGTGAAAAAGTTTCTGGTTTTAGTCAAATGTGTCTTCCTAAAATTCTCTTCACATTCCACATCCCTTATTTCAAAATACCTTATGTGTTATATAGGTTGTTATGAGCAAGTGCAACAAATTTGAATTTTATTGTCTCTAAATTCACCCAAGAATCTAAACCTGTATACATGTAACAGACCTCTTTTCCCTGGGTGAGGAATGTTGGTTATGCATTTAGAACACATTTATTTGGCTGTAGGGGTTGATTTTGCCTGGCGAGGAATGCTAGTGAAAGAAAGAATTCGGAAAAAAAAAAAAAAAAGAATTGGGGAGAGTTGAATAAAAGGATTGAGAGAATATAAGGGTAAATAAATTTGTACCTGATGGCAGCTGTTTCTGACAAAATTCTAAGCAGTAAGAGAGAAACGTCTCAAAAGAGGAAACAATGTGTTTACCTTTAATGAGGTTAAGTTCAGATCCACTTGTTGCTATAAACCTTTTGTGAGTAATGCAGCCTCATGCGTACACCCCAAAATTTCTTTCCTATCCTAAGGTTGACAGAGTCGGGCCTCTCGATGGTAGATTGGCATTTAATAAAGGAGATGAAGCCACCTACAAGCCAAGAGGAGTGGGAAGCAGAATTCCAAAGATACCAGCAATTTCCAGAATTTAAAATGTAAGTATTAGAGAAAATTATATAAACATCCCAGTAGGCCCGTTTGATCTTTTGCACTTAAACCCTTCAGAATGGTTAGATTTTTTCATGATCTTTGGTTCAGTTATGTTTAGTCAGCTTGTCTTCTAAGCCTCCAAATCCAAAGTCATTCTGAGGTGGTTGTTGAGGAAGAGGGCAGACCTACCAAGTTGTAGGACTGGGAAAGAAAGTTTTTGCATTCCATAAGAAAATAAAAATCAGAAGGATGTTTCCTCCTTCTTTTTTGACTTTCCATTTCACCCAGCTTGAATCATGATATGACACTGACAGAATTCAAGTTCATCTGGTACATGGAGTACTCACACCGAATGTGGGGTCGCCTTGTAGGCCTTGCATACATCCTGCCTGCTGCCTACTTTTGGAGAAAGGGCTGGCTCAGCCGTGGCGTGAAAGGACGTGTTCTTGCCCTCTGTGGCCTCGTCTGCTTCCAGGTAAGATTTATTCAAGGTTGAGAAACCCGAAATGCTCCCAGGATCTTCCTAGTTGGCATTGTTTTTTTTTTTTTTTTTTTTGGATGGAGTCTGGCTCTGTTGCCCAGGCTGGAGTGCATTGGCGCGATCTTGGCTCACTGCAAGCTCCACCTTGCGGGTTCACACCATGCTCCTGCCTCAGCCTCCCGGTAGCTGGGACTACAGGCACCCACCACCACGCCCGGCTAATTTTTCGTGTTTTTAGTAGAGACGGGGTTTCACCGTGTTAGCCAGGATGGTCTCGATCTCCTGACCTCGTGATCCGCCTGCCTTGGCCTCCCAAAGTGCTGGGATTACAGGCGTGAGCCACCGCGCCTGGCCCCTAGTTGGCATTGTTTTTAAGGAAATAATCTCTGAGGCACTTTAATAGAGTAGGTAAGAGCATGCATTTTAGTGTCACAGGCCTAGCTTCAAGCCCCAGCTCTGACACTTAGGGTAAATTACCTAACCTCTGAAAGCTATGATTTCTTTACCTGTAAATGGGGATAATAGTGCCACCATGTACAGTTGTGTAAATATTAAATGAGATAATCCATATTTAAAGTACTTAGCTTAGTGCCTGGAATCAGTAAGCACTCAGTAGTATATTTTCATGTGCTGCAAGATGTAGTTTGTTTCCCATCATGGGTGTCTCCCTAGGTTCTTGTCTCTTCTCTTTTTCTAACTTGTCTGCTATAGGAAAGTGGGATCCCCGTGCTAGAATGCTACAGAAGCATACAGGAAAATTCCAAAAGAGAGAAACACTTTGTGGGATGAAGGATTGTAGAATACCCATGTAGCTGAGAGATATTCAGATATAAATGGCAATTAAAATCATGTAAGTTGAGCGCCTTTTAAAGAAAGACCCCACAGTTAACAGGTTAGTACTGCTAGGATGATGAAAAAAAAAAAGTTGGGTGAAACTGAGCCAGAAATTAAGAGAGAAGACACATAGGAGTATTTGGGTCAAGGTTTAGAGATCCTAAAGGAGATTATCAGGGCATCAAAGAAACATCATCAAAATTTAATCAGGAGGAAGCTAATTGGTTGATTTAACTCAGAAGTGGTAAGCAAATGAGCCAGTTAGAAGGGATTAAGACTGGGTGCAGTGGCTCACACCTGTAATCCCAACACTTTCAGAAGCCAAGGTGGAGGGATCAGGAGTTCCAGACCAGCCTGGCCAACATGGTGAAACCCTGTCTCTACCTAAAATACCAAAATTAGCTGGGCATGCTGGCGTGGGCCCGTAGTCCCAGCTATTTGGGAGGCTGAGGCAGAAGAATTGCTTGAACCCGGGAGGCGGAGGTTGCAGCGAGCCAAGAGGTTGCACCACTGCACTCCAGCCTGGGCAACAGAGCAAGACTCTGTCTCAGAAAATAAATAAATAAATAAAGAAGGGATTGAGGGAGATGAGAGAAGAAATAGAGGCAGCAGAAACAGTAATCAAAGTCTAATAGTAACCAGAGAAAGGCACGTAGAACAAAATGAAAGTTAACATTTTAGAATTAGAAAAACAAGCCAACACTGAAAAGACTATTAGGGAGGCAGAAATTGAAGATGTCAGATAAGGTGTGGGAGAAGAAAGTGGGCTAGTGAATCAACTGTGTACGTCTTCATCTTTCAATGTCTCTTGCAGATGAAATTAAGGTAATTAGAATATCCAGGGTAATCTTGAAAGGGGAGAGAAATGCCCAAAAAGATTTCCTGAAGAGTATATATTTAGAAAGAGTCCACCTCTTTGACCTGATTGTACTGAGCTGGGCATGTGGGAGTGAAAGGGCTGCCTTATCTCATATGATTGGAACTGACAATTGTTTGGTTAATTGAAAAAGTCAGTTAAAGCAGAGAATCATAGAATATGATACATAACATAAACTTTTAAACTTAAATCTGTACGTTCATTACCAACTTTTACAAAATCAAGGCCTTTTCTTTGACTATGCGTCCCCAGATTGGCATTCAACTGCAGGTTTCTTATATCCCCATAAACTGTGGTTTTGCTTAAAGAGGAGTGGGAACTTAGATATTTGCAAAGCGATCTGCATGCAAAACCTTATTGATTTTTATGATTTTCCCCTGAAACTTTTATAATTGTCTTATTCCAACCTAACTTGACAGTAGATGTTTTTAAGCATTTACCTTTGTTAAGTTTCTCCAAAACATTCAATCTAGTTTTATGAGATATATCCATGGACTTTTTTTTTTTTTTTTAAAGCTCATCAGCTATTGTTAGTGTTAGTGTATTTTATGCATGGCCCAAGACAATTCTTCTTCCAGTGTGGCCCAGGGAAGCCAAAAGATTGGACACTTCTGATCTAAATAGCAGTTAAGTATTAATGGTGATATGCGAAGAATTGTGGATAAATCATGAATCTTGGGACACTGCGTATTGGGGAGGGTATGGAAAGAGGAGGGGTGGGGTAGAGAGTACTCCTAATAGCTCATTTCCTCAGTAAAGTTGAACAGATCAGGCTGGGCGTGGTGGCTCACACCTGTAATACTAGTACTTTGGGAGGCTAAGGCGGGCGGATCACGAGGTCAAGAGATTGACACCATCTGGCCAACATGGTGAAACCCCATCTCTACTAAAAATACAAAAATTAGCTGGGCGTGGTGATGCACAACTGTAGTCCCAGCCACTTGGAAGGCTGAGGCAGGAGAATCACTTGAACCCGGGAGGTGGAGGTTGCAGTGAGCCGAGATCCCGCCACTGCACTCCAGCCTGGTGACAGAGCAAGACTGTGTCTCAGAAAAACAACAAAAAGAAAGTTGAACAGATCATTTTAACCTTGTTTTGTTTGCTTCATCTCTTGGGGGTTCTAGGGTCTGTTGGGATGGTATATGGTGAAAAGCGGACTAGAAGAAAAATCCGACTCCCATGACATCCCTCGGGTCAGTCAGTACCGCCTCGCTGCCCACCTGGGATCAGCCCTGGTTCTTTATTGTGCCAGCTTATGGACCTCACTCTCACTGCTACTCCCTCCGCACAAGGTAAGAGTTGTGTGCAAATACCTCTCTTCAAGACCCCGCTTTCAATTCTTTTGGATATATATCTAGAAGTAGAATTGCTGGATCGTATAGGAATTGAATATTTTGCCAACATTTTCTATTGGCAAAGGTGAAACAAATTGAAAAATAGAGTGGGAGGGAGTACCGACAACAAGAAATATCCCAGTCGCTTTACCTCTGACTCCCAGAAGGGATGGTGGATGGCAAAGTGAGAAAGATCAGAACAGAGGTGTTTCTGAACTTCTGGTGTGGACAGAAGCCATATTGTTCGTTAAATGGGGACCTGCCAGTTAAGTCTAATAATATAGTAAACCTTAGTGATTTTGTCTGAAGTATTTTTCTGTCTGCTGATTAAAGGAAAGTACTAGTTTTTCATTTTATGCTTTGATTTAAAAGCAAGGTATAACATTTTTTTGAGGCCTTCATTAATAATAGAGGTCCCAAGACACCACACCAGCAATAGGACATTTTTTTCCCACAGAATTTTTTTTTAAATGAGTCTTGGCCAGGCGCAGTGGCTCATGCCTGTAATCCTAGCACTTTGGGAGGCAGAGGCAGGCAGATCACCTGAGGTTGGGAGTTTGAGACCAGCCTGACCAACCTGGAGAAACCCCATCTCTACTAAAAATACAAAATTAGCCAGCCGTGGTGGCACATGCCTGTAATCCCGGCTACTCGAGAGGCTGAGGCAGGAGAATTGCTTGAATCCGGGAGGTAGAGGTTGCAGTGAGCTGAGATGGCACCATTGCAGTCTAGCCTGGGCAACAAGAGCGAAATTCCATCTCCAAAAAAAAAAAATGAGTCTTATATTAGGTATTGAAATCGTGGATTGACCTGAATAAGCTGTTTCTGGAGAAAAGTTTGAGATGACAGCAGGACTCTTGAGTCAAATCATCCGTTAGGTACTTGGAGCTAGTAGCTAGATCCCAGTAAGGACTGGACGTGTTGTCTTGGCAGTCATTCCCACAGAGAAGCCAAATTGGATTGAAACATTGATATAGTAGACAACCACTGAATAATTCCACATCTGAAAAATAAGGAATTATTTGAAAGTCTCCTGATTTTCAAAGCCAAACTTCATTTATTTGTTTATTTATTTATTTGAGATGGAGTCTAGCTCTGTTGCCCAGGCTGGAGTGCAGTGGTGTGACCTCGCTCACTGCAACCTCCACCTCCCAGGTTCAAGCAATTCTTCAGCCTCAGCCTCCCGAGTAGCTGGGACTACAGGCGCACACCACCATGTTCGGCTAATTTTTTGTATTTTTAGTAGAGACAGGGTTTCGCCATGTTGGCCAGGCTGCTCTTGAACTCCTGACCTCAGGTGATCCACCCACCTTGGCCTCCCAAAGTGCTGGGATTACAGGTGTGAGCCACTGTGCCCATCAAAGCCAAACTTCTAAAATGAATTCATTTTAATTCAGAATTCACTTTAATTCAGACTTTGCCTGCATCTATAGCTGCTGCTTCCTGACAATCTATTCCTTCTTTTCAATCCCTGTAATTATCTTCCTCACCCAACCCAATACATACACACTCAAACATTTACCCACACTTACACATAAACCCACACACTCTTGCTACTGAAATTGTGCTCTTAAAGGTTACTGATGACTTTATCAATTGTTTTTCTGTTTGTTTAGATTCACCTAATTACAAAAAGGATTTGAGATGCTAGCCAATGAGCCATATAGTGCTATGCTGTCCAACACAGTAGCTACTAGCTACATATGGCTATTTAAATTTTAACTAATTGAGGCTGGGCACGGTGGCTCACACCTGTAATCCCAGCACTTTGGGAGGCTGAGGCGGGTGGATCATTTGAGGTCAGGAGTTCGAGACCAGCCTGGCCAAAATAGTGAAACCCCCATCTCTACTAAAATTTAAAAAATTAGCTGGGCAATAGCGGCGCGCACCTGTAATCCTAGCTACTTGGGAGGCTGAGGCAGGAGAATCGCTTGAACCTGGGAGGTGGAGGTTGCGGTGAGCCAAGATTGCACCACTGCACTCCAGTCTGGGCAACAAAGTGAGAAAAATTTTTTTAATTAAATAAAATTTATTTACATAAGCTTTTTGTTTACTTAAACTTTGTATTTAAATAAAATTAATTTTTTATTTAATTTTCAGTCATACTAGCTATGTTTCAAGCTCTCCTTAGGTAGACGATAGAACTTTTCCATCATCACAGAAAGTTCTATTAGACAGTGCTGATATACTGTCCTATAATATGTTAGTAATGATACCTAACTTTTCATATAGTAGAGTGTAAGCCATTTAAGGGTAGCATAGTCACCTGTTTATAAAGTTCTTATTCATACTCGATGATTCACTTATTAGTATTAGAAATTGGTGGTAATAAGAATAAAAACAAATTTTGATTTTATGAAAAACACTAAATTCAGGAATCTCTAAGCATTTTATGCAATTTTGATTCTGACTATATTTGCTAAACACTAATATCACACACGAAAATCCAGTCCTGATCTTAAGCGACATCCTTTCAACCGTGATGAAGCATTGTTTCCTGAATAATGTAAATCATTCAGTTTTTGAACAGATACGTAATGAGTACCTATGTGCCAATCACTAGGCTAAGATTGCTCTAGTAAAAAAGATGGCAGTTCCTGCCTTCACAAAACTTATGGGGTAGAAGGGAAAACAGATAGTAATATATATTTATAATAAAATACTGTGCTTGTTGGAACAGAATATCTGCCGGGAGTACTTAACCTAGTCTAGGGGTCAGAGAAGATCTGATCTTAATTTGTCACTTGGTTTTGGCCTTGGAGGTCTTTGCTGCCTCTCATTGTTCCTGCAACACAGTTTAACTGAATGGTTTTTTTCTTATTTAGTTGCCTGAAACCCGCCAGCTCCTACAGTTGAGACGATTTGCTCATGGAACAGCAGGTCTGGTGTTCCTTACTGCCCTCTCAGGTAGGACTCAGCTCATCAAAGATGACGGGTTTGCATTGCACTCTAAGCTGGAACCTGTTGCCTAATGCTTTGCCCCTTCCTCCTGCATCTTTATATTTCCTTTTCACATCTGTTTCTCTCATTCCCGCTATCTTCACCCTCTGTTTCCTGTTTCTTTCTCTCTTCCAAAAATTTTACTTTACTGTCATTTGAACAAAAATATTGAACACCTACCTAGATCCAGATGGCCTAGGTTCAAATCCTGGCTTCACTACCTGTGAACTATGTGACCTTTGCAAGCTCTGTAACCTCTCTGGGCCTTAGAGACCTTATCTATAAAATGGAGATTATGACAACAGTATGACTGCTAAATGTGAAATGTGTAGAATAGTTGTTGGCATGTAGCAAAGGCTACATAAGTGTTAGCTGTTACTATATATAAACATTATTGTTATCATCACATTACATCAAGATGGGTCAGACAAAAGGCTTGCCCTCAGAGATGGTTGCAGGTGGAGAGTTCATTGGCACAGAGAGACCAACAGAGGATTTTTTCATTCTTTTTTTTGAGACCGAGTCTCACTCTTTTGCCCAGGCTGGAGTGCAGTGGCATGATCTCAGCTCACTACAACCTCTGCCTCCCTAAATCCAAGCGATTCTTGTGCCTCAGCCTCCCGAGTAGCTAAGACTACAGGTGCACAACACCACGCCCTGCTAATTTTTGTATTTTTAGTAGAGATGGGGTTTCACCATGTTGGCCAGGCTGGCCTCAAACTTCTGACCTCAGGTGATCCACCCGCCTTAGCCTCCCAAAGTGCTGGGATTACAGGCGTGAGCTACCACGCCTGGCCTTTTTCATTCTTTAAACCACACTTCCACCTCTGCTGCTCTCATTCTAGAATTGCACTATCCAGTAGAGGAGTCTGTAGCTTCATGTGGATATTTAAACTTAAATTAATTAAGGTTAAATAAAATTTAAAATTTAGTTCTTCAGTCACACTAGCAACATTTCAGATGTTCCACAGGCACATGTGGCTAGGGGCTAGTATATTGGATGGCACAAATATAGAACACTTCTACTCTCACAGAAAGTTCTATTGACAGTACTGCTCTGGAATAAAAATAATATTGATTCAAACCAATGAACCACTCAACACTTTTATTTTTGGCATAAGAGCATGAATTTTTACTTCATAAAATATGAAGTATTTTATGAAGTATTTACTCCATTTAAAAAAAAAATATGGAGTGGGTTGGGCATGGTGGCTCACACCTGTAATTCCAGCACTTTGGGATGCTGAGGCAGGTGGATTGCTTGAGCCAGGGAGTTCAAGACCAGCCTGGGCAACATGGTGGAACCTTGTCTCTACAAAAAATACAAAAATTAGCCATGTGTGGTGTTGTGCACCTGTAGTCTCAGCTACTCAGGGGGCTGAGGCGCGAGGATTGCTTGAGCCCAGGAGGTCAAGGCTACAGTGAGCCGAGATTGCGCTGCTGCACTCCAGCCTGGGTGACAGAGCAAGACCCTGACTCAAAAAAAGAAAAAAAGGCCAGGCACGGTGGCTCATGCCTATAATCCCAGCACTTTGGGAGGCTGAGGCAGGCGGATCACCTGAGGTTGGGAGTTCGAGACCAGCCTGGTCAACGTGGTGAAACCTTGTCTCTACCAAAGGGCGGGCACCTATAGTCCCAGCTACTCGGGAGGCTGAGGCAGGAGAATCGCATGAACCCTGGAGGCAGAGGTTGCAGTGAGCCGAGGTCGTGCTGCTGCACTCCAGCCTGGGGGACAGAACCAGACTCTGCCTCAAAAAAAGAAAAAGAAAAAAGGGAGTGTGACCCAAACATTTCTGGATTTTCTTTGATAATAAATAATGGATCAGACATCCATTAATTCATGAATACCCTCTTTATTTGTTTATCCAGGATTTAGTTTATAAGTTTTGGGATTTGTCTCACTTCCGTGTTCAGTCAACAAACATTTATTATTTGGGGGAAGACAGATAATGCACAATAGAAACATAATGTGTTAGATGATATTTAGTGCCGTGAAGAAAAATAAATTAGGGTCAGGAGACAGAAAGTGGGCTAGGGGAGTGCCATTTTATATAGGATCATCAAGCGGAATCTCTTTGGTAAGGGGACATCTGAGTGGAAGCTGAAAGTAAAGGAGTCAGTCATGCAGACATCTGTGGGAGAGCATTTCTAAAATAAATCAGTAGCACTCAGTGGCGGGGTGAGGAGGGCATCAAGATCACTAAGGGAATTTTTCTAAGCTAATAAGCCTCTCCCCCTCTCCCCACACCACAGCCTGTACTCCACTTCTCTAGAGGAAGCAGAATCTTGGGGTGGGAGCAGGTAAGGATGCAGAGATTTGAAATTTCCATGGTGATCGTGATGTACCTTCCCTGTTGGAGAATTCCTATTGTAGATCTTTCTATTATTCTCTGACTGTTCCCTTAGTTTAACTCTGGGATAACACACTTTTTCTATGTCAGAACTAGTATTTGGTCTCTTCTTCCTCTCATTTTAATAAATACCATTTACCTTGGAATACAGGGGCTTTTGTGGCAGGGCTAGATGCTGGGCTTGTTTACAACTCCTTTCCCAAAATGGGAGAATCCTGGATCCCGGAGGACCTCTTTACCTTCTCCCCCATCCTGAGGAATGTTTTTGAGAATCCCACCATGGTGCAGTTTGATCACCGGATTCTGGTAAGTGTAGTTGGTGGTTACCTGTCAGAGAGCACAGGAGCCTATCATAGGCTTTGGGGTATCAGTGAAGCACTGATGGCAACACTGAGAGGGTAGAGCAGGAACTATATTTCCTGCTGTCTTTGGAAGAAATTTTAGGACCATTTCTCTAATCTAATGTCTTTGTCCTCATTATTCACCCCTGTCCCCCTACCCCCACCCCAGCCAAATTCTAGCTTTCAGGACATTGCCAGCTTCTGAAAGTTCAAATGTGCCTTTTACCACTTGGCAAGTGATAACCTCCCTCAATCCTGCACGTACCTAGCAAGTCATTTCAGCAGAAATGTGGTTGAGTAGAGAAGCGAATGCGGAGACCATAGCTGCTAAGCACGGAGCTCTCGGAGCTAAACCAGAAGCTCAAGGAGCCAGGAGCTTCACCAGTACTTTTCATTCTATTTAAGCTAATATGTTTTAACGGTCTGCTATGGGCCATTTAAAGATTGGCTTGGAGACCTGTGTGTGATGAATTGGAGCGGGGAAAGATGAGCAGTAAGGAGACTGTGAGAAGCATAGTGCTGCTGTGCAATGCCAGGGAGAGTGATGGAGATGGGGCCTACATGGTGGGAGTGGGACTTGAGAAGAATGATGCATTTGAGAGAGAATTTAAAGGAACAGAGAGGCCGGGCACGGTGGCTCACACCTGTAATCCTAGCACTTTGGGAGGCTGAGGCGAGAGGATTGTTTGAGCAGGAGTTTGAGGCTGCAGTGAGCTGTGATCACGTTACTGCATTCTAGCCTGGGAGACAGAGTGAGAGCCTGTCTCTTAAAAAATTAAATTTAAGTTAAAAATAAGAGCACTGGGCACAATGGCTCATGCCTGTAATCCCAGCACTTTGGGAGGCTAAGGCAAGAGGATCGCTTGAGCCCAAGAGTTCAAGACCAGCCTGGGCAACACAGGGAGACCTCATCTCTACAATAAGTAAGTAAGTAAGTAAATAAATAAATAAATAAAGGAAAAGGGTTAATAAGATTGGCTGTCAGGAATAAAGGTGAAGAAAGATCAAGCAAAATCCCAAAGTTTCTTCTGCAGCATGCTTGAAACATGACCTACAGGGATGGGACCCTCGGAATGAGTGTGGAGCTAGAGGTGGGAGGATGGCATCAGATGGAGGCATGTTGAGTGTGAGATGAGAGCAGCACATCCAGAGAGAGGGGGCCAGAGGACTCAGCTGTCCAGCGGGGGCTGGGCTGAGGCATGTTACCTGGTGTGGGCTGAGTCCCCACCTGCACACAGTATTTTAGCATAAGTAAAGCCTGGTTGAAATTGTCATTGTGGACAGCACTCAAAAGGAAACGAAGTGAAATAAATGTAGAAATATGATAGAAAACATTCTCCCTGATACTGTGGGAGAGGAAGGGGACCATTATTGCCAGTCCTGGACCCTTGTTCTGAAGAGATAGGAATGAAAATGAGACTTTAGGTCTTTTTTAGCACCAGCTGGCAGCACCAGCACTATCTCCACTCACAGCCCAGGAAAATAATAACCCTCGTGCTGGGGTCAGCCCTGCTTTAAGAATATAGGATTAGAGATATGGTTAGGGATAAGGATGCAAAGAATGACTTAAAAATGTGGGAGACACCCACATTGGAAGGTGGATGAGATCACTGGGAGTGAGGGTGTATAAAGTGGTACATACAGAATCTTAGGTGGAGCCTGGGTGATACCAACGTTTAAGTGGCAAGCAGAAGAGGACGGTGGAAGAGACAGCCTGTGGAGGAGTAATCAGGGTGGGACTGCAGAGAGGTTCTCTGTGACTGGTACAGGAAAGTACTTCATGGTTGCTGAGTGGTTCTAGAGGAGATACATGTAAGGTGAGTAGAAACCTGGCACTTCTATCTAATGTGATAAACTCTTTCTTCCCTGCAGGGAATCACTTCAGTCACTGCCATTACAGTGCTCTACTTCCTCTCTCGGAGAATTCCCCTTCCTAGAAGGACCAAGATGGCAGCAGTGACTCTGCTGGCTTTGGCGTATACACAGGTATAAACCACTTCTTTTTGTTCTGACAGTATCCCCAATACAAAGTTAAAAAAGGGGCCAGGCACAGTGGCTCATGGCTGTAATCCCAGCACTTTGGGAGGCCTAGGTGGGCAGATCACTTGAGCCAGGAATTCGAGACCAGCCTGGGCAACATGGCAAAACCCCATCTCTACAAAAAAATACAAAAATTAGATGGGCACGTTGGTGTATGCCTGTAGTCCAAACTACATGGGAGGCTGAGATGGGAGGATCACCTGAGCCAGGGAGGTTGAGGCTGCAGTGAGTCAAGATCGCACCACTGTACCCCAGCCTAGACAGCAGAGTGAGACCCTATCTGTTTAAAAAAAAAAAAAAAAAAAAAAGGAAAGGTGACAGACTAGGAGAAAATATTTTCCATATTTATAATAAATTAAAAGATTAATAACCGGAAAATAAGTAAAGGACATCAATACACAATTACCACAAAAACAATGATTAATGGCCAGTAAACATGAAAAGCTGTTCAGCTTCACTTATAATCAGAGAGGAACAAATTTAAAAAATAAGTACCATTTTGTGCCTATCAAATTGGAAAAAAGTGAAAAAAGATAATCAGGTATTGCCATGGGCATAGGAAAATGGATACCTTCAAATACTCTTGGTGAGAGCATGAGTTAGTACAGTTTTTTTCCAGAGGGCAATTTGGCAATATCTTTGTTTTTTCTGGAGACGGAGTCTCACTCTGTCACCCAGGCTGGCAATATCTTTTAAAAGTTAAATGGATAATTATTTGGCCCAGCAAATGGACTTATTAGTGTCTGTCCTAGAAACAGTCCAATGCACAAAGACCTTTTGTATGAGAAAATTCATCATAGAATTGTGATAGTGAAAAATTGGAAACAACCTAAATAGTTAAAAAACTATGGGCTGGGCACAGTGGCTCATGCCTGTAATCCCAGCACTTTGGGAGGCCGAGGTGGGTGGATTACCTGAGGTCAGGAGTTCAAGACCAGCCTGGCCAACATGATGAAACTCTGTCTCTACTAAAAAATACAAAAATTAGCCAGGCGTGGTGGCACACGCCCGTAATCCCAGCTACTCGGGAGGCTGAGGCAGGAGAATTGCTTGAGCCCTGGAGGTGGAGGTTGCAGTGAGCCGAGATCATGCCATTGCACTCCAGCCTGGCAGACAGAGTGAAACTCTGTCTCAAAACAAAACAAAACAAAAAAAACTATGGTATATCCATACTGTGCGATACTGCACAGCAGTTTAATAAGATCGCAATACATACTGTATATTGCTAAGTGAAAAAAAAGCAAGTGACAGAACAATATTTTTTTTAAAAGCACAAAACTATATATTTCTCTATAAACATACTAAAGTATAAGTGTGCAGAAACTGGTAACAGTGACTACTCTGGGGAACTGGGATGGAATGAAGAATAAGGGGAATTTTAGGTTTATCAATTTTGTTCGAATTTCTTTCATTGTAAGCATATTTGCTTGTGAAATAAAAAATGTATGTATTTTAAGTGCTCTGATAGGAGGATGTGGAGGTTTGTGTGTGGTTATCCATGCCTGGCCATTTTCAGTGTGAACTTTGGGTTACTGCCTTTCCTATTGCCTTCTTTCCTTTGTGACAGGTGGGCTTGGGCATCAGCACGCTGCTAATGTACGTCCCAACTCCTCTGGCCGCCACTCACCAGTCAGGCTCCTTGGCTTTGCTCACTGGCGCTCTTTGGCTGATGAATGAACTCCGAAGAGTCCCAAAATGATTCTTAGAGGACTAGCCTCCTGGGACTGTGACTGGTTCTGAGAGCTCTTCAGAGATCGTAAGAACTTGGGCTTTTCTACGAGATGACCTTGAACTACCAAGTGGTTTCCAAATGGTCAACTTACTTAAAAATCTTTTCCTGTTTTGAGAAAGTCACTGGATCAAGAATGCATTAAGTGTGGTTACCCTAAGTGTTCCCTCTTAAATCTGCTTTTCATGTTGAAAATCAGTTTTAATGTAGAGAAAGAAGTGTCTGCCATTTGCTGCTTAACAGGCTTTATGTCAGGTTTTTCAGTGTTGGCAAGCTCTTGGTTCTACATGGATGATTTCTGTCTCCTTGTTCTCCTGAGTCCTTAATTCTGCCTAAATAGAATTTCTTTATGTTCTTAACTTCACTTCCATTAGGTGAAGATTGAAAGGATAGGATTGACATACCCAAAGTAGCCAGCTGGTCTTCAGCAAAAAAAAAAAAAAGCTAATGTCTTCTAATATCCTGATGTTCAGAAATGGGGAAATTGCAGATTTTGACAAGCTTAATGTGTATATTTAGCAAAATGGTTTTTAAGTACTTGGAAAAGGAGGTAATCGCCAAATAGTTCCCTTTTTTTTTTTTTTTTTGAGACAGAGTTTCACTCTTGTTGTCCAGGCTGGAGTGCGGTGGCATGATCTCAGCTCACTCTGCAACCTCCACCTCCCAGGTTCAAGCGATTCTCGTGCCTCAGCCTCCCGAGTAGCTGGGACTACAGGCACAAGTCACCATGCCTGGCTAATTTTGTATTTTTAGTAGAGAAGGGGTTTCACCATGTTGGCCAGGCTGGTCTTGAACTCCTGACCTCAGGTAATCCACCCACCTCGGCCTCCCAAAGTGCTGAGATTACAGGCGTGGGCCCCCACGCCCAGCTAGTTCCTCTTTTGATAAGGCTGTTAACATTACAAGGTCAGAGAGAAGAATGGAATCGACAGTATAAATTGGTTCCTGAGAGGGTTTCCTAACAGCTTTGTAATAAGAAAAATATGGCCTTGATGGTATAGTACATGGACATCTATCCAGATATTTAAACAAATTGTTGACTGCTGAATTAATGTGATTTTGGTCTCTTGATATTTCACAGGGCTCTGTCTTACTCAACTTTACTTTTAAAATCAGTGATTTGGATGAAGGCATCAGAAACATCTGATTTGAGGATGGAGCAACCCAATATTGCTAATATAATAGATGACAGTGGCAACTGAAAACAGTCCCAGAATGACCCCATTGAGATGAAATTAAACAGATTAGAAATGTAACATACTCATTTAAATTAAATAAGTTGTATAAGTGAAACCTGGCCTTATATCATTTCATATAAAAAAAGACTTGGGGATTTCAGTTGTCCTCAGGTTCAATATGAACCAACTAGTATTCATGTTGTTATTATATGGTAACACAGAAAAATTAGTGGTACTTCAGGTTTTATCAGTAGAAGTGTCATAGCCATAGTCAGAATACCCCTAACATATTGCATTTCACACTGGGTACCAAATTTACGCAAGTATCCAGACGATACTTAAGTGTGTATCCAGAAGAAGAGACCAGAATGGTGAGGAGTCCAGAACCCCTATCACACAGGGAATAGTTGAAGGAACTAGGGATATTTAACTGGAGAAGAGAACATCTGGGGAGAGAGCAAGATTCCTGTCCTTGAGAAGTTGAAGCCATCTCATGCAGAAGAGGGAATGAGCTTCCATTATGCTGCAGAGCTGGCAGCAATGGGTGAAAGTTGCAGGAAGTTAGTTTTAGTTCTGTAGAAGGCAAGAGTAGGGTAGATCAAATCAAATGCTCACTAGGGTCAGGCTGATGGAGACAGTAACACTGGCGAGCAGGTGCCCCAGCTCGGACTAAACTGCTGAGTTCTGGTCTGTTGCTGCCACTCTACAGGTCCAGGGTTGTTCGATCTTCTGGGTTTTTGTTTTGCTTTTTGAAATAAGGAAAATAAATTTATCTTAAGTTTATTTTTCCTTGGATATACCTAGATTCCATACAGTGACAATACAAATACAAAGGGAGAACATCTGGATTTCATCCTTGACCTCATTTACAAAGCAAAAAGAGATGCTGGATTCAGATATAAATGTTTAATTTTAGTGTTTAAGTCACCAAATCTTCTGTTTTTTAAAAATAAGCCACATATCTAGATTTTTCTGTGAAAGCTCTCAAGTGTTGGGAATTAATTTCAAGATTTTAAAAAATGTTATGCAGGCTTACCATGTCTGAGAGCCATAAATGACCTAACGTTTCCCATTTTTAATCTCTGAACTAGGTGATCTCAGTTCTCTTTCAACTCCAGTACCCTGTAAGTTTCTGTGACCTGTAGTATACCATTCTCAGGTGGTGATATGGTTTGGATGTTTTGTCCCCTCCAAATCTCATGTTCAAAGTGTGACATTTAGTGTTAGAGGTGGGCCTAGTGGGAGGTATTTGGGTCATGGGGGCGGATCCCTTATGTATGACTTTGTGCCATCCCCATAGTAATGACTGAGTTCTCACTCTGGTTGTTTATGCAAGAGCTGGTTGTTTAAAAGAGCCTGGAACTTCCTCCTCTCTCGCTTGCTCTCTCTCACCATGTGACACACTGGCTCCCCTTCACCTTCTGCCATGATTGTAAGCTTCCTGAGGCCCTCACCAGAAGCAGATGCCAGCGCCATGCTTCCTATACAGTTCTATGCAGAACTGTGAGCCAAATAAACCTCTTTTCTTTCTAAAAATTGTCAGGTATTTCCTTATAGCAATGCAAGCCTACTAACACAGGTGATCCTTAGCAAAACAGTTTGTCAATTTTTCATAAATCCTGGACCCTGGATGGGCTTATGCTATTGCCTAGAAGAGATTCCCAACTTCTCTCTTATTTGAATCTTAGAAAAATCCCAAAGCCCAAGCCTCATCTAAGACCAATTAAGTCACAATCCCTGGAAGCAGTAAAAGGCATATTTTTAAAGTTCCCCAGGTGATTCCAATGTGCAGACAAGTCTAGGGACCACTGGCTGAGGTCCTAATAGCCTAGTTACCTTAGAAAGTTCTGACTAGCTTATTCCCATTCCCTTCTAATTTCCACCCCACCATATCATTTGATCTGCTATGTTGCTCCTGTTAGTATGTTAGTAGGATATGGTCTCTTCTGGATAGAATCCTTCAAAGAAAGGGAACTGTAGTTCCTGAGGCAGGTTCCCACACCATCCTCTCCTGATCCTCAAACCCAGGTTGTCCTTAGTTAATAACTGAGTCAGCAGAGGACAGTATGACCCAACCCAAAGAACCATATATTAATGCTTCTACAGTTCCCTCCAAGGAAGTAGCAACTCGTGAGTAAGTTAAGGTTTCAGATGTTTTACTTCATTATTCTTTTATTACAGATGATGAATACATTTGGAAAAACAACTGGTTACATTTAGCTATATAACTGTATTATATCTATGCGCTTCTGGTGAATGATTATCTTAGGTTTTTTTTTGTATTTATATTATTCTCAGCACTCCCAGACACATATCAAATATTGAATTAGTGAATGCATGAATGGAAAATGGATAATTACAGATTGATGTCCCAAATACCTTTTTCCAAAAAAAAGGTCATCACATACCTATAGGATTAAATAGATTTCCCTTAATATTTTCAAAGGTCTCTCTGCACTTATGTCCATTGTTTTTAAAACATGAAGGAAATTAAAACACACGGCTTTCTTAATCAGTCAACCTAGAATTTTTTGTCTATAACTTAGACTGACAAATACTATCTATTGTAGCAGGGGTAATGACTAGCAACTCCCTAAAGCAATGTTGGTTGCAGAGATCAGCACCGATAATCATGATTTTAGGATAACCAGTTTATCTACAGCTATCCTTGTGGTCCTGGGATGAATGGTGGGTTATATATCAGCATATGTAACACATATACCCATGTCCCTGCATAAGGGAGAATGCGTCACCTCTCTAACATGCATCACACATTTTCCTCAACACTGACCTAAAATGTTTGTCAGTGAGAATTTTAAGAATTCAAAATTCAACAAAATTAATTGTTTAATGTGAAGCAGTAGAAAGACATAGAGTCTTAACAACTCCCCAAAGCAATGTAATACAGGCAGCCTTTGGTTTCTACAAGTGTAGAGTGTCTAGCTGTGGATCATAATAAAAAGATGTCTTTCACCACACTCCACAGAGGCCATTGATCAAGGTAGACATAAAGGGGGAGACACGGCATGTACTTCAGGACTTCAACTAAGGGGGAATTGTGGAATGAGAATTTCAAATACAACATAGTAACTGAAACACTAGAAACCAAAGTGTGTGTCTGGGATCCCTGCTTGCAGAAGGACATTTATGAAGCTAATAAGGGGCAGTCTTCACCAGCAGAAGGCCAAATGCCAGCAAGTGCTCTGTAGGAGGGGCCACCTAGGAAAGTACCAGGGCTGCCTTGGAGTGGAGGAGGAGGAGTGGCCACCAGAGGGTATACAAGTGGTTGCCCTTCTTTAAAAGAAGAGGCTCAGGAGCAGACATGTCTTTATGCTAGCCTGAAGTCATGCATGTGTGGCTATACATAGCCTGTGATTCAGAAAACTTTTCAACTTTGGTTTTCATAAAAATGGCAAGCAATGATGGATTACATTTTAAAAGTGAAAGCCCTTGTAGTATGAGTAATGATTCAGTTTTATTAATAAAAGGATCTCCTTATTGCTCAGATTTTCAGAGAAACAAAATGGTCAACTGGTGTGTTATTCCTTCCTCGTCCCTCTGATAACGGTACTGACAAACTGGAAAATACTCAAATATTAGAGCAAAAGAGAAATGTGTAGTAACACAAGAGAAGTCTATTAGGATATAAGTTAGATAAGTAGACAGAGCAGGCTTAAAATGAAGCTTGAGCAAACCATCTGCAGAAACAGAAAACAAGGTAGATGGGACACCCAAACAGGGTGCCACAGCTTTCCAACTTAGATCCAGGTTATGAGAGAATGAGCCAAGAACACAACCTAAAAGTTTTCAATTTGAGGTATATTCACTGTTTGCTATTCTATAGTGTTAATCAAAATATTATTGACTAATAATCCTGTTATTATTAATCACAACTTTTGGTTTTGAGTCTTAGTTTTTTAAGAGCAATATTTTTTGTAACACCAGGAAAATCCTCACAAGTTATTGCCCCAGCGGCTGGAATCTGGAGCTAGCGTCCCTAAGAGACTAATACGGGAGAATTTGAAACATCTGCTATTTCTACCATAATTCTTATTCCCAATCAGCATTACACCACATACCACAGCAAAAAGGACAATGAGATACTAGTTTGGAATTAATTTGAAAAGTTTAAAGACAACAAAAAGAAACAGCCCTCTGTTTCCGTAACAGAGTCTGGAAACTGCCCAAGAATTACAACAAAGTTCTTTAATGAGGTAGATGTAATAGGCATTTATACCTTCATCTAGGCTGTAGTCATCTAATGAATTGCTTGGATGTTGTAGTAAAGGAAATTGTATAAAATTGTTTTAAAAAGATGTATAAAATTTAAAAGTATGAAAAGAAATACAGGAACAAGAATAGATGTAGTAAAAACTTGGCACAATTTCTAACAAAGTATTTTTTTCAAAGGTTATTCCTAAATGTGAGCAAAGCAGTCATAAATGAATGTCAGAAGCAGTTGTAAAGATCGGGCATAGTTAGTTGTGGCCAGCTGTTTTATAAAGAATAGATTCTGTTTATACTTGCAGAAAGATTCTGTTAATGAACATTTCATTGTAGCTGACAAAGTAGTTGGGGTGTCTGTGTTACAGAGAAAACTGGGGCCTAGGAGGCCACTCACTATGACTTTGCACAGATTACAACTGCTCTAGGCCTCAGTTTCATCACCCATATAAATCAAGGGGGTTGACCAGAAGACCTTTAAAGTCCCAGCTTTAAAACTCTTATGAAATTTATTATGATTGCTATTAGAAACTCTGTTCCCACCAACCTTATCATCATCAGGGGTTATGGATAAAATAGGAGGCTCTTTTGGGCAGCCTGGTCTTCTAAACCAAAGGACAAAATGCTCTTCCCAAAATCATATGATCTTTCTACCTTGTCTTCTGCCTTTAGTTTCTAATCTTGTCCAGCCACTTTGTTTGATAGATGAGAACCGAACTAGAGATGGTAAGTGACTGGCCCGGGGTACCAGAGCTAGTAAATGACAAAGCCAGAACTAGAATCCAGGTCTGCTATTCATTAAGCCTACTGTTCTTTCCCTTAAGTGATAACCACTCACTTGTCTTTCATCCCTGACAAAAAACAAAACATAAAACTGTGAGAAGCATCTGTTTAGATGATACTAGTGAGAAGTATAAATTATTTCAAAAATGTAAATATGGATGTGATAATAAATGTTAATGCCTAAAAAGACTGGCTTAGCAAGTACATGGCAGACATTTTTCAGCAATCACTGGATATGATCTTGAAGTTAAAGGAATCACTTAGGATGAGGAGGGGGTGGGGCAAGATACTTTGGAAGACATTTGGAGAGGAAATAGAAGATTGGTGGAAAGTGATGAAAATTTCCCAGACCAGAATAGACACTGTGGACTACTATAGCAGGGAAGGAGAGAGGAGGGCATGGATTGATGAACTGTTAGGTACTATATTCACCACCTGGTGATGGGATCTGTACCCCAAACCTCAGCATCACTCAATATACTCATGTAACAAACCTACACTTGTACCCCCTGAATTTGTTCCTTGGTGTGGGAACAAAAGTTTCCCAGATTAAGGAAATTCAAGGAGCTAAAGTACAGAGAGAAAAAATGGTATAATTTGGCTTACAGTTAACTGCAACTTAAATGAATGAAATGCCACATAAATGGGTATTTTACATATTTTTCATTACGTTCTTTTGACAAGAATTTTGGGGAAAGTGATGGATTGTGCTATCACAAGACTAAAAAGCATCACTACAAGCCACAGACTCCTATTTTGACATTTGCGACCTGTCTCAGTAATAACAAGAGTACTAAAACAGTTCAGGTTCATTGTCTGTGTTAACAAGAGTGGTTCGTAAGATTCAAAGGAACCAGTGGAATGTGAATTTTATGACACCATAATTATCTTCATGGGAGAACCACCAAAGTGCAGAAATGCAAATAGAAGAGAAATCTTTAAAAACCAAAGGGTATGGCAAGATAGATTTCTGCTCCTAGAAGCAAATTATTTTATTATAAGGAAGAAATATATTTAAGTAATTGGCCCTCAGCAAGGAGTAAATGGCTTTTGTTTCTAGCTAATGAGATTTCATTTAAAATCTATTAATTGGGAGAACAGAATAAACAAAGGAGCCAATACCAACAATAAACAGTTCTTCTGAGGGATATGATAAAATTTTCCTTCAGTACTGTGGAACTCCTGGAGACCTTGCTCATGGTAATAAAGACAAGCCTAGATCCCATAATATTAAAGTAATGAACAGGAAATAACACATTAAACACTCCAAGACAAAATAAGAATAAGAAATACATATATATTGAAAAAGTGATAAATGTAGGTATCCTGAGATTCTCAACTATAAAAAGAACAGAGTAATAGCAATTTGAATAATACACATAAAATCCTTAAGAGTGTCTGGTACATAACAAAGGCTTAACAAATAATGGCTATTATTACAGCCAGGATGAAGAATACTAATAAGAGCTTTCAAATTGGACCAATCACTACTTCCCTGTTTCAAGTTCATTTTTAGCACATGAATATGATCACTGTTAGCCAGTTAAGTAGCTTCTGACTAGATCATTGATTAGATCTCACAAAAAAACCAAAGATAGTATATGGAAACCAAGATGAGGGCAAAAGAAAATGTTACCTGAGTAGGCAATGGCTAGCTAAAACATATTTTGACATTATTTTTAAGCAGCATTCATAAGGTTCATGGAGCACAGATAATAGAAAATTAAAGCAATGTAGAAGTCTTAAAAACCGAAAGAAATTGCTATGAAAAAAACCCTAATGAAAGGTAAGAGATTTCCAAAGGAAACAGAGGCCAGGTGCAGTAGCTCATGCCTGTAATCCCAGCACTTTGGGAGGCCGAGGCGGGAGGATTGCTTGAGCCCAAGCGTTTGAGACCAGCCTGGACAACATAGGCTCCATCTCTAAAAATATAAAATAAAAAATTAGCTGAGTGTGGTGGTGCACACCTGTAGTCCCAGCTACTCTGGAGTCTGAGTTGGGAGGACTGCTTGAGCTCAGGAGGTTGAGGCTGCAGCGGCCATGATATTGCACAACTGCACTCCAGCCTGGGTGACAGCGTGAGGCCCTGTCTCCAAGTAAAAAAAAAAAAAAGGAACAGAGTCTTTGCATGTTTAATCCATGTTTATCTAATTTGAAAACAATACAAGACTGGTTATCTTTTTATCTACCAACCAAGGGTCAATATATTTATTTTTATCTTAGTTTATTTCTAGGATGATCTTAATTTCTTTTTCCCTGTTTTATGAAGCATTTAATTCCTTTCTGTTCCCAGTATGAAATTTATTTTTGAAGAATTCTACTTTTGTCTTCTTTAAAGCCAGGGACTTTTTCCCCTATTAATCTAATCCCAGAAATCAAAGGTGACAAAAAGAAAAAATGCTCCCAGCCCTGGGAGCATATTCGTGGACAGGACATTAAAGGCTACATGTAGGAAAGGGTAAAATATAAGAAAGATTCCATGCGGACCCTGATGAAGAGAAATCCTCATGCAATTTAATGGCTAAATGTGGAGAAGCAAAGCTCTGGAAGGGTTGTGGGTGAAGATGTAATTATTATGGCTTTTCCTCTCGCTTCATTAATGGAAGTGCTGTTTGTGACTGAGCAGTCTCTTAATAGAGGTTCTGAAAGTTGCCAGATGGCTTATTAACAGATTGATCTATTCCAAAGTTTAGAATTTGCTCCCTTTCAGACATTCCAAGAGTCAGAAATTGAGAAACTTCTATTTCTCAGAAATAATTAATAAGAACTTTGATTTTATTGCCTTTGCCCACTCTCCTGATTCTGTTCCCCTTTTCTTTAAAAACAACCCAAATACATTCCCCAAACTACATACTGATTTTAGCAGTGAAATGAAAGAACTCTTTTTGTATCTTCCTGTTTAAGGGCTCATAAAAACAGGCCTAGGGAACAGTGACCTAAAATCAGACAAATCCAGGTTCCCAGTCCCCATCACAGTTTCTCCATCCTACTAACACACTTAAGGCTCAATAAGCAAAATTAATGCCCAAACAGCCTGTGAGGCACATAAAAATGGAAAAATTTTCTATCCTAGTCATACCAGGCATCAGATAAGATACTAACATCTTCCACAGACCATTCATTTAGAAGGGGTTCTAACCTTTAAAATCATGTACTAACATCATCAACACTATGACAGGGATCTTGGATCACACCCATAATGGCTTCTTTGTCAAGTAAGCAAGGAAGTTATATCATTTTGGTGCCTGGAAATTCCTATGTGGTCCATTGAACTGCAAAGATCTTGGATCCCTGTTAAAGGCTGTGGATCTCCACATAAATGATATCTCTGTTACAGAGAAAGAAGGGGCTGCTGCACTTGCTAGAATGTCTCTGGCTTTGTATCAGATGCTACAAGTTTCATTTCAACCAGGCTTCCAGTGTGCCAAATGCCAAACTTCATGCTTTAGCAAGGGAATAAAAGATGAGATTCCAGGAACACACCAGACCTCTCAGAAGGAGTCGAAGCCTGCTTCACTTGGACAAAGCTTGGTCCCCCGTATTAGCACCAATCCCTGTCATTTAGTTCCTCACAGATTAAATTATAGCTTCTCTCAGAGAAGACCTGGGTATTGAGAAGGAATTAACGGTAGAAAGTAAAGTAGAAATTCCAAGGGCAAATATCCACAAGGTCAGGCATCACAGCATCTGAGGCCATATAAGAAAGGGGAGGAATTCAATGAGCAGCAACTCGGTGGTGCTCAGGCTTCTCTAGTCCTGGTCCAGCCTCATGGCCCCACCTGTACTCCCATCATGGGCACCACCTCTTCAAGCCACAGCAAGTCCAACGGAGCTGAGGCTCGTGTTTCTCGGTGGTGAATTCGGCGTAGCCGTAGAAGGTATAGGACAATGGCCAGTAGCACCACCAGGATACAGGCAAAGAAGAGATAGTGGTTGTATACAAAGGAAAGACGGAACCAGCTACCATGGGCTTGTCGGACACCTTCCTGCCGAAGATCCCTAGGGAAGAATTAAGAATTTGTAGGTGGAAAAAACTGTTAAGTTTCAGAGGGAGACATTTACTGATTTGAAAGGCCCAGTAGTGTTACCACATTTATTCCATCCACATAAACATTTTATGACACCAGCTCTACAGAGCAGGCAAAGCTGAAGAACATCCCCCGCCCCAGAAGCACTTCTGTGTCTTCCTTCCCACGGCCTCCAGAAGGGACCTCCAGGCTTACACCCTCCAGAATCTAAGCCAAGATGGGAACGAAGGCCTTTGAAATTGAAGCCCAAAAAATGAACAGAAAGGCTAGATTGATCACCTGTAACATAAGTCTTAAAATATGGTTTATAAATACAGTACTAATGAGAGTAGGGTATCCCCTGAATCCAATAAATAAATCAGAGTGTGTCTAAATCCTTTTTTTAAAGTTGCTGTGCAGCCAAGTGCAGTGGCACATGCCTATAATCAAAGCACTTTGGGAGGCCAGGCCAGGAGAATTGCTTGAAGCCAGGAGTTCAAAACCAGCCTGGTCAACATAACAAGACCTCATCTCTGCAAAAGAAAAATTAAAAAATTAGCTTGGCATGGTGGCGAGCACCTGTACTCCCAGCTACTCAGAAGGCTGAGGCAGGAGAATCACTTGAGCCCAGAAGTTCAAGGTTGCAGTGTGCTATGAACACGGCACTGCCACCACACTCAGCCTAGGCAACAGAGCAAGACCCTGTCTCAAAAAAATAATAAAAATTAAAGGTACTGTGTTTCCTTAGGATCTAGGATATATCTAAATAAAGCTGTTACCTGATCAACTGTATTACAGTCTGATAAAAATAAGGTGATATGAAAACGAAGTGTAATAGTCCACCTGGCTAGAACAGAAGCCACTCTTCAGCGGTCCAGATCCAGATCTAGTTTTGTCTGGTTTGACCTGCAGTGTTCTTCTAGAATGCAAATCTCTAAACTGAAAGACTTCATAAAAAATATGGATTTCTGACTTCCCTGGATAGATGAGAACTGGCAAATGCTGGGACAGTGCTTGTGCGTGACGGTAACCAGCCCGTTCGTTAACTGGGATACATGCTCCAGTTGTGGGCAACCCCCACCTAGCCCGCTTCCCTCACTTCTATCACCTGCCTGGCTCCTGACGGTATTGAGTTTAGAGGAACAGACATCAAAGATAGAAAATTCATCTGAGTTTATCTGAAACAGTCCAGGGTACAGAGTACCTAAAAGTTGTCCCAAATATCTTACAGTACATAAAGGTAAGGCATCAGGCTACCAGAGTTTGATGAAAGTAGCCCCATTAAAAACATCTCACGTCCTTTATTCTAATTCTGACCCATCAAAAAGCCTTCTAAGTCAATGATACGATGTCTGGAGTGCCTCCCTACGTTATGAAAGATTGCTCTAGACATCCTAACCCTGTTCTTTAGTCAGATGTGTTTTCCAGGGTAACCCAAGAATGACATTTTAGCTTGTCAGTATCTTGGAAGTGATTAGTAAGAGCTCAGTCCTAAAGACTGGTTTGTTGTGAGTAAACAAATAAAGCTGGATTTCTGAAACAGCAAAGCTGAGACTCCAGACCAGTAATGCTCAACCTTCTTTCTGTTCAAGCATGCTTGGTAGTAACAGTGGCTCACGTGGAAGTAAAGGAGTTTGTTTTTGTGAGGGGGTAGGGAGGAAGGTCACTTAAGACCTATTCTAAGCCGGTTAAAAAAAAAAAAAAAAAAGAAACCAATTCTGAGGCATCAACTGATATCCTCTGAGTTCAAGATACCAGACTGGTCAGTCTTACTTTACCTGAGTGGTAAGAATCGTGTTTTATATAGAATGGCTCCCAGTGTCCACTGAACCTCCCGGTCATACACCAGCTGGGCTGTCCGCAGGTTTGGGTAGTCATAGGGAAAGTGGAATCCTTCATGTAAGACTTGGTACATCCAAGCCGATTTAAAACACTGATATCTGTGTGACAAAAATAATTAAATTTTAAAAAAAGAGAAAAGAATTCTAATACTTTCCTTTGCAATAAGCCACTCCGTATTCCCACCAGTTATTAAAAGACCTACTTCCTCCCGCTTCACCTTCCTCACCTCTAAGTGAGTTATTTCTAAGTCAGCCTACTTATCTTGTGTTTACCATAAAGGCAATAATGATACTGTGGCTGTCTTTTTCTTTTTCTTTTTTTTAAGAGTCCCTATCTTCAGAGAGCATATTAAAATATCTACAAATGTAATTATATGATGTTTGGGATTTGCTTCAAAACGACCCAGTTGTAGTAAGAGGGGGATTGTGGATGGGAAAACAGATATAAACAAGATGGGCCAGGAGCTGATAACTGTTAGTAGGAAAGCAGGGTGACAGGTACACAGGAGTTGATTACACTATTCTAGTTTTGTTTATGTTAAACAATTTTTTTTTTTTTTTTTGAGACAGAGTCTCACTCTGTCGCCCAGGCTGGAGTGCAGTGGCGCAATCTCGGCTCACTACAACCTCCACCTACTGGGTTCAAGCAATTCTCCCTGCCTCAGCCTCTCGAGTAGCTGGGATTACAGGCACCTGCCACCAAACCCCACTAATTTTTGTATTTTTAGTGGAGACGGGGTTTCGCCATGTTGGCCAGGCTGGTCTTGAACTCCTGAACTCAGGTGATCCACCCACTTCAGCCTCCCAAAGTGCTGGGATTACAGGCGTGAGCCACCATGCCCGGCAATGTTAAACAATTTTTAACTAAAACATTTAAAAATGAAAGGACCAAAGAACCATACTGGCAAAATGTTATTTGTTGAAACTGTGATAGTTACATGAGGGTTTATGTTGCTATTCTCTCTACTTTTCTATATGTTTGATATTATCTATAATACAAAGTTAAAAAAAAAAAATCACTTTTGGCCGGGCCCTGTGGCTCATATCTGTAATCCTAGCACTCTGGGAGGGCGAGGCAGGCGGATCACTTGAGCTCAGGAGTTCAAGACCAGCCTGGCAACATTGCGAAACCCCGTCTCTACAAAAAATTACAAAAATTGGCCAGGCATGGTGGCACGTGCCTACAGTCCCAGCTACTTGGGGGGCTGAGGCAGGAGAATTGCTGGAACCCAGGAGGCGGAGGTTGCAGTGAGCTAAGATCGTGCCCTGCACTCCAGCCTGGGCGACAAAGTGAGACCCTGTCTCAAAAAAAAAAAAAAAAAATCACTTTTGTTGTCAAATCACTTGATGAGAACTCTTTGGTAACCACTGATTTCTTCTGACTTTGCTATAATAGGCTCACTATTTTGGCCCCTATCCCTCAGAAAATCAAATCTGGAATAATCAAATGCTCCCTCAACATGAAATCTAATCTGCATTATTGCTCACTCTCTCTCCATTATAATCTGCCATCTAGATTTTAAGGCCACATCTAAGGAGGAAAGGGAAGTAACTTACTTGAGTCGATGCTCATCTGCATGTGATGAAAAGAGGCCATTCTTGAATCTCTGAGTTAGTACTGACCAAGCCATGCCACAGTAATCCTGGATCAACCACAGAAATAGTGCAACATGAATTTGGAGGCAAACTCTCTACCTTCCCCACAGTCACAGCTGTTCCATTTCTAAAGTTACTTGTGGGCTACCAGCTGACAAAGGAAAACAGAAATGACATATTCATTCACTAAACACTGCGCCATACCCCTGTTTATTCCCATCATCCCATGTCTAGCACCAAGCCAGCCTGATGTGGCTTCTGAGCCTCTTAGGCTTCAGAGGGGCTGAGGTTAGGACTAACAAATAGTAATGTCAAAAGCCAAAGATAGCTTCATTCTACTCCACATAGGACTGACATGAGCAGGGAGAGCAGATGGAAGAGGATGGTTAGAAACCTGTCATTGGCCTCCCTTGGTGTTATAATTCTCACCAAAATAATCATTCCTTTTGATTTGTTCAGTAAACTGACATTTACTGAATGTCTGCTATGTGCCAGGTGCTGTTCTGGATGCCAGGGAATCATGCAGTAAATAAAACAGACAAAAATTCCTGTCCTCAGGAAGCTTACATTCTAGTGGTAAGAGACAGACAATAAACACACACACACACACACACACACACACACACACACACACACACACACGGTATGCTGGATAACATAAATGCTCAGGGAAAAATAAAGCAGGAAAGGGCAACAGGTAATATGGGGAGCGTTGTCATTTTGGATAGAGTGGTCCCAGAAAGTGGCTCTGGGAAGATAACGTTTGAGTCAAAGTTAAAAAGGTAAGGGAAAAAAATCGCTCTTTTACCTGGAAAAGATAACATGTTAAGCCACTAGCTATGTTGGCAAGCAATAACTTGAGCCTTTTGGTGTTCAAGGGAATAGAATTTGAAGAAGTTTTGAGATAAGAGAAAGAGTCAGGCCATGGATAGTTAGGGAGCTCTGGGCTCCAGAAAAAAAGGGAGCATGAAGGTCTTCCTGGAGGCTGGAGAGAAAGGAGCAAATACAAACCAGGTGTCCCACAGTATTTCTTAAGGACTGTCTTTTGGGAACAGAATAGTACACATACTGCAGATATTATTCTGCTGGAAGCCTTACACTACGAGAACCCTAGAGAATTGTAAGAAAGAAAGAGAAAGGTAGGCAGGGAAGAAGGAAGGAAGGGAGGGAGGGAGGGAAATATGAGGAGAGGCTGGGTGCGGTGACTCACGCCTGTAATCTCAGCACTTTGGGAGGCCAAGGCGGGCAGATCACCTGAGGCCAGGAGTTCCAGACCAGCCTAGCCAACTTGGCAAAACCCCATCTCTATTAAAAATAACAAAAATTAGCCAGGCATGGTGGTGGGCATCTGTAATCCCAGCTACTCGGGAGGCTGAGGCAGGAGAATCACTTGAACCCAGAAAGCAGAGGTTGCCATGAGCTGAGATTGTGCCACTGCACTCTAGCCTAGGCTACAGAGTGAGACCCCATCTCAAGAAAAAAAAAAAAGAAATATGAGGACAGATTCTCCCATTAGTTTCTCTGATGAAAAAGATAGAGATACGCAACAATTCAAAGAGATGGCCCTAAATTAAGCAGAACATGATAGAAAGCTGGCTAAACTTTCATCTGTCCAGGTACCAATGATTTAAACTTATATGATGCTTAAGTCCTATATATGCTCAAAGTGAATTTTTACTCCTCTATTTTAAATCTAAACAAACTTCCATCATCATTGCTTTTTACAACATCTAATATTCCCAGGGACCCCATACCGCTCTGCCTCTTAACACCTCAAACCAAAAGAAAGATGGACTTGCCCCTCTGGGTGATATCATCTCCAAAAGCACATTACAACAGAGAATAGCTAGCAAGAGGAAAAATACTGGAGGTGACATTTCTTGGGCATAAACATTAAACAAGACTATTGGAAAGTTGGAAGAAAAACCATTAGCCAACACAAAAATTTTACACCTGGGTAATAATTTGGGTGACATGACATCCATGGAAACTAAATTTAGTTAATTAGAAGGCAGTACAGCATAGCTAGATCCTTAAGTTCTCTGAGTCCACTTCCTTATCTGTAAAATGAGAGTTCAAAGGGCTCCTGCAAAGAACAAGTGAGATTCTGTATACAAAGCCCTTTGCACAGCACCTGGCACAGAGTGAGGCATTCAATAAATGGCTGCTGCCAGCATAAGCCATGTTTATCATTAATAATTTACCTGAGCAGCCTTGGCAAATGTTGGCCCATGGTAGCGGCCACCAATGCGCAACACATCCTCTGTACAATAAAAAAACTCAGAGAAGCCGTAGAACTCGCTGTTGTTGAAGTCAATAGGCGATTGATAGATGCCATTGAGTGAGGCCTGGCTGGTGTTGGAGCGAGCCAGCAGGGGATTCAGCATTGCCCCACAAGACACCCAGTCTCCTCTTCCTCGGACATGCAAGACTTGGCTGTTCCTCTCCACCACATCTGTGAGTCCCACTGGCAGGCAGGGATCCAGAAATGGATTGTCGGGACTCAGACCTGTCTTCTGACCCAGCAATCTGCCACAATGACAAAAACAAACAAACAAAAAAACATGTCATGCCTGTATTCAACCTAGTCTAAGAAATACAATGTGCATCAGAAATATCTTGCTACTAGTTTTCATGATATCCCTAGAAAAGTGGATGGAGTGCAATTTCATCACATAAACATTTAACTTCAGCAAGTTAAATTTAGAAAAAAAAGAGGAATATGGTAATCAATTCTGTTCGACGTTTTAGTCAACATGTGTATTTCCTAGTCTGTAGTGAAACTGGAGATGTGAATCTGCTGTTCTCCATCTGGTCTTCATTCCCACACACATCTTAAAAGTGCAAGGACCTTATCATGCGGAGTGTGGTTCTAATGTTTAAAAATACAACTGGTAGGGGGTGAGGTGGGAAGGGCCGTGGGGAGAGATTCCTGAAGAGCAGACCACGGCAGTGGCCCATGTGCAATGCCTGGCAATGGTGATGGAGCCCATGCCTGCCTCTGAATGAGCAGTGCTGGAACAGAACAGGCACAGCACAGGTCCAGGAAGCCACCTGCAGAGCCTGGAGTCTCTGAGTGAGGAGAAGACTGGAAAGCTTTGATTCCCACCATGGCCGTAACACAGTTCCAGTTATTTCAAGTTTATACTTGCCTAGCAACCATATTCTCATTCCTCAAAAAGATAAGTATGAAGATCTGTCCAAGGACAGAAATTAAGTTGGGGTCCAAGTAACTTTGCCAGTTGCAGTTAATTATTCATCAGTTCCTAAACAGACAGATGTTGAAGAGTAGACTTCTTAGAATGAGGATGCACCCAAAAGTGTAAAGACCGAGGGTGAGAATGGAATGAGGCAGTACAACAGAATACTTTACAATAACTGGAACCGACTATTTTAAGGATGTGATACCAACTGTAAGGAAAACTCAGAAAATTGTTATTGAGAAGAGACAATGATCATTTTGCCGTCTCAGGAAACAGGTTAGTAGACTGGCAGCTACACAAGATATGTCTTTTACTCATCAATCACCTGAAGTAGGTGACTTAGCTACTTGGCAAAAAAGTACCAACGCATGGGAAGAAGAAGATGCAGTCTGGCAAGAAGTAGTTTGGAGACAGCAGAAAACAGCAGACAGAAAAGAAAGCAGTAAAACAACAAAAGAAGAAAATGGAAGCACAGCAGCTAATGAAGAAGGAAAACCAAAACTGGTGTGAAACTTCCACAACAAATGATCTTCAAACATCATAGTGCCTGTAGGAGACATCTGAGCACCTCAACCCAAGCAATGTTTGTATAGATTTAGGAGTACTTTTCAGAATACAAACACACCACTTGATTTTAATGCATTAGTCAATCATCCAGGGCACCAGGATTCTCCCAAAGCACCTTGAACTCCTAGAGACTAAGACTTACAAAAACAAAAAAGACTTATGGGACAATATTTTCTTCAACATGCTGTAAATATAAGATAATTGATTGCTGTGGATAAATTATTACAAACGGGATATACCAGTATCTCTTCAAGCTAGTGTTCGTAGCTAAATGGTTAAGTATACATAGGTAAGTGTGTAGTTTGCTTAATATCAGCCCTGCCCTTTCATCTGTGGTCCTTCTCTCAGTGATTGGATTTCTCACCCTTCTGGTTACCTAGGCTAGACCCTCAGCACTGCTGGCCATCCTCCCTGCCCTATCTACACCACCACAATCAATCACCCAATTACACTGGTTTCATTCCAAAATTTTGTGTAAATTTAATGATGGAAAAGAACTCTGCTTTCTCTTATGCTTTCCTTCAATGTGCTTAATGATAAAATAAATAATTTTACAGACTTAAAAAACAAAAAAGAAACAAGAAATCCCACCACTGTTTGTACATTATGGTCTAACTACTTCATCTGGTACTCAAGTGAAGAATCTGTGATCTGTCCAATGCTAAAGGAAAAACTGACTATTCTGAATTTGATGAGAGACCATTTTAAAAGTTAATTTTAACTACGCTTGCTTTTTATCTTTTAGACATACTACAGAACTGAACTCCCACAAAAGATGCAACTGCACTGTAATTCAACAAACATGTCTTGAACACTTCCATGCAGAAGGAACTGCTAGCAGCTACACTATATATTGTACATTTTAAATTGGCAATTTAATTCATCTCCCTTTTCCCATGATGTCAGGTCTGAATATGGGAAACAGCAAGAGATCACAATAAGCTACTGTACTTTATGAGTCCTAATAACAAAGATCAGAATGTACCCTCACCCAGAGTGGGACTGCTAATAGAAGTCTTTAAGAGATGCTACCCCATTGGCAGGGGTAGTCAGAAAGAAGGAGGAAGCAGGGACTTATCTGTCTTAGGAGGATGTGAATATTTCTCCCTAATATCTGCAGCCTGACATTATATTTCAGAAACTCAGATCCAATGTCAAATGTACCTGTTTTTGTTAAGAGTTTCATTCAGAACAAGGTCTTCGTAGCGCTGCCGGGCAAAGTTGCCTCCGAAACCCAGAAAAGTTGTGACATAAACCCTGTATACGTGTTCAGTGTGTTGCACATCACAGCCCAGGTTGAACTCAGCCAGTAGGATCTTGGCAGCTTCTTCCTATAATACAATACCAAGAGAAAAAAGGGAATTTTAGTTTTGGTTGCCTTCCAGAAAGCTATGACATTGCTAATACACCAGGCTTCATTTCTATGACTACTCTTTAAAACATCTTAAGCATTCTTTCATCCTCATAGTATTATTTTAAACAGACACAAAATGACAAGACTGCACCAAAAGGTACAAATTAGACACTAAATTAAAAACTAAATATGAAATTAGAAACCCAACACACTATCTGTAGTTATACAGGAGGTAGAATTACTACAGATATCATTTTCTCACATGTATTTTTCTGTATTTTCCAATTCCCCACAATGGGAATGTGTTATTTTAATAGTTAGGAAAAAATCATTTAATAAAAATAAATTTAAGGAATTCTGTGGATCATCATAAGATCTATTCTGTGGCCTTTTCTTTTTCTTTTCTTTTTTTTTTTTTTTTTTTTTTTCAGACAGAGTCTCACCGTGTCACTAGGCTGGAGTACAGTAGCACGCTCTCGGCTCACTGCAACCTCCGCCTCCCGGTTTCAAGCAATTCTCCTATTCTCCTGCCTCAGCCTCCTGAGTAGCTAGGACTAGAGGCACGTGCCACCATGCCCAGCTAATTTTTGTATTTTTAGTGGAGACGGGTTTCACCATGTTGGCCAGGATGTTCTCGATTTCTTGACCTCATGATCAGCCCTTCTCAGCCTCCCAAAGTGCTGGGATTACAGGCGTGAGCCACCGTGCCTGGTTCTGTGGCCTTTTCTAAAATTATCCAAGAAGCTCTAAGGTTCCTTGTGACAGGTTTGGGGATTGGGAAAGTTCAATTTTATTGTACCTCCAATGAAAAGGTGCTATATTTTTTTCTTGAACCTCAAGGGAAGAGGCTGAATTAATCATATTCCTCAGCTCATCCCACATTATCATGGCAAAGCCTCTCTTTTGCTTTATTTATTTATTCCCTTTTATCTTCATACTTACTCTCATTCCCACTCTCTGCCATAGGCAACCATTCTAATGTGTTATGTATAATTTTTGTATATGTGTATTGTTATAAAATGAGGATTCTTGTTTTGAATGTATTTCTTTTTAATTTGTGAAAATGCCATTGTGCCCTGCAATTTCACTCCAAGGTATATACCAAGAGATCCAAAAACTGGGCTGGGCATGGTGGCTCATGCCTATAATCCCAGCACTTTGGGAGGCCAAGGAGGGTCGATCACTTGAGGCCAGGAGTTCGAGACAAGCCTGGCCAACATGGTGAAACTCCGTCTCTACTAAAAATAGAAAAATTAGCCAGGCATGGTGGTGGGTGCCTGTAATCCCAGCTACTCAGGAGGCTGAGGCAGGAGAATCGCTTGAACCTGGGAGGCAGAGGTTGCAGTGAGCCGAGATCATGCCATGGCACTCCAGCCTGAATGACAAGAGCGAAACCCCATCTCAAAAAAAAAAAAAACACTTACGTACGTAGAAAAATGTGTATATGAATGTTCACAGCAGCACTGTGCATAATAGCCAAAAAGGGAAAACCACTGAAATTTTCATCAGCTGATAAATGGATAAACAAAATACAGCATGGTTGGTCATACAATGGAATGTTGTTCAGCCATAAAAAGGAATGAAATACCCATACCACAAGATGGCTGAATCTTGAAAACATTTTGCTAAATAAAAGAAGCCAGACGTAAAACACCACATATCGTATGATTTCATTTATACAAAATATCCGGAATAGGCAAATCCACTGGAGAGAGAAAGTAGAGGAATAGTTGTCAGGGGTAGGGAGAGGAGAGAATGAGGAGTGACTGCTAATGGGAAATGAGTGGGGAGTGAATATAGGGTTTCTTTTTGGGGTGATGAAATGTTCTGGAATTCAATAGTGGTGGCTGCACAACTTTGTGAATGTACGTAACTTTGTGAGTTGTACAAAAAAGTATATTAGGCATTCAGGATTATTTAAAATGTTTTAAATGCCATTGTCTCATAGTTTCTTTCGTTTTTACCAAGCACTAAGATTCATCTTGAAGAGTCATTATATTGCTGTGTGTAATTACTTTTTTTTTTTTTTTTTTTTTGAGATGGGGTCTCACTCTGTCACCCAGGCTGGAGTACAGTGGTGCAATCTCGGCTCACTGCAACTTCTGCCTCCCAGGTTCAAGCAATTCTCCTGCCTCAGCCTCCCGAGTAGCAGGGATTAGAGGTGCCTGCCACCCTGCCCAGCTAATTTTTGTGTTTTTAGTAGAGACGGGGTTTCACCATGTTGGCCAGACTGGTCCTAAACTCCTGACTTCAGGTGATCCACCCGCCTCGGCTTCCCAAAGTGCTGGGATTACAGGCGTCAGCCACTGTGCCTGGCCTGCTATATGTAAATCTAATTTGTTGCTTGCAAGTATGCATTCTGTACCAGTGTTGCTTTCCATAACAGTGTTCCTTTCTAAAGCTGCACACACACACAAGTCATTTCTTTAAGACTTGAAGCCCCAGTCCCACTTGTCACCTATTTCCTAGTATCAGATCCATGCCTTCATTTTACCTGTTGAATACATACTAACAAATATAGACTAAGAAGTATCACAACCTAGTTAGTCCCCCACATTTCCAACCCCAGCATGAAATTCTCTGCTGACTGCTAAACTCACATTTCCAACAGTCCTGTGGATATTCTGACACATATGTTCCTTGGGTATCTTAAATTCAATATACCCAAAATTGAAGTCATTAGTTTTACAACTTCTGAACTAGAAGACCAGATAGATGCTCTCATCCAGATCTCTCAGGACAATACTGTTTGCTTAATATGACCCCTGCCCTTACCCCTGTTGCTCTTCTCTCAGTGACTGGGTTCCTCAGTCTTCTGGTTATCTAGGATAGATCCTCAGCACTGCTGGCCATCCTCCCACCCTACTCACACTACCACAATCAATCGCTCAATTACATTGGTTTTTCACTCCAAACTATCCCCTGAAATCTGTCCCCTCCCTTTCATTTCCACTTACTTTGTCTAACTCAGCCCTTGATTACTTCTCACTCAAGGTTCTGTGACCTGTATTCTTTCTCCTACTGACACAAAAATTCTTTCACTACAAAAAACAGATCAGATCACAGTCACACAATTAACATCATCACAAAATTCAGAGCTGAGAAGGACCTTCACGGTTTAATTATTTTATAAATGAAACTGAGGCCCATGTGACTGCCTTACTCAAAAACCTTTGGTGGTTTTCCACTATCTATGGAAATAAAAGCCAGTCCCCCTACGATAGCACTCAACACTGCTCATGATTTAGCTCCATCTTATCTTCCCAGGCTTAACTACTAGCACACCTGAAAATCCTATACTGCAAAAGGCTATTCGTCATTCCCTGGACATTCTGGCCTCTGTGCTGCTTTTCTGTGCCTTTGTACATAGTGTTCCCTCCATGCAGGTGGCCTTCCCTCAGCCTCCACTCTGCAAAAAAAGCCTACTCTCATCCAAGGCCCAGGTAAAACTTTACCTTCCATGAAGCCAGAATGGCTCCCATTCAACTTTGCAAACCGAGTTGGCCCTGCCAGTCCCCATATTGCCACAGCTCTCTGTTTAAACCAGATGGTCTCAATGATGGGCAATTTCCACCCTGCCCCACACATCTGGCAATGTCTGGAGACACTTTTGATTGTCACAACTGGAAGGGGGAGGATTGTTACTGACATCTGGTAGAGGCAAGAGATATCACATGATGCATGTTAACCCCTGATGACAACGATAATAATCCCTTCTCAACGATGAGAAGCCCTGGTTTAGATCAAGTTAAGCACTGCTACAGTCTCCCTGATATCACAAGCTGTCTCCACTGACAGATAAATTATAAGTTTTTAGGGACAGTGTAACTAACATGTCTATTCCTTGTACATAGTATTGTCTATTCCTTGCACATAATGGGTGTACATAATAGGTGTACGTAATGGGTGTACAAAAAGTGTCTGTGTAGGATGAAACTTCTCCCTCAAAATACATTCTTTACATTCTAGTGGGGTAAGGATTATTAGAGGGCCCAGAATGGAATCATCAGTAAGGGGAAAGGGAGTAACATTTATTGAACAATAGATATGTATCAAATACTGTGCTCCAGAATGTAAATGCATTATCATGTTTATCCTCAGCAGTGGCAGGAGATACCTAGTACAGTTATAATTGTTAAAACGTATCGAACACTTATGCTGGACAGTTTGCTAAATGCTTTACAAACATGGTATTATTTCATTCTCATAACTTTATGAGGTAGATACTATTATTATCCCTTTTTCACACAGGAGGAAGCTGAGGCTCAGAGAGGTAACCTACTCAAGATAACGCAAGCTAGCAAGTATCTGAACAAATATTTAGAGCCAGGCAGGTTGGTCTAAGTCCAAAGACAGTGCCCTTCCTTCTCAAATACTAGCATTCCTAGCAACTAAATTTCCCTAAAAGGTAAAGTACCTGCTTTGCAGGAAGGACAGAGGTTGAGGTAGGAACTTCATAAGCAATTTGGAGAGAGGCTCCTCCCATATCCAGTATCCCTACTGTCCTTCTTCGTCCTGCTGCCAATTCCTGGGTAGCCTCAGCATCTGATTCTGAAATAAATAAGAGAACAAAAAGGCTCTAGTAATTAAAAAACAAAATTAAGTCAAACCCCCAAAACAGCAATCCCTTAAAACTTTGAAAGCAGACAGGCGCCACGGCTCACACCTCTAATCCCAGCACACTGGGAGGCCAAGGTGGGAGGATTACGTGAGCCGAGGAGTTCAAGACCAGCCTGGGCAACATAGTGAGACACTCTCATAAAAAAAATTTTTTTTTTGATTAGCTGGGCATGGTGGTGCACACCTGTAGTCCCAGCTACTCAGGAGGCTGAGGCCAGAGGATCATTTGTGCCCAAGAGTTTGAGGCTGCAGTGAGCTATTATCGCACCACTAAACTCTAGCCTCAGTGACAGAGAACCTGTCTCAAAATAAAAAAAAAGAAAGCAAACAAGTATACTAACTGAATCAACTGAAGTATACTAACTGAATCAACTGTATTATTACACAAAGAATAATTCTTGCAAATTACTTAAACGTGACATTTTGACTATGTATCCCTAGTAGGATATAGCCTAAGGACAAAAGAAACAAATATCTTAAGCTACATCCCAGTAGTCTTATTTGTTAACAATATTATTGGTTTTATTATTTAAAAATTATGAAGGGAGACCAAGGCAGGCAGATCACAAGGTCAGGAGTTCGAGACCAGCCTGACCAACATGGTGAAACCCTGTCTCTACTAAAACACAAAAATTAGTGGGGCATGGTGCTGCGCACCTGTAATCCGAACTATTCAGGGGGCTGAGGCAGGAGAATCGCTTGAACCCGACAGGCGGAGGTTGTAGTGAGCTGAGATCGCACCACTGCACTCCAGCCTGGGTGACAGAGCAAGACTCCGTCTCAAAAAAAAAAAAAATTATGAAATATATTGTGGAATAAAACAAATAAATGTTTATGTCAATATCTTTAGGAACAAAGATTCAGCATAACAACAAAAAGGATATAGGTATAAAAATCAAATTAATAGCACCCTATAATCTTACATATGAGTCAGAAATATGACTATGAACTCATTTATTTTTCTCTTTCTAAAAAATACATATTTCCTAGCTCTATTCACTGAAAGGCCTAGAAGCAATGATATCCCAGGAGTAATGACCACCTGTGGTATCTGGACCAATAATCTCTAAATACCATCTTTTACTAAAAGAAACCAGGGCTCTTTTAAAAACAGGCCAATGCCAGGTCTAGGGTAGAAAGTATACAAGATGACCCTGGAATACATTGCTGTACCAGATAGCAAGGGGAATATAAAAGAGTATTGGGGTCATATTAAAAGGATACAGGAGCCAACCTAAAGATGCTCCTTAAAATAGTAATAATGTGATGGGCTCTAATGCATCTAATATATTAAAATCCATGAGTTCATAATAATAATTAAAACTTTTTTTCACTGGTTACCTTTGGAAGTTGCTAGATACCAACTCATTATTCAGAAATGTGATAAATAAAAAGAATCAGGATTTATTCTGTCTTTCCCATAAGAACTATATGTCACGGTAACCAAAGAGTTGATCAAGAAAAGTTCATTACATAAAAATTCTAGCTGTTAAATGCAGAAGGAATGACAGAATTAGAAATATCACCATTTTGCAATCTCTAATGAAAAACATGTCTAAGCAATGATCACAATTGGCTATTACAACCATTCCGTGAAAGGCAGATAAGGAATTTTAATACTAAATTAGATCAGGCTGATAATACTTGAACCCTCAATACCTGATCAGTCTGAGCATGACAAAAGTGAGTCAACCAGACATTACAAAACTCCTGATGTGAGTAGTGGAAAACACTTAGCGCCTTCTATGATTTAGTCTTGCAGATGGAATTGAATCTGAGTCTAATCAAACATCTATATCTGACCTCCAGTTTAAAGGACATATGAGGGGATAAGAAACATGTTAAAGAAAACATGTTAACCCCACAAAGATGCAGTCAATCAAATCCAGCATGTGGCAAATTCTTTCTACCAGGTGATCCAATTTTTTCTTGCTTTTAAAGGCAGGGGAGTGAGGTGGTAAGGTTAGCCATTATAGATTAAAAGAGACTAAAGGGACATATTCATCAAATGCAATGCATGACCCTTGTTCAGATTCTGATTTGAACAAGCCCACTACAAATAAACATTCTTGAGAAAATCAGGAAAATCTATACCTGGGTAGGGTATTAGATGGGTATTGTATGATGTTAGAAATTGTTAATTCTATTAAGTTTAAAAACGGCATTCTGGATATATTTTTTGTTCATTTTGAAACCCCTTATCTGTTGTAGATACATACTGACATACATGAAAATAAAAATTCCATGTCTGGGGTTTGCTTTTTAAAACACTCAATGAGAAAAAAACCTTTAATACATGGGGGAATATGGGGGAGAAATGGCAAAACGTTAGTAAATATTGAGTCTGGGTAATGGGTCCATGGAGGTTCATTTTATTATTCGACTTTTGTGAATGTTTGAAACTTTCCATATTAACAAGTTAAAAAGAAATAAAAGAAAGCAAATTAGGACTGGAAAATGAAGCATCTTATGTTTGAAAAAAGAAAAACAACTCAAAATTTGCATTTACATGCTACTGATAGGTTATAACTTAAATCTTCAGCCCTTAGGTAAATTGTCATAAAAAAACAGTATTACTCACCATCCTCGTGGTCGAATCTTCCCAAAACAAAGTTGATTCCAATCCATGCATAAACCCCTAAGTAAGAAATAGAAAAGCCCTCACTTAATTCTCTACTGCTATGCCATGTATACACCTCTCCCTTAGAGATTCTCTTTCCTCTTTTTCTTGGAAAAAGTAATCATAGTATTTTATTCCATACTCTCAATGTAGGAATTTCAAATCTTTCATCTTGTGATTTTTTTCCCTTTTAAAATCATTTGCATCTTCTAAATTTCCTCAATGAATAGAAATTAATTGTATAACAAATGTTTAAGAAATATAAATCATCTTAATGTCACGAAGATATCAAAAAAAAGAAAAAATGTAAATCTTGGAGTTCTAGTTCTGGGCAATCTTGTCTCCCCACTGAATACAAATATAAACTCTAGATAGAATGCATGGAGCAGCTTTCTGGAAACTCTGAAAGTAAATGATAATGAGCACACCGGGACAGAGACCAGGGTTTAAACTACCACCAAGCCAGTAGTGAGTGTCCCATTTCTTCCCCCTCAGATACTACCTGGTCTAGACTTAAAAGCAGCTTGAAACATGAAAGTAACACCAGGTGTGAACAGAGGAACTTCAATTCATTTTCTGGTCCAAAGAACAGAAAAAGGAATGCCAAAAGTTCGGAGAAAATAAGGGAAATCTCCTGCTTTTTTTTTTCTTTTTTTTTTTTCTTATTTTGTTCTCTCTAACCTCAGGCAACAGAGGTAGAAGTTGAGCAGGACCTAAAACTCTGAGGGCTTTGAATTCTTTTCTCTGACCAGAGAAGCTGTAGCTTCAAGAGTGTGAAACAAATCCTATTGTTTATTTTGTCTCCCTCTGTCCTCCCACCACTTGGTCCTGGATGCAGATGCAATCATGAGAAGTGCATGGCAGAGAGTGGGCAAATTAAAGCTCTGGTATTCTGACAGGAGGGTAATGAAAGGGAGCTCCAAGGAACCAGAAAGTGTCAGAGGGATCACAGACAGTAGGGAGCAAAGTTGTGTATGAACCCCTGGGCTCACCTCCAAGCTACAAATACATGGATCTGACCCTAAACAATATACAAACAGCTCTGAGAACTGAACTACAGGCTAGGCCACTGCCCAGGTTCCAGATTAGCCACTGGCTGACACACAAGACAAATCCAAATAGCAGTGACCAAGGCTTTGAAAAATGAACTAATAGGCCGGGCGCAGTGGCTCACACCTGTAATTCCAGCACTTTGGGAGGCCAAGGCGGGTGGATCACGAGGTCAGGAGATCGAGACCATCCTGGTTAACACAGTGAAACTCTGTCTTTACTAAAAATACAAAAAATTAGCCAGGCGTGGTGGCACACGCCTGTAGTCCCAGCTACTCAGGAAGGCTGAGGCAGGAGAATCGCCTGAACCAGGGAGTGGAGGTTGCAGTGCGCCGAGACCATGACACTGCACTCCAGCCTAGATGACAGAGCGAGACTCGGTCTCAAAAAAAAAAAAAAAGAAAGAAAGAAAAGAAAAATGAACTAATAGAATCATGGGCCGGCCACAGTGGCTCACGCCTGTTATCCTAGCACTTTGGGAGGCTGAGGCGGGTGGATCACGAGGTCAGGAGTTTGAGACCAGCCTGACCAACATGGTGAAACCCTGTCTCTACTAAAAATACAAAATTAGCCGGGCGTGGTGGTGCATGTCTGTAATCCAAGCTACTTGGGAGGCTGAGGCAGGAGAATCACTTGAACCCGGGAGGCGGAGATTGCAGTGAGCAGAGATCGCACCAGTGCACTCAGCATTGGTAACAAGAGTGAAACTCTGTCTCAAAAAAAAAAAAAAAAAAAAAAGAATCACAGCCTACAGAGAGCAGGTCAGAACTTGAGATCAACTGCCTCCTAAAACAAACAAACAAAAATGTTCTCTTTGATTTAAACAGGACCCGGAGTCTCATAATGTAATATTCAAAATGTCCAGGATAGAATATAAAAACACTTGGCATACAAAGAACCAGAAAAATCTGAACTCAGAAGAGAAAAGACAATCAAAAGATGCCAACTCTGAGATGACACATACATTGGAATTATCAAAGATATTAGAGCAACCATATAACAAAGAAAGATGAGCAGTCTTACAATGAATGGAAAGATAGAAGGTCTCAGCAAAGAAACAGAAAAGAAAAGAAATAGAATATTAAGAAGATCAAAATAGAAATTTTACAACTGAAAAATGCAATACTGAAATTTTAAAAGGTAAATCTTTTCCCATGTATATGTCTGCAATTAGAAGACATATAAGATCTCCTTCTCGTTTATAAGAAATGGAAATATAATTCATCAAACTGGCCACATTTGGCTGCATGAGAACACATATTCACTCTAAAAGTACAAACCCAATAGTGTGAGATTCCAGGGAATTATCAATACTGCATAGTAATTACAATGAAGGCATAACAAAACGAAAGTAACTCATTCTGATCATCCCTTGAAATTAAAGTTTCTCCTTACTTTAATAATTTACCTTACATTTGACTTTGACAAACTCAATACAACTCCTAGAACTATATATGTTTTCAAAAGTATAGTTAGCTAACCAAATATCCGACTGAAATCATTAAATACTAATACATTCTTATAAACATAGTGCTTAGCACTAAGTTAAAAAGAGATATACATTTTTGACTTCCAGAACCAGCATTTTAAAACAGATGCCAATGCAAAATATGCAAATAATCAAATCAACTATGTAGCAGAATCAAGAAAATTATTGGCAGAAAAATTAAAATCAGATATATAGAATAATTCTAAACACCCGTTAGAGAGGCTGTGCCGTGGTTGGCTTAGAGGTGAACCAGCTGCACCCCTTAAGGCCCAGTACCTTCCTGCTTCCCAGAGATCACTTCTGCTTGAGACTGTGAAAAGAGGAAGTCAAACTCCAGTGGTAAATCTTTCACTAGGTCAGCCAAGATAGCCAACTGCTTCCTGCAAGAAAGAACAAAAAATCCCAAAGTTAGTCACTAAACTCTCTTCTCATAAACTGCCTCAACTTGTCCTTCTACTTAGCCTTGTCATGACCTCACTGTTCACCTACCTCATTTACTTGTCCAGCCCTGCTTCTTTTTGGTACCGCCTTTGATTTTAAAAGTTTAAACTGCCTCCAGGTATAGCCTCCTACCTAAAAGGCAACATGGTAATAGTAATACTTTCCCCTTATATGATGTTATTATTCAAAGAGTGTTAAAAGATGAGGCTATGAGACTGTGGTTCTATGACTCTCACAGGCTGAGTACAAACAAGCCACAGGAAACTGCAGCCAAGTTGCATAATCTATAAAATTGATGTAATTACATTATTCCTCACTACTGTAAAACAAAGATGTTAAATTAAGGAACACAATCTCATCCTCAAATCTTACACAACACAGAAACAATGCTTCACATTACCACACAAGATGTACTGTTGGTTCCACAAGTTTTAATATAATCCTTTACATAAGCTAACAATTAACTTTTTTTTTGAGATGGAGTTTCACTCTTGTTGCCCAGGCTGGAGTGCAATGGCGTGATCTCAGCTCACTGCAACCTCTGCCTCCCAGGTTCAAGTGATTCTCCTGCCTCAGCCTCCCAAGTAGCTGGGATTACAGGCATGCACCACCACACCCGGCTAATTTTGTATGTTTAGTAGAGATGGGGTTTCACCATGTTGGTCAGGCTGGTCTCAAACTCCTGACCTCAGGTGATTCACCTGCCTCGGCCTCCCAAAGTGCTGGGATTACAGGCGTGAGCCACCTCGCCCAGCCACAATTAACTTTTTAATCTCCTTTTCCATATTTCAAGGGTTGATTTTTTTTTTTTCATTGTAAAAATCTTACCATTTGAAAACCCTAGATCAAGATAAAAATCCAGAGGACATAACAACATTTCCAATTTGGGGAAAACATTTGAAACTTCGTATCTATAGGGTTGTCTTTCCTCTAACATTTTAAGCATGTAATCAATATTATAAAGCAAAGGAAAGCAAAGAAACAAAGCTAGAAGTAATAATATGAATCTAGAGAAAATGTTAGTTAAAATAAGACAAGTTATCTTGGATTAAAAAAATATTCATTACAAAAATATTCTGCTGGCTCAGACAGTTGTCAGTATTACTTGATGAAGAATGTTGTTAGCACTTCAAAGTGAAGATCTATATTTGAAGTAATAATCTTCCAATATAATGTCAAGTATAGTTTCTTAAAAAGCTCGTTGTTATACATATTAAATTCTTGCAATAAGAATTTCAAATGGGGACCAAGAAGTGGTATTCTTCTGTCCCTATTGGATATGCTTCTAAACTCCTCAAAGAGAGGGTTCGCTGGTTTTGGCAATGATATGGAAGAATGGGCATCAACATATGTTGCTGTTAGTTATGCAAATTACTAGTACAGGCCGGGTGCAGTGGCTCATGCCTGTAATCCCAGCACTTTGGGAGGCTGAGGCACGTGGATAACTGAGGTCAGGAGTTTTGAGACCAGTCTGGCCAATATGGTGAAACCCCGTCTCTACCAAAAATACAAAAATTAGCCAGGCACGGTGAGAGACACCTGTAATCCCACTCGGGAGGCTGAAGCAGGAGAATCGCTTGAACCCGGGAGGTGGAGGTTGCAGTGAGCCGAGATCATGCCACTGCACTCCAGCCTGGGCGATAGTGGGAGACTCCATCTCCAATAAATAAATAAATAAATTACTAGTACAACCTTTCTAAAGGACAATCCAGGACCATGTTTCAAAATGTTTCAATGTGTTTAACCTTTGATCCAGCTGTTATACTTTTAGAAATTAATTCCAAGGAAATCATCAGACAATAAAATAAAGAAGAGAAATACTGCAGCATTATTTATAACAACGAAAATTATTTATAACAATGAAAAATTGGAAATACCATACCATAGGGATTGGTTAAATAACTTATGGCACAGCCATGCAATGTAATACTATACAGATGTTAAAAGAAATGAAGTCTACTTATATCTACATGTATAGACATGAAAAGATAAAAGACGTCCAATACATTTTACAAAACACTATGTATAATGTGATTCAATTTATGCTAAAAAAACAAAAACCCAAATCATTCTTCATGTATACATAGTGACAGGATAAAGCTTTCATCTTCTAAAATTCAATGTAGTTTATTTATTTAAAATGCTTTTAAAATGGCAAAATGTTGATAATTGTTAAAGCTGGGTGGTGGGTAAATGGGGATTTACTGCACTGTTCTTTTTACTTTTATACACATGTGAAATTTCCTAAAATAAAAATTATTATTTCATTAAACACCACTTTGTATTATGTTGCAATTTTTAAGGGATTTTTTTAACTGTAAAATAAAAGGGAGGTAGAAAAAATTCTGTTAGTCCAGGCCTTTGGCAAAGAAATAAAACCAAATGCTAATAAATTCAAAATATAGTCTAAATGATTCAACCCTATTTTGAATCTGTGTACAAATGCTAATAAATTAGCAAACCATTAATCACACAAAACGGGTTCTTATACTGATAGTCACATTTATGCCAACAACTAGCTTGGACTTAGAGGCAGCAATGATTTTATAAGCCTAGAACAGATGTATGCATTATTTAGAGAGGTGACCAGAAAACAAGTTGAAAGAGAAAAAGGCAAATTTCTTTAAAAATTCTTTAGATACAATAAATATTAATATTCTGACTTTCCACATTGACAACTAACATCTTAGACAAAAAGGGTGGAGCTACACAGTGAGTTTTGTTTGGATGGAATCTTCTTTGACAGAGGTAATACCAAACAGTGCCAGGTGGTGAGGCAACAATCTCCTTTGCTCCAAACACACTAAAGGTAGCCGAACTAGCAAGTGGGTTCCTCTGCCCAGCTCAGCTGGTCAATTCTGCCTTTTTAACCTCCAAGTCAGCTTTTTCTCTGGCCTCCTTCCCCTTTCCTTGGCCTTTTATAGACTTTGTGATGGGGCATCTGCTCTTGTGTCATCTATATTCTTCCCAGGGTTTCTAAAATTTTTGAACAATATGAATATCACCTATGTCAAATAAAAATTCTTAATTGCATGCACAGTGTGATTACAACTTTGTGGAAATTACATATATGTGAACAGAGAGGAGGGAATACAACAAAATGAAACAGTTTTGATAGGGTAGCAGGGTTGTAAGTTGTATTGTTTCGTTTTGTTCATTTTTAAGATTTCCCTTAAGGAGTTAAGGCTGCAGTTACAATATTTAAAGTTTGATTTTAAAGATAAGTAAAAACAAAACAAAAAATTTTTTAAAGACTGAAATGTATGGGGTAATAAGGAACTAAAAAACCTCTCATGTTGACAAATGGCTACATAAATAATCTGCTTCTCGACAGTAAACCAGTCAGTAAACCAGTAACTGTGAAAAAAAGTCCACTGAAAGAAGCATTGCTGCTATATATTATGTTGTCTGCACGTCTGACATAAGCCTTGGAGCCCTACATGTATGGCTGAGGTTTTTGTTGTTTGCTGTTGTTTTAACGAAAGAAAGCCAACTATAAAATTTAAACGTTGAAAAAAAAAAAAAAAACTGCTATTGACCAAGGGAAAATATTTAAGCTAATAAGGAAATACCTGATGCCTATGAGACCATGAACATTCCAGGAGGATGAATTCTAAAGTTAAGGTTGGCAATGGTCTCATTGATATGACACCAAAAGCCAGGCAACAAAAAAAACCAAGTAAGACTATATCAAACTAAAAATTTCTGTATACAGTAAAGGAAACAACAGAGTAAAAAGGCAAGCTACAGAATGGGAAAAAATATTTGCGAACTATACATTGGTAAGGGGTTAATCTTTAAAACATTTTAGAAACTCCTACAACTCAACAGCAAAAATCCTATTAACCCAATGTAAAAATGGGCTAAAGACTTGAATAGACATTTCTCCATTCACAGAAATGGCCAACAGGCATATGAAAAGTTGCTCAACATCCCTAGTCATCAGGGAAATGCAAATCAAAACCCCGATGACATATCACCTCACACTTGTCAGGATGGCTGTTATCCAAAAAAACAAAAGAAAACAAGTGTTGGCAGGGCTGTGGAGAAATTGGAAACTCTGCACACTGCTGGTGGGAATGCAAAATGGTACAGCAGCTCTGCAAAACAGTATGGAGGTTCCTCAAAAAATTAAAAATATAGGCCAGGTACGGTGGCTCACACCTGTACTTCAGCACTTTGGGAGGCCAAGACATGCAGACTGCTTGAGCCCAGGACTTCAAGAACAGCCTGGGCAACATGGCAAGACCCCATCTCTACAAAAAAATACAAAAACTTAGCCAGGCATGGTGGCACATGCCTGTGGTCCCAGATACTCGGGAGGCTGAGGTGGGAGAATCACCTGAGCCTGTGAGGTGGAAGTTGCAGTGAGTTGAGATCATGCCATTGCACTCCAGCTTGGGCAACAGAGCGAGACCCTGTCTCAATAAATAAATAAATAAATAAATAATTAAACTGTCATATGATCCAGCAATCCTACTTCTGGCTAATTATTCCAAAGATTTAAAATCAGGATCTCAAAGAGATATGAGCCCTCCCATGTTCACTGAAGCATTCTTTACAATAATCAAGATGTGGAAACAACCTAAATGTTCACTGACAGAGGAATATGTAAAGAAAACATGGTATATACACACAGTGGAAAACTATTTAGACCTTTTTAAATAAAAAAGGGCATTCTGCAATATGTGACAAGGTGGATGAACACTAAGGACAATATGCTAAGGGAAATAAATAGGCACAAAATTTCAGTTAAGCAAGATGAATAAGCACTGAAGATCCACTGTACAACACTGTACACACAGTCAACAATAATGTATTGTATACTTAAAAATTTGTTGGGCCAGACATGGTAGCTGACGCTTGAAATCCCAGCACTCTGGGAGGCTGAGGCAAGCGGATCACTTGAGCCCAGGAGTTCTAAACCAGCCTGGGCAACATGGTGAAACCTGGCTCCACAAAAATTATCTGGGTGTGATGGTGCCCACCTGTAGTCCCAGCTACTTAGGAGGCTGAGGTGGGAGGATCACTTGGGCCTGGGAGGCAGAGGTTGCAGTGAGCTGTGATCACACCACTGCCCTCCAGCCTGGGCAACAGAGCAGACCCTGTCTCCAAAAAAAAAGAAAAAAATCTGGTTAGAGGGTAGATCTCATGTTGTGTTCTTACCACAATAAAATAAAAATCATTAAAAAAAAAAAAAGTTCAGGGAGCTCATTCTTACCCCAGGCCTACGTAAGTATGGACGATCAAGGTGGTACCAAAGGAGAGAAATCACAAACAAGGAGTCTGGCCTAAATACAGCCTTCTCTTCCTCTTCCTCTAATGCAGGAAGAGGATCAGGTGGCAAGGTGTCAGGCTGAATTGCCAAGGTCAAGTGGAAATGATGTGACTGGCTGGGGCTGAGAAAACAGGCCTAAGGCAATGGAGACTGAGCTTCCCAGTAGCAGCAATATGAGGGACTCCCCAGTTATTGCCAGGGTTCTAGGCAGAGTTACAGCAAAGGTAGTGTTCCTACCAGAGCTCTCCGACTAGTCCCTAGGTATCCAGGTCATCAGGCGACCCTCTTCCTAATTTATTCTGTAATTATGTTCTCTATGTGCCTGATGATCCAAATCTATTCCCATCACCACAACTCCCAACCCTCAATCCAAACTAAGAATCACTATAGTCATCCCAGATAGATGCTGATCCCAAAGCAGCAAATGACAAGAAGTTGGGAATGAATGATTGTGTCATAATTGGGTTTAGGGGTATACACCAGGGAACCACAGAGGACAGTGCATGAAACTGGCCTTTCATCTCTTGTGCCACCATTTTCCTGTGTTTCCTGGACGCTGCATCTCACCTCTCAGGGAGAAGCCTCATGCCTGCTGTGCAGAGGATATAAAGAGGGGTCTCCTTGTGCTTCTTCACGGGCACATGAGCAGCAGCAAAGCTCAGCAGAGGACGAAGGTAATCACTGGCATGTTCTGGAGTGTCTGCCATTGCAGAGATTCCTTAAGTTAAAACAAACAAACAGACAAAAGTTTCTTTAAAAAGCGGCTCACATAAGACTCAGGAAACTGATACCCTATAAGGTTCTCCTTAATATCCTAAACATTTATTTATTTGAGAGGTAGGGGGTGACAATGAATGAGATATCCCTCCCATTACCCAGACTCTCAAGAAGAAAAGGGTAGCTTGCTTCCTCCTTCTTTTCTCTCCTCTTTCATGCCTTAAAAGAGATTGACAACAAAATATATTCTGATTAGCACCTGGCTTGATTTTTTTAACCACTGGTTGGCTGTTGCGGTCTCTCATCTGTTTGATGTCCAGCAAGTCATGGGGGTTCCCATTATGTCTTGGCCAAAAATAAACAAAAATCCGGGAACCACTGCTGCCACAGTCAACAACAAGTCCATAATTCAGATTCGGGTCTTCAGTGTCAGTAGCTTCAAGCTCCCCTACTCGAGCCAAATACCTAAGTCAGGCAAAAAGAGAAATCAGTGCTAAGCAGTTAGGTCCATGAAAGGCACCCTCACTTACTTCATTTGTTCATGAATCTTCATTAAGTGCCTACATGTGTCAAGCACATGGGACTACCAGTCCTAACCAATGAGTGAAGCAATATTGACAGATTTACTGATGTGCTTGAGACAATAGCTGGTTCACTTGCCTAGAGGCCGCTGAAATTAGATGACTAAAAGATGTCCCCACGTGTGGGGGCAGCTCTGAAACTGGCTGAGGTAGCAATCTTTTTTCAAGCATTAGAACTTGTAGCCCTGAATAAATAATTGGTTTTTGTTATATGCCATTAAGTTTTGGGGTAGCTTGTTATACACACTAGATAACTGAGACAATCTTAATCACTTCTTTTCTATCTTTCTTTATAGATGCATCCAGAATATTGTGGAATGATTTCTCATTTAATGTGTTTCTGAGAGGTGATTTTTTTTTTTTTTTTTTGAGACGGAGTCTTATTCTGTCACTCAGGCTGGAGTACAGTGGCACGATCTCAGCTCACTGCAACCTCTGCCTCCCAAATTCAACCGATTCTCCTGCCTCAGCCTCCCAAAGTGCTGGGATTACAGGTGTGAGCCACTGCACCTGGGCTGGCTGGTGATATTTTTGATTGGGCTTTTTGGTTTTGCTTTTTTGCTTTTTGTTTTGTATTTATATTGCTAGAATTGCATTAACTAAAAATGTAATTCATAAAAACAATAATTATTCTTTTCTACAATATTTTATATATATACATATATATTTTTTTCTTTCTTTTTTTTTTTTGAGATGGAGTCTCACTCTGTCTCCTAGGCTGGAGTGCAGTGGCGCGATCTCAGCTCACTGCAAGCTCTGCCTCCCAGGTTCGTGCCATTCTCCTGCCTCAGCCTCCCGAGTAGCTGGGACTACAGGCACCCGCCACCACGCCTGGCTAATTTTTTGTATTTTTAGTAGAGACGGGGTTTCACCGTCTTAGCCAGGATGGTCTCGATCTCCTGACCTCGTGATCCGCCTGCCTCGGCCTCCCAAAGTGCTGGGATTACAGACATGAGCCACCGCGCCCGGCCTAATATTTTACAAACATAAAAAGAATGATAATAAAATATGTATAGGGTATAAAGAATAACAATAAAACAAATGCCTGTGTACCTACCACCAAGTTTAAAAAATAAATTATACTTTTAAAAAATAATAATAATTCTTCTTGGCCGCTAGGACATTAGTATTTTGTGTTGGAATTTTTTCAGATTCTCATTCCAAGATATCTGGCTGGCTGACATCAGGAAGATGAAACAAGTAAAGGTGTTCCATGAAACATATCAAGGTTTGAATCTCAGCTCTATTGCTTTCTATGCTGTGTGACCTTAGGCAAGTTAATAAACTTCTCTCAGACTGTTTCCTCATCTGTAAAACAAGGAGAGTGAAGGGTATCTACACTCACAGAGATCATACACATAGCAGAACTGTGCTGCCGCTGTTAACAGAATAATCATTGGGAAAGCAAATAGTAGAAGACTCTGAGGAAAAAGGCTTAAAAGTTCAGAAAATAAAGAAGACTAAAAGTTGATTAAAATACTTCTGAGCACTTGGCTGGGTGCGGTGGCTCATGCCTGTTATCCCGGCACTTTGGGAGGCTGAGGTGGGCGGATCACCTGAGATCAGGAATTCGAGAGCAGCCTGGCCAACATGGTGAAACCCCATTTCTACTAAAAATACAAAAATTAGCCAGGCATGGTGGCGGGAGCCTGAAATCCCAGCTACTCAGGAGGCTGAGGCAGGAGAATTGCTTGAACCCGGGAGGTGGAGGTTTTGGTGAGCTGAGATCGTTCCACTGCACTCCAGCCTGGGTGACAGAGCAAGACTCTGTCTCAAAAAAAAAAAAAAAAAAAGCTATCTGCCTTGCTCATCCAACATTGTCTTTAAAGCCAACTCCTAGATCTCCAAGGTTCTTACACAGCACCCCTCAGAACCAGCTTTTGTGATGTCTGAAGCTAACAGAATTTGGAAAGCCTTTTAAAAACAAGATTCAGCATTACAAATAGAAAAAAAGCCCATGTAAGTGAGGGGCTTTAAGGTATAAGGATCATTAGCTTCACAGTAAACCCACCCCCAATCAACAATAAACCACACATCACGCTCCTGAAACCAATCTAGCCAGTGTTTATTGGTGATTTCACATTGTTAGACAAACCACACTGTTCCTTATTTGGGCAGAAAAGCAAACTTGATAAAAAGAAGTGCATGTAGAAATAATTCTGAAATAAAAAAGTAGAGTACCTTTCCTATATTACAATGCAAAATGCATTTTTTTAAAAAAGAGAAGAACACGGAACTGAGCTTCAATATAATGTTGTAAATTATTACTGAGAGTAGGGGTAGGTAGAACTTTTTTTCTGGATCTGAAATGGTAGTGAGTTGAGGGAAATGAAGCAGATGGTAAAAATCTGTTACATAACAGAAAGTTTCTAATCCTAAAGATTCCATTTCACCACATATCTTCCCATAAATCAAATCACTGGGCTGAACTGGGCTAGAAGCCACCAATCAACTAGCAACAGCTCACTTCTATCATATGAGAGCTGGGCAAAAGTCTGGGTTCAAGTCACAGAACTCTTGCAAATACTGACCTCATAAAAGGCCAAAGATAAAAAAGAAACAGGCAAGATAATCCACCCCCATTCCAAAGTGACTTTTCATTTCCAATCATAGCAATCTTTCTATTTCACATGCTTCACAGACTCTTCCTGCTTCCCTTCTCTGAAAACCACCCACTCTGCTTGTCTCTTGCAAGATTCTGGATCCCATCCCCTTCTGCATAATGAGTAACTTTTCTCTAGTGCACTGGTTCTCAAATCTGGGGGCCTTGGGACTCCTTTATAATCTTAAAACTTATTGAACCCCAAAGAGCTTTCACAGACATAGGTTATATCTATCTATATTTACTATATTAGAAAATAAAACATAAAAATGTTAAGTATCATTTCATTTAAATAAAATAAACTCATTACATATAAATATATTTTTATAAAAATAAGCATATCTCCTAAAACAAAAAAAAGAAGAGTGGCATTGTTTTATAATTTTGCAAATATCTTTAGTAGCCAAACTAACAGAAGACCCTAGATTCTCGCATTTACTTCTGTATTCAATCTGTTACAATATATCAAAACAATATTGAAAATTGAAAATTGAAAATTTTCACACAAATTGAAGCATTTGTGTGGAAATCCAGCCTCACACAGACACACTGTTGGAAACAAGAGGAGTATTAAACAGCCCTTTCAGATCATTCTGAATACTCTTCTTTGATACTATACTAAAACTCAACAAGTAGCGTTTCTTAAAGATTAGTCGCGATAGGGTGCAGTGGCTCATGCCTGTAATCCTAGCACTTTGGGAGGCCGAGGCGGGTGGATCATGAGGTCAGGAGATCAAGACCATCCTGGCTAACATGGTGAAACCCTATCTCTACTAAAAATACAAAAAATGAGCCAGGTGTGGTGGCAGGCACCTGTAGTCCCAGCTACTCGGGAGGCTGAGGCAGCAGAATGGTGTGAACCTGGGAGGCGGAGCTTGCAGTGAGCCAAGATCGCACCACTGCACTCCAGCCTGGGCAACAGAGCAAGATTCCATCTCAAAAAAAAAAAAAAAAAGATTAGTTGCAATTGGAATCTAAACCCCACCTCACGCCCCCCCGCCAAAAAAAAAAAGATGAGTTGCAATTGGAATCTAAAACCCTATCTAAAAACTTTTCATACTCCGTTACATTAAAATCCATTAAAAAACATAGGTTTACCATGCACTTTGAATGGCTGTTATCCAAGCATGATTTCATAACATCATCTATTGGAAAATAATTGGTTCACTGAGTTATGCAAATCTTCCTAACATTGACACATTTCATTCTACAATCCTTAAAAAAAAACACACACACACATTCATTAGTATCACTACCAATCTTACTCAAAAAGTCTTTTAAGTATTGGGAAGCTATCCAATTCACAGTGGCAGATATAGTTTTCCAAAATACTAATTTTCACTTGGAAGTTCAAATTTTAACATTGGCAATAAATACTGAAAACTGTTTTTCATGAAGTGACAGATTTATTTCATTCATTTTCAAGGAAATGTCTGTAAAATACGCAAGTCTAAAACCTTAGTTTTTCTGGCAGTCATTCTTTTAACTAAAAATAGTGTTCCATGATAAAAGCAGCTGGGTTTACCTCATAATTCAAAAAACTGCCCAAGTGCTTTTACTCTAGACAACTTCAGTATATAGCAGAAGTGCTTAATACCTATTTCCCCTTTCATCACATAGAATATTGAAAAGATATTCATAAGTGGAACTGAATCTTTTCTTCCAATGCAGTCATGTGGCAATGAAGAATATAGTAACTACTAGTACAATGTGGTGCCTCTATCTTGATTTGCCTAAGGCATTATTAGCAGTTTTACCTGCCATTGCTTTTGCACCATCCAAGCAAGTATCAATCAACTCAGTGAAAAAGGTAAAAAAAACATGACAACAGTCAAGAGATGGAAGCGACCCAAATGTCCATCAATAGATAAATGGATCTACAAAATGTGGTATACACATACAATGATATATTATTCCGCCTTAAAAAGGAAGAAATCCTGTCACATGTTACAACACAGATGAATCTTCAGGATATTATGCTAAGTAAGTAAGCCAGGCACAAAAAGACAAGTACTGTATGATTCCATCTATATGAGGTATCTAAAGTAGAAACAGAAAATTTAATGATAGTTACCAGCAGCTCACTGGAAAGAGAGAGAAAAGGAGAGTTCATTAATGGATACAGAGTTATGATCTGCAAGATGAAAAAATTCTGGAGATCTGTGTCACAACAATGTAAACATACTTAATACTACTGACTGTACACTTAAAAATGGTAAATTGTATATGTTTGAACCATAGTTTTAAAAGGCAAAGTAACATTTTAGTATTATAAAAATAGCTTCACCCTCACAGACTCCCAAAAGGGTCTCAAAGACCCTCCAAAGGCCACTAAACACTCTTGAGAACCACTGTTCTAATACAGCCTTCCTTTTCTCTTTAACATCCATCTGCTTCTCTACCTACTCGTTCCTCTCTCCTGTCTCCTTGGACATGGCTTCTCAGTTCTTAAAAAGCCTCTACTCAACAATGCTGACTGGTAATACCCAGAATGATTTGAAAAGGCCTCTTCCTTCTGTTCTAAAATGTGGACGTCAATATTCCCTGTTTATATTTCAGTATGAGCCCCTAAGATTTCTTTCATATTTGCTTGCTCTACCTGTTTAGACCATAAGTTTCTTAAGAACATGTACCTTATCTATAGTATCTTGATACTGTCACAGAGTTTCTCACGTTTCTCCACCCAAAACATGTATCAAACAGTATTGATTGGTTTGGTCCTAGAGCTCACAAAATGGAGCTGTTGGTCTGTTAACTCCTCCATGTCTTTGTACAGCTCTACTCAGAATCAACTGGTCTCTTTCTTAGAAAGTTTTAATTGCTTTCCAAATAAAGTATCTTGTTATGCTCTCTGATTCCTGCCAAAATAAGCAACTTTACAGCTCCAGTTTTGGTGCAACTCAACTTTTCTTTCTCTTCCTTTCGAAGTCTCCATGTGAGCTTTGGCTAAAATGTCAGCTGACCTTAGATCACTAAAGAGGAAGATAGGCCTAAATGGCATTTACGCAGTGGAAAGTCTCCATTTTTCTCATTGTGCATACAAACGAGTAACTAAAGAACAGTTTTCCCCTCTGGGCAGTAACCATATTACCTTTTTCTGGAACTCTGACCTCTTATGACCTAATCAGGCTTCTTACACTTTCAACCAACTAGAAGCCTTCCTCTATTTAGGCTCCTAACATGAATGGATCACCAGATCTTTCCTGCATTTTTTCCTATATAGTTTTTTTTTGTCATATATAATTTGTAGCCATGGCCTTAGCCATCATGGTCAATTACTTGCATTGCTGGACCCTCCTGTTTTTCTGATACCACACTAGCCAATCTCTAAAGAGGACCAAAAGCCCAAAAGAAAAGTCTCAAAAGCCTTGGCATTCCTCACATCCACCTTCCCCAAAGAGGGCTGATTCACTATCACACATACTCACCCCAATACCATACCCACACACACACACCCTCTGTTTAAGAAACATGATTTCCTTCTAGTCACTGCTGAGTCAATGAAAAGAAAGTTACCCACAAATATATCACCCAAGGTGGAATTGGAAGACAATGGCTTTTCACTGCCATTATCCTGAAAGCATTAACAGCATTAGAGCTGTAACTAAGCAAACCATTACCTAGCTTACAAAATCAAAACTAATTATACCACTTTAGAGTTCAAACAGAGCTCAGTGATGGGCCAAAAATCAATTGAAGTAGCCCCCATGAGTATGGGGCTACTAATTCTTTGCTGAATGTCATCATACTCCTCAACTCTGTTCAAAGCTCAGAACCAAATATAATGATGTTACGGTTAAAGTAGCTGTGCATGACTGATGATAGTAATACATACCCAGAAAAGTATATTGTAAGATTACTGCTTACCTCCTAACAAGATTAATCAGAGTAGTCAGGAACATCTATAATTTAAAGTCCTGCTCAAAACACCATTAAGATCAAATAAATGGGCTGGGTGTGGTGGCTCATGGCTGTAAGCCAGCACTTTGGGAGGCCAAGGTGGGTGGCTTGCTTGAGCTCAGGAGTTCGAGACCAGCCTGAGCAACATGGTGAAACCCCATCTCTACAAAGAATATAAAAATTATCGGGTGTGGTGGTGCTTGCCTTTGGTCTCAGCTGCTTGGGGAACTAAGGTGAGAGGATTGCTTAAGCCTGGGAGGTTGAGGCTGCAGTGAGCTATGATCACACCACTGCACTCCAGCTTGGGTGACAAAGTGAGACCCTATTTCAAAAAAAAAAAAAAAAAGATCAATTAACTGAATAAATGTGGGACAGACACAGTGGCTCATGCCTGTAATCCCAGCACTTTGGGATGTCAAGGTGGAAGGACTGCTTGAGGTCAGGCGTTCAAGGCCAGCCTGGGCAACATAGTGAGACCTCTGTCTCTAAAAATAAAATAAAAAATTTAGCCAGGCACGGTGGCATGCACCTATAATCTCAGATACTAGGAAGGCTGAGGCAGGAGGATGGCTTGAGTCACTCTATAAATAATAAACGTGAATAAATGCTTTCAATTTCACCATCAAAAATCTCTGAACTGTTCTATTACACATAAGAAACCCAATCATTTCATCTGTATATGCTAAAGAGCATTCTAACCAAAAGTAATGCCTCTCTTTGACTTGCTTTAATTAAACAGAATTGAAACACCTATGGAAGGCCAGTACCAAGCCAATTGCTGACACAGAACCTCTCATTCAGTTATTTCCAGATGGTAAAGGAACATGAAGGCACCACCTTTCAATAGCTACAAAGACATTCTTCAGACAATAGTTCAACCAGACAAAATTTTACCCACTAATGAAGATAACAGTGAGGCTACCAAAAAGTGAACAATATTAAACATGAATGTGAAAAAGGAAAGGTATTAAATAGAACATTTAAGAACTGTTTACCATAGTGTCTGGTACACTATGTATACATGCTAGAAGTTCCTCTTACACAGTCATGCACTGCATAATGACGTTTCAGTCAACAGCAAACCACATGTACAACAGTGGTCCCATAAGATTATAATGGAACTGAAAAAATTCCTATTACTTAATGACGTCTTGATGATCCTGACCCTGTGCAGGCTTAGGCTAATGTGTGTGTTTCTGTTTTCATTTCTAACAAATAAGTTTTAAAAGAAAAAAATTTTTAAATTTTTAAAAATAGAAAAAAACTTATAGAATAAGAATATTATATGGAAAATATTTCCCTACAGCTTTACAATATGTTTGTGTTTTAAGTTGTGTTAGTCCAAAACAGTCAAAAAGTTTTTAAAAATTTCAAAGCTTAGAAAGTGGAAAAGTTACAGTAAGTTAAGGTTAATTTATTATTGAAGAAAGAAAAAAATGTAAATAATTTTTTAATAAATTTAGTGTAGCCTAAAGATACAGTGTTTATAAAGTCTACAGTAATGTCCTAGGCCTTCACACTCACCACTCACTCATGCTGAGAAACTTCCAGTTCTGTGAGCTCCATTGATGGTAAGTGCCCTATACAGGTGTACAATTTATTATTATTATTATTATTATTATTATTATTATTGAGACAGGGTCTTGCTCTGTTGCCCAGGATGGAGTGCAGCAGAGCAATCATGGCTCACTGAAGCCTTGGCCTCCTGGGCTCAAGTGATCCTCCTGCCTCCGCCACCCAAGTAGCTGGGGCTACAGGCATGCACCACCACACCCAGCTAATTTCTAAATTTTCTGTAGAGATGAGGTTTCACCATGTTACCTAGGCTGGTCTGGAACTCCTGGGCTCAAGAGATCTGTCCACTTCAGCCTCCCAAAGTACTGGGACTGCAGGCATGAGCCACCATACCAGACCCAATTTATCTTTTACACCATATTTTCACTGTACCTTTTCTATGTTTATATATGTTTAGATACACAAATACTTACCATTGTGTTGCAGTTGCCTATAGTATTCAGTGCAGTAACATGTGTACGGGTTTGTAGGCTAGGAGCATATACACCACACAGCCTAGGTGTGTAGTAGGCTGTACCATCTAGGTTTGTGTAAGTATTCTATGACGTTTACACAATGATGCATTTATTAGAACATATCCCAATCATTACATAACACATGACTGTATGAAAAATTAATAAATTTTAAGTTACCCAGCATCCACAGCAGAAATTAAAACATGGTACACTTAACACTGTCAACAGAACTCTGTGAAATGATGAAAATGTTCTCTATCTGCACTGTCCCATATATCCACATGTGGCCACTGAGCATTTGAAATGTGCCCAGTCCAAGTGAGGAACTGAATTTTGTTTCATTTAATATTAATTTAAATTTAATTAGCCACTTGTGGGTAGTGACTACCCTATTTGATACCACAGTGTAGACACTCGATAATTGTTGAATAAGTAAACAGATAAATGAATAAATGGATATAAGATATGTATTAAGTCTGAAGAAAATATTGGAGCATGTCTTATGTGGCACATGCCAGAAGAATAGTTGATTAAAACACACATCTCGGCCGGGCGCAGTGGCTCACGCCTGTAATCCCAGCACTTTGGGAGGCCGAGGCGGGTGGATCATGAGGTCAGGAGATCAAGAAGACCATCCTGGCTAACACGGTGAAACCTCCTCTCTACTAAAAATACAAAAAATTAGCTGGGCGTGGTGGCAGCCGCCTGTAGTCCCAACTACTCGGGAGGCTGAGGCAGGAGAATGGCGTGAACCCGGGAGGCGGAGCTTGTAGTGAGCCGAGATCGCGCCACTGCACTCCAGCCTGGGCGACAGAGCGAGACTCTGTCTCAAACAAAACAAAACAAAACAAAAAAACCCACACATCTAATACAAGTATTATTCTCAAAAACAGCTCTGCTGTGCATGTGTAGGGTCAGGGGATATGTGGTAAATCTCTGCACTTTCAGCTCAAATGAGCTGTAAAACTAAAATGGCTCTAAAAAAAGTTTATTAAAAAAACACAGTTTTGGATTCTATCCTTACTGACACCCCATCTCTCTAAATTTACTTTTTTTGTATCAAATAAATTCTAGTTCTGATGCAAACCTCCTACTTTCTCTTTCCAGAAGCAATATGGATACGTGTTCACAATAAAGAAAAAAAATGTAAGTCTTTAGTTCTGGAGCTACTGAGAGAAAACCCCGATAGGCTTCTAAAGTCCTGGTTAATATCCCCTGAGAAGTGATATGTTAAATTCCACCAATGCCTAGAAAAAGTTCACATTGAAATATCTGTTTTCAATGCAAAAGTAATTAAAATATTTTAAACATTAACTGCTTTCATATATATTAAAATACAAAGATGCAATGTGCAAGAGAGACTATCATTTCTAATTAAAGCAATGCCTTATTTGTCAAGACCATAAAACAATGAATGGGCCTGAGACAGTGGCTCACATCTGTAATCCCAGCACTTTGTGAGGCCAAGGCAGGTGGATTGCTTGAGCCTAGGAGTTCATGACCAGCCTGGGCAACATAGGGAGACACTGTCTCTACAAAAAAAAAAAAAAAAAAAGAAAGATATATAAAATAAAATAAAGAATGAATGTAGTGTTCCTCTAGGCACATTTTCCTGATCAAAGGTTTCCAAACTTGCTCCCATGAAGACACGTGTAAGTGATTCCTGGAAGTCAGCACACTTTCTGAGGGACACCATAAAGTACTGATATAATTTCGCTGTGTGAATTAGGAACAATTTAAGTAGAAAAAAATATGTCTATATATGAATATAATATAAAAAATCACAACTACAGGCGCTTGTCTTAAAACTTTTTTAAGCTGTTAAACTAAGGTAGTAAGTGTTTCTACCAATTCCTAGTTACTTGCTTAATCATTTCATCAAAATTTTAAATAGAGATTATAATGCCCATTATCTTCAGTGTATATTTTCAGGCAGAGAAGAGAATTGGAAAACAGAAAAATCAAGATTATTTCAAATAATAATAGATTGACATTTGATTAGTCAATCAATGCACCTGACATTCCTAGACGCTCTACTCGTCATATGCAAATGATAAGACTAAAAGATAGCTATTTGTATTCTCACTTTATATATAAAGAATATGAAATTCCAGGATATTAAGAAACCTGCCCAAGATTACCCAACTAGCAAATGATGGGCTGATTAAAATTAATACTTTCCCTTGCCTCACAATACCTCCTTAAATAAATGTAACCGAATCTTAGAGCAGTTTTTCTCAACCCAGGTGGTATATTAGATTCACCTTGAGAAGAGTCCCAATTATTTGCATTTTTTTAAAGTTCCCCAAGTGATTTAGATACACAAAGGTTGAAAACCTCTGATTTAAAATTATCATTAATGGCCAGGCGTGGTGGCTCATGTCTGTAATCCCAGCACTTTGGGAGGCTGAAGTGGGTGGATCACATGAGGCCAGGAGTTCGAGACCAGCTTGGCAAACATGGTGAAACCCTGTCTCTACTAAAAATACAAAAATTAGCCGGGCATGGTGGTGTGCACCTGTAATCCCAGCTACTCGGGAGGCTAAGGTATGAGAATCACTTGAACCTGGGAGGTGGTGGTTGAAGTGAGCTGAGATCATGCCACTGCACTCCAGCCTGGGCAACAGAGTGAGACTCTGTCTCAAAAAAAAAAAGAAAGATTATCATTTCATTAACATAAATTTTTAGACTATGTAATAAAACAGTTTTAACAACATATGTAGAACCGTTTACCACTATAGAAACTGTCTGTAGAAATTTTGAGTTATTGAGTCTATCTTTATTAAATTTCCTCTCTCCTGCTTCACTGCTAAGATGCCAGATATAACTGATTATTGTCATAATGTGCCCACATCTAACAACACACCCCACCCACCATTCCAATTTGTTATCTGTTGTGTTCTGAGACAAGTGAGAACCATGCAAATGAGAACAGTGTGTAAAATAAAAGCTAACAGGCTTTATGTGAGAGCCTATCTTATCAGTAAAGTACAGGTGCTTTTAGCACATGAACTTAGTGATATGAAATTTGGTTGCTCAAGAACTTCTTCTGTTTAATTTCTGATTCTTAACTTTGTTCCTAATTCTTAACCTTGTACATAGTTCCTGATTCTTCACTCCTGATTCTATACAACCGTACCTAAACTATTATCTCACTGGGAAATAATTTTTCCTTTATGCCTGCCTCTCTAACTAGATTACGAACTACTTGAGTTCAGGGCCTATGCTTTGTCATCTTTGTACTCCAGTGCTATCATACAGTCATGGACACAGCAAGCCCTCAATAAATGTTTGCCTCTTAAATGACTCATGGAGGCTGCCCTGAATGAAGTTTAATGATAAATGGTCATTTGTGGCAATATATACAGAACCTTTCATTAAATAACAATGAGCTCTGAGCCACAGCGTGCCAGGGTGTTAGGACTTTGGTGAGGTCACCATAATGGCACAGTCTATGTGTTCCTCAGCTCTGCTGCTAACTTGTTTCAATTAATTCAACCTATCAAGTATTTATTGGCTCTGACCACTTGGGATACAGTGATAGACAAGAATTATCAGATAACTCTGCCTCCCACATACATGTAAATGCTTTTACCTCTCTCCATCCTCTTGCGACCACAACCATCTCTCTCTTGAGGTACAGTCCTTGACTTAGAATGGTACAACTTACAACTTACAATTTTTCAGCTTTATGATGCTGCAAAAGTGATGCACATTCAGTAGAAAGTATACCATGAGTATCCATACAACTATTCTGTTTTTCACTTTCAGTACAGTATTCAATAAATTACATGAGATATTCAATACTTTATTATAAAATAGGCCTTCTGTTAGGTGGTTTTGCACAACAGTAGGCTAATGTAAATGTTCTGAGCACCTTTAAAGTAGGCTAGGCTAAGCTATGACATTTGTTAGGTTAGGTGTGTTAAATGCATTTTCAACTTATGATATTTCAATTTACATAACCCATCATAAGTCAAGGAGCATCTCTAGTTCAATTACTCTTCTTGCTTTCTTTTTTATTCCTCTCCAATTCTTTTTCCACAATCCCACCAAAGTGAGCTTTCTTTAAGAAGCAGTTCTGGCTAGGCATGATGGCTCATGCCTGTAACCCCAGCACTTTGAGAGGCCGAGGCAGGTGGACTACTTGAGGCCAGGGATTCGAGACCAGCCTGGCCAACATGGTGAAACCCCGTCTCTACTAAAAATATAAAAACTAGCTGGGCATGGTGCCACATGCCTGTAATCCCAGCTACTTGGGAGGCTGAGGCAGGAGAATTGCTTGAACCTGGGAGGCGGAGGTTGTAGTGAGCCAAGATAGCGCCACTGCACTCCGGCCTGGGTGACAGAGTGAGACTCTGTTTCAAAAAAAAAAAATTAAAAAGCAGTTCCAACCTTTTCACTCTTCAAAACCTTTCAAAGCCTTCCTTCTGCCCTGAGCGTAATGCCTAAACCCTCTAAAATAGCTTCACAGACTCAGCTTGATCTAGCTCTCCAGCCATACAGCTCACTATTCACTCCCTAGTTGTCTTTAGCCATATTAACTAACCTACATGGAACTCCATAATTAGACCATGTCGTCTTCAAGTGAGAAACTATGCGCAGGTCTGTCAAGAAAATTCCATAAGCATTAAACAAACTCAAATTATGGATTTAGGTCCCCAAATTTAGTACGTTTCTTAAGGGCAGTTGTCTTTAGCCATACTCCATCTCTATTTCAGTAACATTTAAAAAGAAAAGAAAGCCAAAAATACAAATGAATAGGGCTGCTAGAAGAAGGCAAGGCTGAAAACGTAAGCTTCTTGAGAAAATGTACCAAAGTCTCTGTATCTGGTGTCTGATGCCTATTATCATCTGCACATAGTGGCTGCTCAAATTTTTGTTGAATGAATGAATGAATGATGAATGAATGAATGAATGACCAAAGTGAATGGGAAATGAGAAAATCTGGGGACAGAATCCAGAAATAAAAAGGAGGGTAGGCATGTGTCCCAATTCTGACCAAAAAAGATTCCAGGAAATGGTTGTTAGAGGTTTCTGGCAAGGCTCTTCTCCATTCTTAGAAGAGAGTCATGGAAAGCCTTTCTGTCTCCTACAGGACATAAGTGAGTATATATGCTGCCCTGGTTGCTACTGTCTGCTGTTTTTCTTTTCTTTCTTTTTTTTTTTTTTTTTTTTTGAGACAGGGTCTCACTCTGTCCCCCAGGCTGGAGTACAATGGCGTGATCCCAGCTCACTGCATTCTCTACCTCCCCAGGCTCCAGTGATCCTCCTGCCTCAGCCTCCTGGGAAGCAAGGACTACAGGTGCATGCTACCATGCCTGGCTAATTTTTGTATTTTTTTGTAGAAACAGGGTTTCACCATGTTGCACAGGCTGGTCTCGAACTCTTGAGCTCATGCAATCCACCTGCCTCCGCCTCCCAAAGTGCTGAGATTACGGGCATGAGCCACCATGCCCGGCAGTCTGCTGTTTTTCAACCATTAAGTAAACTGACACTGTGGACAACAGACAGGAGAGACAGAGCCTCTCATCCTGTCAGCCAATGTTGAACTTGTAGTCCTTCTACCCCTGGACTTCCAGGTATGTGAGCATTCTTATTGTTTAAGTCAATGTGGGCTGTTATTTGCAGCCCAAAGCCTCTTAACTAATACATATCTGAGAAGCAATAAAAAGAACATTTAGGCCAGGCATGGTGGCTCATGCCTGTAATCCCAGCACTTTGGGAGGCCGAGGTGGGTAGATCACAAGGTCAGGAGATCAAGACCATCCTGGCTAACATGGTGAAACCCCATCTCTATTAAAAATACAAAAAATTAGCCAGGCATGGTGGCATGTGCCTGTAGTCCCAGCTACTCGGGAGGCTGAGGCAGGACAATCACTTGAACCTGGGAAGCAGAGGATGTAGTGAGTTGAGATAGCGCCACTGTACTCCAGCCTGGGCAACAGAGCAAGACTCTGTCTCAAAAAAAAAAAAAAGAAAATGTAAATATTTTTAAAATGAGGCCAGGCACAGTGGCTCACATCTGTAATCCCAGCATTTTGAGATGCCAAGGCAGGAGAATTGCTTGAACCCAGGAGTTGAAGGAGCTATGATCACACCACTGTACTCCAGCCTGGGTGACAGAGTGAGACTCTGTCTCTAAAGAAAAAAATTTTTTAATAAGAAAATCATGTTGAAGATGATGAACACAACATGCCATTATTTAATTTTGTACCTTCATCAAAAACTAATCTCAAAAAAATAGCAAAATGAATCACTGCTATAAAGAAATATAGACCTTCTGTGCAATTGGTATAGCTAAAAGTATATAAAATAATTCAGATGTACTATCTGTGAAAAAAGATGCCAAACTTTCACTGGATGGAACAGTAGATTAAACACTACAGAAAAAAAATACTAACAAATTTGAAAGCAGCAAAAAAATATCTGAATGAAACACAGAGAGAAAAAAGACTGGAAAAAAAAAAGAACATCAGTGAGCTGTGGGAAAACATCACATAGCTCAATATACATGTAACTGGAGTCCCCAGAGGAAAAGCAGGGGAGAATAACAACAAAAAAATCTGAAGAAGTAATGGACAAAATGTTTCCAAATTTGATTAAAACTACAAATCCATAGATCCAAGAATCAACAAATCACAAGCACAAGAATCATGTAAGTAGGGCATAGTGACCCATGCCAGTAATCCCAGCACTTTGGGAGGCCGAGGCAGGAGGATAGGTTGAGCTCAGCAGTTTGAGACCAGCTTGAGCAACACTGCGAGACCTCACCTCTACTAAAAATAAAAAAAATTAGCCAGGTATGATGGCATACGCCTGTAGTCCCAGCTACTCGGGAGGCTGAGGCAGGAAGATAGCTTGAACCCAGGAGACTGAGGCTGCAGTGGGCTGTGATTGCACCATAGCACTCCAACCTCGGAGATGAGCGAGACAGTCTCAAAAAAAAAATAAATAAACAAATAAAATCATGTAGAAAACCATATCAAAGCACATCACAATCAAATTGCTTAAAACCAGTGATAAACAGAAAATTCTAAAAGTATTCAGAGGAAAAAGATACATTCTATACAGAGAGAACAAAGATTAAAAGGACAGCAGACATCTCAGAAAGAATGCAAGCCAAAAGACAGTGAAGCATCATCTTTAAAGTAATGAAAGGAAAAAAATGATCAACCTAGAGTTCTATACCCAATGAAAATTTCTTTCAAAAGGAAAGCAAAATAAGGACTTTTTCAGTCATATAAAAGTTGAAAGAATTTATCACCACATACTTGCTCTACTAGAAATGCTAGAGAATGTTCTCGAGGTAAAAGCAAACATGGAAATATGGATCCAGATGGAAATATGGATCTACACAAAGGAATGAAGCAGCCCAGAAATGGTAAATATAGACAAAAGTGACTCCATCATGGATGCTAATCTGCCACGTTGACTTCTGACTAGCCCCAGTCCCGTAAATGCCTCTTGATTCCTGCTTTATTTACTAGTGTAAGAACATGTCAACCTTGGTGTTGGCACACAAATGACAGGATATGGCACATGCAGCATTCTTACCTGTTCTGGAGGGCTGTCTTTAATTGTCTTGCACGGGGTGCGTATCCCGTCTCCCTGTACTATATAAGCCCTGGGTCTCAGGAGTAACAGTATGGAGATCTACCTGTCTTGCAGCTACCCAGGACCATGCTTCTGTCTGCAAGTTCCCTCAATAAATCAATCAATACCAACGAACAATTTGCCTGCCTCCTCCTTTGGTTTCTCAGTCCCTTCAGCATTCAAGGGTCACTTTGCTTATATGACCCTTTCAGGCAACAATATGGTTAAATACATAAGCCTTTTTTTCTTATATTGAAAATGTCTTCAAAAGATAATTGACTAACACAAAAATAATAACAATATATTGTGGAGCTTATAACATGTAGAAATAAAATATATGACAATAGCACAAAGACCAAGGGGAAGGGAGGAATGAAAGCATACTGTTGTTAGGTTCTTGTTCTAGATGTGAAGAGGAGTAATATTACTTGAAGGAAGATTGTGATAATTAAAGATGACACTATAAACTTTAAAGTAACCACTGAAAAAAGAAAAAGTTATATCTAATAAGCCAACATGAGAGATAAAATGGAAACATAAAAACTGTGCTCAACTGAAAAGACGGAAAAAGAACAAGAACAAATGTGACAAACGAAAAACACATAGCAAGATTAAAACTAAACATACTAAATAATCAGATTACATGTAAATGGCCTGAACACCCCAATTAACTGCAGAAATAGTCAGATTGGATAAAAAAACAAGACTCAACCAAACACTGACTACAAGAAGCCCACTTATATAAAGACACCAATAGGCTAAAACTAAAACTATAGAAGAAATATCTGTCATGCTAATGTTAATCAAAAGAAAGCTGGAGTAGCTATATCAATACCAGACTAGTAGATTTCAGAGCAAAGTATATAATCAAGGATAAAGAAAATCATTTAATAATGATAAAGGGGTCCATTCATAAAGGTATATACAGTCCTAAACATTTATACACACAATAAGTTTCAGCCCACCAAAACAAGAAAACAGAAAGATGCCTTTCATGCAGTATCAGTATTCCTGTACCAAACTGAACATTGCCAAAATAGGGCTTAAGATCTTCTTTATGTAATAAATGGCATGCAATTTTACTAATAAAAGTACAGTATCACCCAAAAGGGTCAAAGTTAGTAGTGTGTTAAACAGCTTATGAAAATATTTATGACTTGAGTGCCAAAATCTAAAGCTGACTCACCTTTCGTATTGCCTATCTCGTGGTAATGAAGCACTCCAATGTCGAAAGTCTATGATTAACATAAGTAAAAGGAGACAGGATATGAAGAAGAGTCCCAGGAATGCCACCCGCTGACGGAGAAATGGACTCACTGTGGGCACAGTGAAGTACCAGGAGGCTGGGCAGAGGTAGGAAAAACTGATCCTGAAATTAGACAAACATTAGTAAGTCTGAAACATTTCTACAATTGAGTGCTTAAATATCGTTTTAAAATTGGATAAAAGCCCTCCTAATAAAGGCAAAAATCCATGCCAACAGAAGTCTAAATGTTCTTGTCATCTCTAATTTTAGAAGAAGCTCATGGTGCTTCTACTATATAAACCAGAAAAGCCTTATCTGCCCTTTTTCCAAACTGCACTTTTGAGTGCAATTCAAAGACTTAATCTCATGTTAGTGAAAAGATCACCAGTCTCCCTGGGCAACCTCATAACATTGGAGAATCAGAGCAACTACAATATTCCCAACCAAGAATGCTGTCAAGAAACAGGATGGTCAGAAAATTTATTTAACTGATTTTAAAAATGTTTTACCAGATTATATATGCACATAGTAAAAGACAAATCAAACAGTTTAAAAGGATATATTGTATAGTGAAAAGTGATTCTTGCCCTGACCCCACAATCTCTCTCTCAGAGGCAAACATTGCTACCCAGTTGCTGTGTAATTTTTTTTTTTTTTTTTGAGATGGAGTCTTGCTCTGTTGCCCAGGCTGGAGTGTAGTGGTGCAATCTCGGCTCACTGCAATCTCCACCTCCTGGGTTCAAGCGATTCTTCTTCCTCAGCCTCCCCAGTAGCTGGGATTACAGGTGCCTGCCACCACGCCCGACTAATTTTCGTATTTTTAGTTATTTTTAGTAGAGACCGGGTTTCTACTTGGCCAGGCTGGTCCCGAACTCCTGACCTCAGGTGATCCGCCTGCCTCGGCCTCCCAAAGTGCTGGGATTAGAGGCGTGAGCTACCGCACCCGGCCATTGCTGTGTATTTTTCCAGGGATATTCTACGGATACACAAGCATAAATATACACCAATATATTTACAGTAATATATCTGTATGTGTGTTTGTGTGTGTGTGTGTGTGTGTGTGTGTGTGCGTATCCATTCCCTCGGTTTTACACAAATGGTAGTCCACCATACCTGCTGTTCTGCATCTTTCCTCACTTTATTTTATAACTGTCCCTTATTGGTGCATGTAGATCCACATTAATATTTTTTAAAAGCTTCAGGGTATTATGATGTATGGATAAGTGTATTCATCTGTGAAGTTCACTTTGTATATTGATTCAAAAGGACCTCGGTCTGTCTGCTTTTAAAGTTCATTGCAAACAAAAAACAAAAAACTTCTTTGTTTAACCTCCTCAAGTGGCACCTAGCCTTGCTCAGATGCAAATCTGAATCAGTGTTACAACCTTGCACTTTACAGAGCTGAGCAAGCCGACTCACTCCACCACCCCTGGGCTATGGGCTAGAAACTATTATTTATCAGCCCTCGAAATAATACAACTTTGATCGTCTCTGCATCCAACTAACCAGGATACAAAGTCCAAGTGCAGCTCCAGGGCAAATCTCGCTTGGGACAGCCTCCCAGGGCCCCCCAACCTGCCTGCCATCCTCTGCGGTGCTCCCAGCCGGAGAGAAAGTGTGCAGCCTTACCTAGCCATGGGTTCCCTTCGGTGGTCTCAACGCCTGTCACCTTCTTTTTCTTTTGCCCTGAGAAGGTGGCCTCCTTGTCCCAGGCATCTCCTACGTCTGCAGCCTAGAAAGATTTGATTTCAGGCTTCTGTCCGACTGAGCCCACGAGACAAACCTCCACGGGAATTCCATGGCTCCCACCTCCTCCCCAGGCTCCCACTCCGTCTGCTTTGGTTCCTCAGGCCCAGAGGACCCTACCCAGGCATCCTGGGAGCGGGGCGTTCTCGTGGGCCAGCTCTATCCTCTAGGAACCAGTCGTCCCCAGGTGGCGGGGTATGGGTCCCGTTCCCTCTCCCCGTCCCTTCGGGTCCCACAGCCCTCTCGCGCCCACACTCACGGGATCAAGCGGCCCGCCGGTTCCTTCGACACCGCTCGGTTCAGTCCCAAGCTGCTCCCCGCGGCCCCTTGCCCAGCCGGAAGGAGGGCCCGGGCCGGCGGCGGCGCCACGTCCCCAAGGAAACCGCAGGGAGCCAATGACTGACAGAAGACCCAAGGAGAGGGGCCGGCTCTCCACGAGCCGAACCGGGGGCGAACCAGCTCGGTCAGCAGCACGTCCGTCCGCCAGGGTGGCCAATCCCCTAGAGCGCTCGGCCTCTAATGCCCGCCCCGGGACTTTGAGCCGCGCCCAATCGGAAAGGCGTCGTACCGAGGCTCCGCCTGCAGGGCCAGCGGAGAGCTCACAGGTGAGTGGCGCTGGGCGGCCCTGCGCCCGCTTCCCTCCCAGGGGCGCGAACTCTTGGCCAGTTGCTTTCTCCACGGCCGCTCCTGGGACAGAGTAGCTCCGGTGGGTGGGTTCGGGGTGTTTGCGACCGAAGCGCATCCCTTGCCCATAAACTGTTGTTGGTTTTGTGCCCACTGACCCTCCCTACCAGAATGGCAGTTCTCTCACCTTAAACCTTCCCTATCACCTCCCAAACTGATGCCCCGACCTCACTGTCTTGCCCCGTGAGAAAAACATAAATCGAAGACAATGACGTTCACATCAAACTGCTTGTGTCCATTCATTCATTCATTGAATGTCTACTTATGCCAATCATCATGAATTTCTGTGTCGCCGCCCTCCTTGACCTTACAGTAACACAAAGGAAACGACGCGCGCGCGTGGGTGTGTGTGTTTCTTTCTTGCTTACACCAGCCCTTATCTCATTTCCAGGAGGACGGCATAAAGTCCAAGCTCTTTCCAACGTGGCACATCCATTGCGCTCCACGATCTGCCCTACCGTGTCCTCTGCCGCTGCTTGCCTTCCTTACCACGCTCCAGCAACGCGTCCTGTTTTGCTCATTCTGCCCCTCCACCTGCCTTGAATAATCGTCCCGGCCTCTTAGCCAAATCACCTCCTACTCATCCCTTACCACCCATCTTAAGGGTCACCTTCCCCTAAAAGCCCTACTTGACCTACTACACCTTTTTTATACATGCCTAGTGTTTCACTTAGCACGTTGAATTACTATTATACGTATGTGTCTGTCTGTCTGTCCCACTAGACAGAATATCCTTGAAGGCAAGGACTATCTGCTTCCACATATTCCCAATACTGGCCACTGCCTGGCAGATAAAACACAACTAATGTATAATTAATAAGCAAATAAATTAATGTGGGGGGGGGATGGGGAAGAAGACCACCCAAATGCTTTATTTATTCAAAGCTTGCTATGACAAGGGAGTCAGTCACCATCACTTGCATTTGGCCGACTCAAAGCCTGTCAGGACATTAGGAAAACTACTTACTTACTTACCTACAGAGTCTCACTCTGTTGTCATCCAGGCTGGAGTGCAGTGGCACGATCATGGTTCACTGCAGCCTCGACCTCCTGAGCAAGCGATCCTCCCACCTCAACCTCCTGAGTAGCTGGCTCTACAGGCACGTGCCACCATGCCCGGCTTATCTTTTTTTAATTCTTTGTAGAGATGGAGTCTCACTACGTTGTCCAGGCTGGTCTTGAACTCCTGGGCTCAAGCAGTCTTCCTGTCTCAGCCTCCCAAAGTGCTGGGATTACAGGGATGAGCAGCTGCACCTGGCCAGGAAAGCTTAGTAGTGAACAAAAAGGAAGGTTTCATGTATGCTCTGACTTGAGGGTATTAGCATGGGAAAGCTGGAGGTGGGCTAACAAAAGTAGTGTCTCTTAAGTGATTGGCTTGGGGTAGGTAGCATATTTGGCTGTCTTTAGTGGGTCCTGAGTTGAAGAAAGGAGGTGGCAAAAAACAGGGAAACTGAGTCATTGACCAAGTCCTGATTATTCTGGGCTGGTTGCTGTAGAGGTTGTGGGTCAGAGTTCTAACTGTCATGTAAGATCTAGCCGTTGTCCAGTTTCTATATTCAGTTCCCATGACTATTGTTTTTTTGGCTCCACTACTCTGCTAACCTTGTTGAACTTCCTAATTTGCCTTTCTTCTTCAATTCTCAGTTCTCAGTTTTTTTTTCTCTGTCCCTCAATCCCCACTCTGCTTGAAGTGTTATATTTTATCTGGACCCCCAGAAACCACATTGAATAGAATAGTTGCATAAAGTTGGGATTAACCACAACATTATACAGATACCAGTTATTTTTATTATTTCAGAGCCCAGTTCAGTTCCTAGAACAAAATAGATATGGAAAGAACTAAAATAATGTTTTGGAGTAATTTTTTAAAATTTCTTGAATTTGCCTTCTGTGAGTTCTAAGTCTAATCTATATATATATTTCAAACTTTAGTGTTCCATAAAATAGGTGTTTTTGAGTGGAAGTATAATTCCTATTTTTTAAATAGTACTTAATTCCTATGGTTTATGAACTATATTAACTTATAATTCAAAAGTTCGTTGAAACATCCTCTAATTTATGTTTCATAACTACATCATAAAACAGAAAAGACCTACATTTTAATCCGAACATTTTTTTATTATATTTTCTTTGTAAAACTTTCTTTGTCAGTCTGGTTTGGACGATACTTCCTTCAATAAATCCATATGCCCTCAAGCATTTGTCAAGCATAATTCTTTACAAAAACCAGCAATGCTTATCTGGTTAACAGCCCATAGGGCTGAGTTCTGAGGTTTCCAGTTAGCAGGGTAAATTAAAAAGCACTGAGACTATTTCCCTATTTCATTTGCTGTAACTCAACATGTTGCAACAAATTATAGAAATCTATGTTTCAAAACAGGTTTTTAACTGCTCTTTAAAGGCTTGCCTTACAATTACATTTGCACTGTTTCTCCAGATGTGCTTGATGCCCAGCCCTGAGCAAAATCGGCCCAACAGGTCCCATATTAGGTGCTAGTTGTTTGCTTTGCTTCATTCCCCCTTGTGGATTCTCCTTCCCTCCATGATCCATCCTACCCTACCCTCTAAAGGAATTTGGAGGAATGTCATGTGGTATACACCCTCCCTTCCAAGTTTACCCATCTCTCTTCACCTGTCTTTCAGGCACCCCATTGTCCCAGATAAACTCATTATCTCTCCACTCTCATCATATCCACCTAAACCTCCTCCATCCATATTCTCCATTTTGACAAAATACCCTGTGATTCACCAGAGCAGAAACCTGTATGAGAGTCATCCTAGCATATCTTCCTTCTAACTTTCTTTCTCCCTTTCCATCCAACAAGTCATTAGGGGTGCTTAATTCAAGTGCCTAAAATCCTCTCCAAGATCTTCTAATGAAGCCTTCCAACTAGTGGCCCTGCCTCCAGACCCATGCCCCTCCTGAGTGCCCCTTGATTCTGTTACCATTGGGAAATCTCATCATGCTGCTTCCTGATCTAAAATCCTTCACTAGTTCCTTATTTTTTTTTAAAGCCCATCTTGTGGTCCCATAGTAGTTTCTTATTCTGATGAGATATAGTCCAAATTCCTAAGCATGGTGTGGCAGATCCCACTGACAGCCTATTCCAGAAGTACCTTATTCCAGAAGTTCCTTATTATATATTTTTTATCCCATCCTGTGATCCCATAGTAGTTTCTTATTCCAATGAGATATGGTCCAAATTCCTTAGCATGGTGTGGGAGATCCCGCTGATAGCCTATTCCAGAAGTAGGCTCTCTTTTCTACCTGGTTAACTTGACAAGTAACCACACTGAATATGCTTGGCCATGTGCTTGAAGGGTGCTAGGCTCCAACCTCAGTCCCAGGAGGTAAATTGTGATTGTCTAAGTCAATCATGGTGGGCCCATACCCTCACAAAATATTGGTTTAAATGGGCATATGATACAATTTTAGCTAATAATATGAAGGGGAAGTCAGCTGTTAAGAAGAATGCCCAGGGAGGAGGGAAGACATTTCTAGGCAAAGTTTTCTTCATCTTAAAAAGAGATACATTCATACCAAAGTTATTGAAAGAAAAAAACAATACAGGTATAAGTCAATGAAAATTTTTCATAATGGGGCTGGGCGTGGTGGCATGCAGCTGTAATCCCAGTTACTTAGAAAGCTGAGGTAGGAGGATCCCTTGAGGCCAGGAGTTCAAGGTGTTTTTGAGTAGAAGTATAATTCCCATCTATTTTTTAAATAGTACTTAATTTATATGGTTTATAAACTATATTAACTTATAATTCAAAAGTTCATTGAAACATCCGCTAATTTACATTTCATAACTACATCTCAAAACAGAAAAAAAACTACCTTTTTTTTGAGAAGGGGTCTTGCTTTGTCCCCCAGGCTGGAATGCAGTGGTGTCATCTCGGCTCACTGCAACCTCCGCCTCCTGGGTTCAAGTGATTCTCCTGCCTCAGCCTCCCGAGTAGCTGGGATTACAGGCGCACACCGCTATGCTTAGATAAGATCTACATTTTAATCCCAACATTTTAAAATTCTATTTTCTTTGTAAAATTTTGTCAGTCTGGTTTGGACAATACTTCCTTCAATAAATCCATATGCCCTCAAGCATTTGTCAAGCATGATTCTTTGCAAAAACCCACAGTGCTTATCTGATTAAGAGCTCATAAGGCTGAGTTCTAAGGTTTCCAGTCAGCAGGACAAATTAAAAAGCATTGAGACTATTTCTCTATTTCATTTGCTGTAACTCAACAAATTCTAGAAACCCGTATTTCAAAACAAGTTTTTAACTGCTCTTTAAAGGCTTGCCTTACAATTATATTTGCAATTTTCTCTGGATGCATGTTATGATTGTGCCTATCAGTAGCCACCATACTCCATCCTGGGCAATATAGCAAGATCCCATTTCTTTTTTTAAAAAATTTATATAATGAGAGAAAAAGAAGAGAAGGCCCCCGTTCTACTTCCAGGTGTGATCTTTTTGTTGTTGTTGTCATTGAGATGGGTCTCACTCTGTTACCAAGGCTGGAGTGTGGTGGTGCAGTCTCGGCTGACTGCAACCTCTGCCTCCCAGGCTCAAGCGATCCTCCCGCCTCCTGAGTAAGTGGGACTGCAGGCACACGTCACCACACCTGGCTAGTTTTTTGTATTTTTGGTAGAGAAGGGGTTTTACCATGTTGCCCAGGCTGTCCAGGTGTAATCTTAAGGACATGATGCCTGGAGCTGCTGTAACCATCTTATAATCATGAGGGTACAAGACTGGGGATAACAGAATAGAAATACAGAAGCAAACTGGGTTCTTGATAACATCATCAAGCTGCTAAATTAAGACATTGGAGCAGTCTTACCTTGGGCTTATTATTTGAAATAGTAAATTCCTTATTGTTCTTATTTTTAAGTCAGTGAATCAGGGATTTACGTTGTCTGTAGTCTCCTGATACATATGGCTTTCAATGTCTGATATTATCTAGCCCCCAAAAGCTTCCAAGCTCACTAATAGATGTTGTCACCCAGAACCCTTACATATTTAAAGTTCTCAGCATTGATTATAACTTTTCTCACCTCTGAGCCTTTTTGCTTGCTGTTACTCTGCATAAGTAACTTTCATTCACTTCTCTACCAAATGAACTCCTACATATCCTTAAAAACTCAACTCAAATATTACCTCCTCCATGAGCCCCCAAGTCAGTTTACATGCTTCTTATTTTTTGCTCTTATAGTATTTTGCCTATATCTACTTCTGTTAGGGCAAGCTGGCAGCTGTCTGATTGGACCTGATGCCACTGGGCCTGGTAGGAAGACAGAATTATCTGTTTTGGACCTTAACAGGTATATTTGGTCCGAAAAGATGGAATCCCGTGGGCTTAATCTACATGGGAGATGTTTAGACCAAGAAGACTTAAATTACTCTGCAAAGTGAAATACAGTAATTTTGAGCATTCCCTCTAGAGACTGGGTTTGGGGAGCTCTGGAAGGAAAAAAGAAAAAGAGATGAAAAAAGAGGAAGGATCAAGGCAAGATGGCAGATAAGACGGAAGAAAACAGCCCATGAGAGACTCTATTACTTATCTGTTGCTACATAGCAAATTACTCCAAAACTTTGTGGCTTAAAATAACAATAAGCATTATTATCTCTCACAATTTCAGTGGGTCAGGAGTTTGGTTGCCCCTCAACTAAGGATCTTCTCATGAGGTTGCAATCAAGATGTCAGCTGGGGTTATAGGCGGCTAAAGTCTTGGCTGGAACTAGAGGATATCTTTCCAAGATGGCATGCATGGCTGGCAAGTTGATGCTGGCTATTGGTGGGAGGCCCCAGTTTCTTTTCACATGGTTCTTTCCCAGGGCTGCTTGAGTACCTTCATTACATGGTAGCTGGCTTCCCCCAGGGTGATCCTAAAGAGAACAAGCCAGGTAGAAACTTTATCCTTTGTATGACTTAGCCTCAGAAGTCAAATATCTTCACTTCTGCCACACATTATTTGTTAAAAGTGAGTCACTAACTCCTAGCCCACATTTAACGGGAGGGGAATTAGGCTCCACCTTTTGAATAAAGAAGTATCAACTAATTTGTAGACATACTTTTAAATTACCGCAGTCCTTAAAATGGGTTTGGTCAGGAAACTTTTGGATATTGATAATGACATTATCAATGTTCAGTTCTGAGTTTTGTGCTATGTTATAATCCTCTTCGGGACCCCAAACCTTCAGTAAAAGTCTGATAACACCACAGCTTTGTGTTCGGGTACTGTGAGGAATGAAGACATAGCAGAGCAGGGAGATGACAGCATCTGCAGAAAGTAAATTAACAAGTAGGATGATTGAAAATTTGAAAAATGCAGAAAATCAATACCACAGGTCATTCAGAGAAGTAAAAGGCCCCTCCTCAGAGAGACTAGGGTGAGGGAGGCTGGGGTGGGGGTACAGTATGGCAAACTCTAAAAGCCCGTAGTACTTGAACAGAGGCATTGTGAGAAGGGAACGTAACCCCTTCTCTTGGTATCCATCCCAATTTTACTTGAGTGTGGACACCCTCAGGTGTAGCATGTCATTTGAGGATTCTGACTCCACTCCTGGCCCTAGGAATGGCACATGCAAGCCAGGCCTGAGGTATTGGGCAAAATCTCATCCCTGGGTCATAACTACTGTTTCAGGAGTGGGCACACGGCCTAATTCTAGATAAAGAGACATGCTTTCTGGGACAAAAAAGGGGCATTTGCTTTTCTTAAAGAGCATATGAGAGAACATTTCTCAACCACCTTCCTCTGTGTTCTCAGGCCCCCCTGCTTTCTCTCACCAGTACCCCTACCTTTCACCTTGTTCCCTTCCACCTCTCCAGTCGGTCCCTGTCTGGGTAAGGGGTCTTCCCTTAAGCTCCAGAGGGTGGAACCCAGTGTTTACATTCTCTTCTATCTCTGCCTCCACCCCATGCAGGACTTCGAGGAATCAGAAAAGAACCTGCTGTTGTACCTGGAAAAACAAAAGGAAGCTCTTTATGTACACATATGATAAGATTGCAGAGAAATATTAATAAGTAAAAACTGACAGTGCCAAAAAAAATCTAACATCACGTATAAAAACTAACTTGAAATAGATCATAATTCTGGATGTAAGAGCTAAAATGATAAAACTTGTAAAAGAAAATAGAGGAGAAAATCTTGGTAGCCTTGAAATTTCTTAGATTCAATAGCAAAAGCAAGATACACACTCACACACCAAAAGAAAACCTTAATAAATTGGTCTCCATTGAAACTAAGATCTAGGCCAGGCATGATAGCTCATGCCTGTAATCTCAGCTCTTTGGGAGGCTGAGGTGGGAGGAGTTCACGGCCAGCCTGAGCAACACAGTCAGACTCTATCTCTAAAAATAATTTAAAAATAAAAATATATGCCAGGCATGGTGGCATGGACCTCTCATCCTAGTTACTCAGGAGGCTGAGATGAGAGGATCATGTGAGCCCAGGAGTTCGAGGCTGCAATGAGCTATGACTGTGCCACTGCACTCCAGCCTGGGTGACAGAGTGAGACCCTACCTCAAAAAAAAAAAAAAAAAAAAAAAAAAAGGCAACTAAGATCTACTCCTCTTCAAAACATACTACTAAGAGAATGAAAAGATAAGACACACAGTGGGTTATCCTTCTGTGGGAGAAAATATTTGCAAATCACATATCTGATAAAGGACTTGTATCTAGAATACGAAAAGAATTCTCAAAATTAAATAATAAGAAAGCAAACAACCCAGGTGTAAATAGACGAAAGATTTGTGCACTTCACCAAATAAGATATACAGATGGCAAATAAGCAATCTGTTCAAAAGATGTTCAAAATCATTAGTCATTAGAGAAATGCAAATTAAAACTACAATGAGAAGATGGCTGACTAGACACAGGTAGTATGTGCCTCCTTCATGGAGAGGAACCAGAAGAGTAAGTAGATATATTTTAAAGAGATTGTCTGGTAGAGAATGCTAGGACTCACCAGAGTAGTGATGGGAAGCACCAGAAGTAAATAAGGAGAGGGTTTGGGGCTGACTGAGAGCCCCAAGAGGCTCCTGGATGCCGGGAAACAATAAGAGAGAAATCCCTAGGGCTCCACACTCCAGAAAGAGCTTTTATGATCTTGGCTATGCAAAAAAACCCCAACCAGCTTAGGACCTCAGGCCTGATATATGGAGCTGCCTAAAATTGCACAGATATGTTGCTCCAGAAAAGAAATCCACATGGAATCCTACAGGCATCTGAGACTAGAGCAGCCTCAGCAAGGCATTATTTTGATAGTCTAGATACCGGGGATCTACAGACATGGCTGCGGCTGTTGCTCTGCTCCAAAAAGGGAGAGGGGAGACCAAGTGCTCTCACACACCCCTGGGAGAGTTCCTACCACCCATCTGTGGGCTGCCGTTGAGACTGAGACATGAACCCAGCCAAGCAGGATCAGGGAAACCAGGCTTTCCTATACATATCTAAGACAATACCACAGCCCTGCAGTGGGCTGCTGTGTGACTGAGATGTGAGCGGATTGCATTTCCCCACAGCTTCTTGCCCACACTGCTTGCCTGGAACGTGCCCTACCCTCTCTGGTCCCAGGCCCAAGGCACCATTTTGAGAGTTTAATGTTAGGCTACATCCTGCCCTTAGGCTGAGTTCAGACTGATGCAGCTGCAGCTGCTGCCCATCCAAGAACAGATGGGAAACCAGGCTCTCCTACACATACATAGAAAAATTCCCACTGCCCTGTGAGAGTTCAAAACCAGCCTGGACAACATAGTAAGACCCAATTTCTACAGAAAATTTTTAAAAATTTGCTGGGCATCGTGATGTGCACCTATAGTCCCAGTTACCCAGGAGGCTGAAGCAGAAGGATTGCTTGATTGAGCCCAGGAGGTTGAGGCTGTGGTGAGCTGTGATCGCACCACTGCACTCCAGCCTGGCTGACAGAGTGAAACCCTGTCTGAAAAAGAAAGAAAGAAATTAAGATGGAAATTTAAAAAAAATTTGAAATGAATGAAAATGAAAGCACAACATATCAAAACCTGTGGGGTACAGCAAAAGCAATCCTAAGAGGGAAGTTCATAGCATTAAATATCTATATTTAGTAGATAGATATTTAAAAAGTAGAAATATAAAAATAGTAAAAAGTAGAAATATTACAAAATAACGACTTAATGTCACATCTCAAGGAACTAGAACAAGAACAAACCAAACCCAAAGTTGGCAGAAGAAAAGATATAATGAAGATTAGATCATAACTAAATGAAATAGAGACCAAAAAAAAATCAATGAATGAAAAGTTGCTTCTTTGACAATGTAAACAAAATTGATAAGCCACTAGCTAGACCAAGAAAGAAGAGAGGAGATCCAAATAAACAAATGGATATGAAAAATGAGACATTAAAATGATACCACAGAAATACAAAAGATCATCAGAGACTATTATGAACAACTATATGCCCACAAACTAGAATACCTAGAAGAAGTGGGTAAATTTCTGGAAACATGCAATCTTCTGAGATCCAACTAGGAAGAAACAGAACTCTTGAACAGACAGAACAATAATGAGTAGTGAGATTGAATCAGTAATAAAAAATCTCTCAACAACAACAACAAAAGCCCAGAACTATATGGATTCACAGCCAAATTCTACCAAATATACAAAGAAGAACTATTGTTAATTCTTCTGAAGCTATTTCAAAAAATAGAGGAAGAGGGAAGTCTCCTTAACTCATTCTACAAGGCCAGTATCATCCTGATACCAAAACAAGACAAGGACATGACAAAAAGTGAAAACTATAGACCAGTATCCCTGATGAACATTGATGCAAAAATCCTTAACAAAATATTAGCGAATCAAATCCAACAGCATATCAAAAAGACAATACACCATGATCAGGTAGGATTTATCCCAGGAATGCAAGGATGTTTCAATGTATGCAAATCAATAAATGTGATACATCACATAAAGATAATTAAGGACAAAAACCTATATGATCATTTCAATACAGAAAAAGCATTCAATAAAATTCAACATCCCTTCATGATAAAAATCCTCAACAAATTGGCATAGAAGAAACATACCTTAACATAATAAGGTCATATGTGACAAACCCACAGCTAACATCACACTTAGTGGAGAAAAAATAAAAACATTTCCTCTAACTGGAACAATACAAGGATGCCCACTTTCACTACTCTTATTCAACTTAGTACTGGAAGTCTTCACCAGGCCAATCAGGCAAAGGAAAAAAATAAAAGGCATCCACATTGGAAAAGAGGAAGTCAAATTATTCCTGTTTGCTGATTATATGATCTTCTATCTAGAAAACCCCAGAGGCTCCTCCAAAAAAGCTTTTAGATTTGATAAATGAATGCAGTAGTTTCAGGATACAAAATTAATGTACAGAAATCAGTAGTGTTTCTATACAACAATAACAATCTAGCTGAGGACCAAATCAAGAAGGCAATCCTATTTACAATAGCTACAAAAAAAAAATACCTAGGAATATATTTAACCAAGGAAGTGAAAGATCTTTATAAGGAGAACTACAAAACATTGATGAAGGAAATCGCAGATTATGCAAATGGAAAAACATCCCATGCTTATGGATTGGAAGAATCAATATTGTTAAAATGACCATAGTCCCCAAAGTAATCTACAGATTCAATGCAATCCCTATCGAATTACCAATGTCGTTTTTCACAGAATTATAAAAAAATCCTAAAATTCATATGTAGCCAAAAAAGGGCCTGAATAGCCAGAGTAATCCTAAGCAAAAAGAACAAAGCTCGAGGCATCCATTTCTCACTTTGAAGTATACTACAAGGCTATAGTCACCAAAGTAGTGTTGTACTGGTATAAGTATATACACATACATCAATGGAATAGGCTGGGCGTGGTGGTGCATGCCTGTAATTCCAGCACTTTGGAAGACAGACGGTGGATTACTCGAGGCCAGAAGTTGGAGACCAGCCTGGTCAACATGGTGAAACCTCATCTCTACTACAAAAAAAAAAAAAATCAGCTGGGCATGGTGGCGCACACCTGTAATCCCAGCTATTTGCAAGGCTGAGGCATGAGAATTGCTTGAGCCTGGGAGGCTGGGGCTACAGTGAGCCAATGTCACTCCACTGCACTCCAGCCTGGAGACAAAGTGAGACTCTGACTGAAAAAAAAAAATCAATGGAATGGAATAAAGAACCCAGAAATAAAGCCACACACCTATGACAAACTGATCTTTGACAAGATCAACAAAAATAAACACTTGGGAAAGGACACCCTATTCAACAAATGGTGCTAGGAAAATTGGATAGCCATATGCAAAAGAATGAAACTAGACCCATACTTCTCGCCATAAACAAAAATTAAATCAAGATGGATTAAAGACCTAAATGTAATGCCTGAAACTATAAACATCCTCAAAGAAAATCTGGGAAAAACTCTTCTGGATATTGGCCTAGGCAAAGAATTTATGTCCAAGTCCTCAAAAGCAAACATAGCAAGAACAAAAATAGACAAATGGGACTTGATTAAACAAAAAACCTTCTGCAAAGCAAAAGAACAGAGTAAACAGACAACTTACAGAATGGGAGAAAATATTTGCAAATTATGCATACAACAGAGGACTAATAGCCATAATCTGCAAGGAACTCAAAGAACTCAACAAGAAAAATGCAGCTAATCCCATTAAAAATTGGGCAAAGGACATGAACAGACATTTTTCAAAGAAAACATACAAGTGGCCAAAGAATATAAGAAAAAGTGTTCAACATCACTAATCATCAGAGAAATGCAACTGAAAACCACAATGAGATACCATCTTACACATCTTATACTTTGTTGGTAGGCATGTAAATTAGTACAACCTTTGTGGAAAACAGTATGGAGATTTCTTAAAGAACTAAAGATAGAAGTACCATTCAATCCAACAATCCCACCAATGCGTATATATCCAAATGGAAAGAAATGATTATATCAAAAAGATATCTGCATTAATGTCTATTGTAGTACTATTCACAATAACAAAGATGAAATCAAACTGTGTCCATCAACAGAAGGTTGGATTAAGACATTGTATTTTATATATAGCATGGAATACTACTCAACCATAAGAAAGAATAAAATCATATCTTTTCCAGCAACATTGGTGGAACTTGAAGCCACTATCCTAAGTGAAATAACTCAGAAAGTCAAATACAGCATGCTCTCACTTATAAGTGGGAGCTAAACAAAGAGTACCTATGGATATACAGAGTGGACTATTAGACACTGGAGACTTCAGAAGGCGGGAGGGTAGGAGGAGGGTTAGGGTTGGAAAATTACCTGTTGGGTACAATATTCACTATTTGGGTGATGGGTACACTAAAAGCCCAGACTTCACCACTATGCAATATATGCATGTAAGAAATCTGCACTTGTCTCTTCTAGGGAGGTTCCAAGATGGCCGAATAGGAACAGCTCCAGTCTATAGCTCCCAGCATGAGCGATGCAGAAGACGGTGATTTCTGCATTTCCAACTGAGGTACCGGGTTCATCTCACTGGAGCCTGTCGGACCATGGGTGCAGCCCATGGAGCATGAGCCGAAGCAGGGTGGGGCATTGCCTCACCTGGGAAGCACAAGGGGTTGGGGAATTCCCTTTCCTAGCCAAGGGAAGCTGTGACAGACGGTACCTGGAAAATCGGGACACTCCCACCCTAATACTGCACTTTCCCAATGGTCTTAGCAAACAGCACACCAGGAGATTATATCCTACACCTGGCTCAGAGGGTCCCATGCCCATGGAGCCTTGCTCACGGCTAGCACAGCAGTCTGAGATCAAACTGCAAGGTGGCAGTGAGGTTGGGGAAGGGGCGTCCACCATTGCTGAGGCTTGAGTAGGTAAACAAAGTGGCCGGGAAGTTGGGGTGGAGCCAACTGCAGCTCAAGGAGGCCTTCCTGCCTCTGTAGACTCCACCTCTGGGGGCAGGCCATAGCTGAACATAGCTGCAGAAACTTCTGCACACTTAAACGTCCCTGTCTGACAGATTTGAAGAGAGTAGTGGTTCTCCCAGCATGGAGTTTGAGATCTGAGAATGGACAGACTGCCTCCTCAAGTGCGTGCCTGACCTCCGAGTAGCCTAACTGGGAGGCACCTCCCAGTAGGGGCTGACTGACACCTCATGAGGCTGGGTGCCCCCCTGAGACGAAGCTTCCAGAGGAAGGATCAGGCAGCAACATTTGCCATTCTGCAATATTTGCTGTACTGCAGCCTCTGCTGGTGATAACCAGACAGACAGGGTCTGGAGTGGACCTCCAGCAAACTCCAACAAACTCACAGCTAAAGGTCCTGACTGTTAGAAGGAAAACTAACAAACAGAAAGGACATCCACACCAAAACCCCATCTGTATGTCACCATCATCAAAGACCAAAGGTTGATAAAACCACAAAGATGGGGAAAAACCAGAGCAGAAGAGCTGAAAGCTCTAAAAATCAGAGCACCTCTTCTCCTCCAAAGGAAAGCAGGTCCTCACCAGCAATGGAACAAAGCTGGATGGAGAATGACTTTGATGAGTTGAGAGAAGAAGGCTTCGGATGATCGGTAATAACAAACTTCTCCAAGCTAAAGGAGAATGTTCGAACCCATCGCAAAGCAGCCAAAAACCTTGAAAAAAGATTAGACGAATGGCTGACTAGAATAAACAGCATAGAGAAGACCTTAAATGACCTGATGGAGCTGAAAACCATGGCATGAAAACTATGTGACACATGCACAATCTTCAGTAGCTGATTTGATCAAGTGGAAGAAAGGGTATCAGTGATCAAAGATCAAATGAATGAAATGAAGCAAGAAGATAAGTTTAGAGAAAAAAGAGTGAAAAGAAACTAAAAAAGCCTCCAAGAAATATGGGACTATGTGAAAAGACCAAATCTATGTCTGATTGGTGTACCTGAAAGTGACGAGGAGAATGGAACCAAGTTGGAAAACATTCTTTAGGATATTATCCAGGAGAACTTCCCCAACCTAGCAAGGCAGGCCAATATTCAAATTCAGGAAATACAGAGAATGCCACAAAGATACTCCTCGAGAAGAGCAACTCCAAGAGACGTAATTGTCAGATTCACCAAAGCTGAAATGAAGGAAAAAATATTAAGGGCAGCCAGAGAGAAAGATCGGGTTACCCACAAAGGGAAGCCCATCAAACTAACAGCGGATCTCTCACAGAAACTCTACAAGCCAGAAGAGAGTGGGGGCCAATATTCAACATTCTTAAAGAAAAGAATTTTCAACCCAGAATTTCATATCCAGCCAAACTAAGCTTCATAAGTGAAGGAGAAATAAAATCCTTTACAGACAAGGAAATGCTGAGAGATTTTGTCACCACCAGGCCTGCCTTATAAGAGCTCCTGAAGGAAGCACTAAACATAGAAAGGAACAACTGGTACCAGCCACTGCAAAAACATGCCAAATTGTAAAGACCATCGATGCTAGGAAGAAACTGCATCAGTTAATGAGCAAGTAACCAGCTAACATCATAATGACAAGATCAAATTCACACATAACAATATTAACCTTAAATGTAAATGGGCTAAATGCTCCAATTAAAAGGCACAGACTGGTAAATTGAATAAAGAGTCAGTGTGCTGTATTCAAGAAACCCATCTCACGTGCAGAGACACACACAGGCTTAAAATAAAGGGATGGGGGAAGATCTATCAAGCAAAGGAAAAATGAAAAAAAGCAGGGGTTGCAATCCTAGTCTCTGATAAAACAGACTTCAAACCAACAAAGATCAAAAGAGACAAAGAAGGCCATCACATAACGGTAAAGGGATCAATTCAACAAGAAGAGCTAACTATCCAAAATATATGTGCACCCTATACAGGAGCATCCAGATTCATAAAGCAAGTCCTTAGAGACCTACAAAGAGACTTAGACTCCCACACAATAATAATGGGAGACTTTAATACCTCACTGTCGACATTAGACAGATCAACGAGACAGAAAGTTAACAAGGATATCCAGGAATTGAACTCAGCTCTGTATCAAGCGGACCTAATAGACATCTACAGAGCTCTCCACTCGAAATCAACAGAATATACATTCTTCTCAGCACCACATCGCACTTATTCCAAAATTGACCACATAGTTGGAAGTAAAGCACTCCTCGGCAAATGTAAAAAAAACAGAAATTATAACAAACTGTCTCTCAGACTACAGTATAATCAAACTAGAACTCAGGATTTAGAAACTCACTCAAAACCGCTCAACTACATGTAAACTGAACAACCTGCTCCTGAATGACTACTGGGTACATAATGAAATGAAGGCAGAAATAAAGATGTTCTTTGAAACCAATGAGAACAAAGACACAACATACCAGAATCTCTGGGACACATTTAAAGCGGTGTGTAGAGGTAAATTTATAGCACTAAATGCCCACAAGAGAAAACAGGAAAGATCTAAAATTGACACCCTAACATCACAATTAAAAGAACTAGAGAAGCAAGAGCAAACACATTCAAAAGCTAGCAGAAGGCAAGAAATAACTAAGAACAGAGCAGAACTGAAGGAGATAGAGACACAAAAAACCCTTCAAAAAATTAATGAATCCAGGAGCTGGTTTTTTGAAAAGATCAACAAAATTGATAGACCACTAGCAAGACTAATAAAGAAGAAAAGAGAGAAGAATCAAATAGACGCAATAAAAAATGATAAAGGGGATATCACCACTGATCCCACAGAAATACAAACTACCATCAGAGAATACTATAAAAACCTCTGTGTAAATAAACTAGAAAATCTAGAAGAAATGGATAAATTCCTGGACACATACACCCTCCCAAGACTAAACCAGCAAGAAGTTGAATCCCTGAATAGACCAGTAACAGGCTCTGAAATTGAGGCAATAATTAATAGCCTACCAACCAAAAAGAGTCCAGGACCAGACGGATTCACAGCCGAATTCTAGCAGAGGTACAAAGACGAGCTGGTACCATTCCTTCTGAAACTATTCCAAACAATAGAAAAAGAGGGAATCCTCCCTAACTCATATTATGAGGCCAGCATCATCCTGATACCAAAGCCTGGCAGAGACACAACAAAAAAAGGGAATTTTAGACCAATATCCCTGATGAACATCGATGCAAAAATCCTCAATAAAATACTGGCAAACTGAATCCAGCAGCACATCAAAAAGCTTATCCACCATGATCAAGTTGGCTTCATCCCTAGGATGCAAGGCTGGTTGAACATACGCAAATCAATAAATGTAATCCATCATATAAACAGAACCAAAGACAAAAACCACATAATAATCTCAATAGATGCAGAAAAGGCCTTTGACAAAATTCAACTCTCAATAAACTAGGTATTGATGGGACGTATCTCAAAATAATAAGAGCTATTTTTGACACACCCACAGCCAATATCATACTGAATGGGCAAAAACTGGAAGCATTCCCTTTGAAAACTGGCACAAGACAGGGATGCCCTCTCTCACCACTCCTATTCAACATAGTGTTGGAAGTTCTGGCCAGGGCAATCAGGCAGGAGAAAAATAAAGGGCATTCAATTAGGAAAAAAGGAAGTCAAATTGTCCCTGTTTGCAGATGACACGATTGTATATTTAGAAAACCCCATCGTCTCAACCCAAAACCTCCTTAAGCTGATAGGCAACTTCAGCAAAGCGTCAGGATACAAAATCAATGTGCAAAAATCACAAGCATTCTTATACACCAATAACAGACAAGAAGAGAGCCAAATCATGAGTGAACTCCCATTCACAATTGCTTCAAAGAGAATAGAATACCTAGGAATCCAACTTACAAGGGATGTGAAGGACCTCTTCAAGGAGAACTACAAACCACTGCTCAACGAAATAAAAGAGGACACAAACAAATGGAAGAATATTCCATGCTCATGGATAGGAAGAGTCAATATCATGAAAATGGCCATACTGCTCAAGGTAATTTATAGATTCAATGCCATCCCCATCAAGCTACCAATGACTTTCTTCACAGAACTGGAAAAAACTACTTTAAAGTTCATATGGAACCAAAAAAGAGCCCGCGTGGCCAAGTCAATCCTAAGCCAAAAGAACAAAGCTGGAGGCATCATGCTACCTGACTTCAAACTATACTACAAGGCTACAGTAACCAAAACAGCATGGTACTGGGACCAAAACAGAGACATGGATCAATGGAACAGAACAGAGCCCTCAGAAATAATGCCACACATCTACAACTATCTGATCTTTGACAAACCTGACAAAAACAAGCAATGGGGAAAGGATTCCCTATTTAATAAATGGTGCTGGGAAAACTGGCTAGCCATATGTAGAAAGCTGAAACTGGATCCCTTCCTTACACCTTATACAAAAATTAATTCAAGATGGATTAAAGACTTAAATGTTAGACCTAAAACCATAAAAACCCTAGAAGAAAACCTAGGCAATACCATTCAGGACATAGGCGTGGGCAAGGACTTCATGTCTAAAACATCAAAAGCAATGGCAACAAAAGCCAAAATTGACAAATGGGATCTAATTAAACTAAAGAGCTTCTGCACAGCAAAAGAAACTACCATCAGATTGAACAAGCAACCTACAAAATGGGAGAAAATTTTTGCAACCTACTCATCTGACAAAGGGCTAATATCCAGAATCTACAATGAGCTCCAACAAATTTACAAGAAAAAAACAAACAACCCCATCAAAAAGTGGGCAAAGGACATGAACAGACACTTCTCAAAAGAAGACATTTATGCAGCCAAAAAACACATGAAAAAATGCTCATCATCACTGGCCATCAGAGAAATGCAAATCAAAACCACAGTGAGATACCATCTCACACCAGTTGGAATGGCCATCATTAAAAAGTCAGGCAACAGCAGGTGCTGAAGAGGATGTGGAGAAATAGGAACACTTTTACACTGTTGGTGGGACTGTAAACTAGTTCAACCATTGTGGAAGTCAGTGTGGCGATTCCTCAGGGATCTAGAACTAGAAATGCCATTTGACCCAGCCATCCCATTACTGGGTATATACCCAAAGGATTATAAATCATGCTGCTATAAAGACATATGCACACGTATGTTTATTGCAGCACTATTCACAATAGCAAAGACTTGGAACCAACCCAAATGTCCAACAACGATAGACTGGATTAAGAAAATGTGGCACATATCAGTCCATCAGAGTGGACAGGCAACCTACAGAATGGGAGAAAATTTTTACAATCTACCCATCTGTCAAAGGGCTAATATCCAGAATCTACAAAGAACTTAAACAAATTTACAAGAAAAAAATCAAACAATCCCATCAAAAAGTGGGCGAAGGATACGAGCAGACACTTCTCAAAAGAAGACATTTATGCAGCCAACAGACACATGAAAAAATGCTCATCATTACTGGCCATCGGAGAAATGCAAATCAAAACCACATGAGATATCATCTCACACCAGTTAGAATGGTGATCATTAAAAAGTCAGGAAACAACAGATGCTGGAGAGGATGTGGAGAAATAGGAACACTTTTACACTGTTGGTGGGACTGTAAACTAGTTCAACCATTGTGGAAGATAGTGTGGCGATTCCTCAAGGATCTAGAACTAGAAATACCATTTGACCCAGCCATCCCATTACTGGGTATACACCCAAAGGATTATAAATCATGCTGCTATAAAGACACATGCACACGTACGTTTATTGCAGCCCTATTCACAATAGCAAAGATTTGGAACCAACGCAAATGTCCATCAATAATAGACTGGATTAAGAAAATGTGGCTCACATACACCATAGAATACTATGCAGCCATAAAAAAGGATGAGTTCATGTCCTTTGTAGGGACATGGATGAAGCTGGAAACTATCATTCTGAGCAAACCATCACAAGGACAGAAAACCAAACACCACATGTTCTCACTCATAGGTGGGACTTGAACAATGAGAATACTTGGACACAGGATGGGGAACATCACACACTGGGGCCTGTCATGGGGTGGCGGGAGGGGGGAGGGATAGCATTAGGAGATATACCTAATGTAAATGAGGAGTTAATGGGTGCAGCACACCAACATGGCACATGTATACATATGTAACAAACCTACACGTTGTGCACATGTACCCTAGAACTTAAAGTATAATAAAAAAAGAAGAAATCTGCACTTGTATCCCGTAAATATATAAACATTAAAACAAAATTTTAAGAGTAAACAATAAAACCACAATGAGACACTACATATCCTCTAGAATGGATATAATCAAAAGACATACAATAACTTGTTTAGAATGTGGTACCATGTGCTACCATGTCATGAAGACACTTAAGCACCTCTCTGGAGATGCCCACATGGGGAGAAACTGAGGCCTCCTGCCAATAGCCATAATCAACTTGCCAGCTGTGTGAGTGACCCACTGTGGAAGTGCATTCTTTATCCCCAGTCAATCCTTCAGGTATCTGTAGCTTTAGCCAATTATATCAAATGCCACATCCACGGAAACTTATAATTAATATTTATTGTTTTAAGCTACTAAGTTTTGTGGTAATTTGTTATGGAGTGATGGATAACTAATATACAACAATATAGGATTAGAAAATAATAATGTCTACATTGGCTGGCACATAGTGAGCCACTCATAAATGTTGGCTGTCAGTTACCATTGTTGCATAACACATGCATGTCTTTTTTCACCAGAGATTTCAAGTTTCTTGAAAAGCAGGACTACAGCTTCCTAGCTTTCTTGTTTTTTTCTTTTTTTGTACTCTTTGCCCCTCCTTATCCTTCTCAGTCCGTTAACATATGGCTGAGTACACACATAACTGAAGCCTGATAAGTAAGTCATGAAGTAAGTGAATTAAATCCAAAGGTTAAGTGATTTACCTTTGTCGCTATGAGAATAACTTTCCATTTCCTAAAATATGGGATTATCTCTTTTGATGCAGTTGATGTAAATGCCTAGGCTGTGTGTGTGTGTGTGTGTGTGTGTGTGTGTGTACCCATGGGCCTGGCCCAGTCCTTGGAATAAGATCAGTGCCAAGAAGGTAGCCTGGGGCGGAGTAGCGGGATGTGGGGGCAGGGAGTCAATGAGATTTCATGAAGCAATGACGTTGAGTAAGAGTTATTACCTAGTGGATCAAGCTTGGTCCTCTCCAGGGAATTTTTTTTTAGGTTGAGTTTAAAATTGGGCATTCCTTGAAATTGAGAAAATGGGATTTATTTTATTTTTTAAAAATTTTTTCCATAGGTTTTTGGGGTACAGGTGGTATTTGGTTACATATATTCTTTTGTGGTGATCTGTGAGATTTTGGTGCACGCATCACCCATGCAATATACATTGAACCCTATTTGTAGTCTTTTATCCCTCCCCCTCTCCCACCCTTACCCCCAAGTCCCCAAAATCTATTGTATCATTCTTATGGCTTTGTATCCTCATAGCTTAGCTCCCACATATCAGTGAGAAGATACAATGTTTGGTTTTCCATTCCTGAGTTACCTCACTTAGAATAATGGTCTCCAATCTCATCCAGGTGGATGCAAATGCCATTGGTTCATTCCTTTTTATGGCTGAGTAGTATTCCATCATATACATATGATTGAGAAATATATATATATTTATATATGTTGAGATATATATATATATATATATATATATCACAGTTTCTTTATCCACTCGTTGATTGATGGGCATTTGGGTTGGTTCTATGATTTTGCAATTGCAAATTGTGCTGCTATAGTAATGTGTGTGCAAGTATCTTTTTTGTACAATGGCTTATTTTCCTCTGAGTAGATACCCAATAGTGGGATTGCTGGATCAAGTGGTAGTTCTACTTTTAGTTCTTTAAGAAATCTCCACACTGTTTTCCATAGTGGCTGTACTAGTTTACATTCCCATCAAGCAGTGTAGAAGTGTTCCCTGATCACTGCATCCATGCCAACATCTACTGTTTTTTAATTTTTTGATTATGGCCATTCATGCAGGAGTAAGATGGTATCACATTGTGGTTTTGACTTGCATTTCTCTGATCATTAGTGATGTTGAGCATTTTTTCATATGTTTGTTGGCCATTTGTATATCTTCTTTTGAGAATTGTCTATTCATATCCTTAGCCCACTTTTTGATAGGATTTTTTTTTCTTAGTGATTTGTTTGAGTTCATTGTGATTCTGGATATTAGTCCTTTGTCAGATGTATAGATTGTGAATATTTTCTCCCACTCTGTGGGTTGCCGTTTACTCTGCTGGATGTTCCTTTTGCTGTGCAAAAGCTCTTTAGTTTAATTAAGTCTCAGCTAATTACCTTTGTTTTTATTGTATTTGCTTTACGGTTCTTGGTCATGAAATCCTTGCCTAAGCCAATGTCTAGAAGGGTTTGTCCAATGTTATCTTCTATAATTTTATAGTTTCAGGTCTTAGATTAAATTCTTAATCCATGTTGAGTTGATTTTTGTATAAAGTGAGAGATGAGGATCCAGTTTCATTCTCCTACATGTGGCTAGCCAATTATTACCATTTGTGGAAAAGGGTATCCTTTCCCCCACTTTATGTTTTTGTTTGCTTTATTGAAGATCAGTTGGCTGTAAGTATTTGGGATTATTTCTGGGTTCTCTATTCTTTTCCATTGGTCTATGTGCCATTCTGTACCAATACTATGCTATTTTGGTGATTATGGCCTTTTAATATAGTTTGAAATCAGGTAGTGTGATGCCTCCAGATTTGTTCTTTTTGCTTAGTCTTGCTTTGGCTATGCGGGCTCTTTTTTGGTCCCATATGAATTTTAGAATTGCTTTTTCTAATTCTGTGAAGAATGATGATGGTATTTTGATGGGGATTGCATTGAATTTGTAGATTGCTTTTGGCAGTATGGTCATTTTCACAATATTGATTCTACCCATCCATGAGCATGGGATGTGTTTCCATTTGTTTGTGTCATCTATGATTTATTTCAGCAGTGTTTTGTAGTTTTCCTTGTAGAGGTCTTTCGCCTCCTTGGTTAGGTATATTCCTAAGTTTGTTTGTTTGTTTGTTTTTGTTTTTGCAGCTATTGTAAAAGGAGTTGAGTTCCTGATTTGATTCTCCACTTGGTCGCTGTTGGTGTATAGGAGAGCTACTGATTTGTGTACATTAATCTTGTATCCAGAAACTTTGCTGAATTCTTTTATCGGTTCTAGGAGCTTTCTGGAGGAGTCTTTAGGGTTTTCAAGGTAAACAATCATATTGTCAGCAAACAGTGACAGTTTGATTTCCTCTTTACCAATTTGAATGTCCTTTCTTTCTCTTGTCTGATTGCTCTGGCTGGGACTTCCAGTACTATGTTGAAGAGGAGTGGTGAGAGTGGGCAACCTTGTCTTGCTCCAGTTCTCAGAGGGAATGCTTTCAACTTTTCTCCATTCAGTATAATGTTGGCTGTGGGTTTGTCATAGATGGCTTTTATTACATTGAGGTATGTCCCATGTATGCCGATTTTGCTGAGAGTTTTAATCATAAAGGGAAGCTGGATTTTGTCAAATGCTTTTTCTGCGTCTTTGAGATGATCACGTGGTTTGTTTTTAATTCGGTTTATGTGGTGTATCACATTTATTGACTTGTGTATGTTAAACCATCTCTGCATCCCTGGTATGAAACCCACTTGCTCATGGTGTATTATCTTTTTGATATGTTGTTAGATTCAATTAGCTAGTATTTTGTTAAGGATTTTAGCGTCTATGTTCATCAGGGATATTGGTCTGTTGTTTTCTTTTTTGGTTAGGTCCTTTCCTGGTTTTGGTATTAGGGTGATGCTGGTTTCATAGAATGAATTAGGGAGGGTTCTCTCTTTCTCTGTCTTGCGGAATAGTGTCAAAAGGATTGGTAGCAATTCTTCTTTGAATGCCTGATAGAATTCTGCTGTGAATCTGTCTGGTCCTAGACTTTTTTGTTGTCGGTAATTTTTAAATTACCATTTCAATCTCACTGCTTGTAATTGATCTCTTCAGGGTACCTAATTATTCCTGACTTAAGCTAGGGGGTTATATTTTTCCAGGTATTTATCCATCTCTTCTACATTTTCTAGTTTATGTGCATAAAGGTGTTCATAGTAGCCTTGAATGATCTTTTGTATTCCAGCAGTGTCAGTATTGGATATTTCCTTTCTTCTGCTGGGTTTGCATTTGGTTTGTTCTTGTTTCTCCATTTCCTTGAGATGTGACCTTAGAATGTCAGTTTGTGCTGTTTCAGTCTTTTTGATGTAGGCATTTAGGGCTATGAACTTTCCTCTTAGCACCACCTTTGCTGTATCCCAGACGTTTCCATAGGTTGTGTCATTATTGTCATTGAGTTTGAAGAATTTTTAAATTTCCACTCGTTTTTGACCCAATGCTCATTTGGGAGCAGGTTATTTAATTTCCATATATTTGCATGGTTTTGAAGGTTCCTTTTGGAGTTGATTTCCAGTTTTATTCCACTGTAGTCTGAGAGAGTGATTGATATAATTTAAATTTTCTTAAATTTATTGAGGCTTGTTTTATGGCCTATCATATGGTCTATCTTAGAGAAAGTTCCATGCACTGTTGAATAGAATGTGTATTCTGAGGTTGTTGGATGAAATGTTCCGTATATATCTGTTAAGTCCATTTGTTCCAAGGTATAGTTTAAATCCATTGTTTCTTTGTTGACTTTCTCTCTCTCGATGACCTGTCTAGTGCCGTCAGTGGAGTATTGAAATTCCCACTATTATTGTGCTGGTGTCTATCTCATTTATTAGGTCTATTAGTAATTGCTTTATAAATTTGGGAGCTCTGGTGTCAGGTGCATATATAGTTAGGATTGTGATATTTTCCTGTTGGACAAGGCCTTTTACCATTATACGATCTCCCTCTTTGTCTCTTTTAACCATGTTGCTTTAAAGTTTGTTTTGTCTGATATAAGAATAGCTGCCCCTACTTGTTTTTGGTGTTCATTTGCATGAAATGCCTTTTTCTACCCATTTACTTTAAGTTTATGTGAGTCCTTATGTGTAGGTGAGTCTCCTGAAGGCAGCAGATAGTCGGTTAGTGAGTTCTTTTTTTTTTTTTTGAGATGGAATCATGCTCTGTTGCCTAGGCTGGAGTGCAGTGGCATGATCTCTGCTCACTGCAACCTCCACCTCCCAGGTTCAAGTGATTCTCTTGCCTCAGCCTCCCAAGTAGCTGGAACTACAGGTGTGTGCTACCACACCAGGCTAATTTTTGTATTTTAGTGGAGACAGGGTTTCACCATGTTAGCCAGGATGGTCTCAATCTCCTGACCTCATGATCCGCCCACCTCGGCCTCCTAAAGTGCCGGGATTACAGGTATGAGCCATCATGCCCAGCAGTTGGTGAGTTCTTATCCATTCTGCAGCTCTGTATCTTTTAAGTGGAGCATTTAGGCCATTTACATTCAATGTTAGTATTGAGATGTGAGGCAATGTTGCATTCATTGTGCTATTTGCGGTCTGTGTACCTTGGTTTTTTTTGTTTTTGGTTTTGCCTTTTAACTAATATTTTTGTTTTATAGGTCCTGTGTGATTTATGCTTTGAAGAGATTTTGTTTTGATGTGTTTCCAGGATTTGTTTCAAGATTTAGAGCTCCTTTTGGCAGTTCTTGTAATGGTGGCTTCGTAGTGATGAATTCTCTCAGCATTTGTTTGTCTGAAAAAGGCTATATCTTTCCTTCATATATGATGCTTAGTCTTGCTGGATACAAAATTTTTGGCTGATAATTGTTTTGTTTGAGGAGGCTGATGATAGGGCCCCAAACCCTTCTGGCTTGTAGGGTTTCTGCTGAGAAATCTGCTATTAATCTGATGGGTTTTCCTTTATAGGTTACCTGGTGATTTTGTCTCACAGCTCTTAAGATTCTTTCCTCCATCTTAACTTTAGATAATCCGATGACAATGTTGTCTAGGCAATGATCCTTTTGTGATGAACCTCCCAGGTTTTCTTTGTGCTTCTTGTATTTGGATGTCTAGGTCTCTAGCAAGGCCAGGAAAGTTTTCATCAATCATTTCGCCAAATATGTTTTCCAAACTTTTAGATTTCTCATCTTCCTCAGCAACACTGATTATTCCTAGGTTTGGTCATTTAACAGAATCCTAGACTTCTTGGAGATTTTGTTCATATTTTCTTAATCTTTTTTCTTTGTCTTTGTTTGATTGGGTTAATTCAAAGACCTTGTCTTTGAGTTCTGAATTTCTTTTTTCTACTTGTTCAACTCTATTGCTGAGACTTTCCAGAACATTTTACATTTCTATAAGTGCGTTCGATATTTACTGAAATTTTTATTGCTTTTTTTATGCTATGTATTTCCTTGAATATTTTTTGCTTCACTTCTTGTATCGTTTTTTGGATTTCCTTGCACTGGGCTTCACCTTTCTCTGGTTCCTCCCTGATTAGCTTAATAACTAACCTCCTGAATTCTTTTTCAGGTAAATCAGGGATTTCTTCTTGGTTTGGATCCATTGCTGGTGAGCTAGCGTGATTTTTTGAGGGTGTAAAAGAGCCTTGTTTTGTCATATTACCAGACTTGGTTTTCTGGTTCCTTCCATTTGGGTAGGCTCTGTCAGAGGGAAGGTCCAGGGCTGAAGGCTGTTGTTCAAATTCTTTTGTCACACAGGGCATTCCCTTGATGTAGTATTCTCCCCCTTTCCTATGGATCTGGCTTTCTGTGAGCCAAGCTGCAATGATTGTTATCTCTTTTCTCGGTCTAGCCACCCAGCAAGTCTACCCAGCCCCAGGCTAGTACTGGGAGTTACCACAGAGTCCTGTGATGTGAACTGTCTATTGGTCTCTCAGCCATGGATACCAGCACCTGTTCCAGTGGAGGTGGCAGGGGGGTGAAATGGACCTGTGAGGATTCTTAGCTTTGGTGGTTTAGTGCTTTATTTTTGTGCGGTTGGCCTCCTGCTGGGAGGTGGTGCTTTCCAGAGAGCATCAGCTGTGGTAGTATGGAGAGGAACCCTAGAACTCCCAAGTTTATACCCTTTGTCTTCAGCTACTAGGGTGGATAGGGAAGGCTCATAGGTCTGCCTAGGCTTTTTTTTTTTTTTTCTTAAGACAGAGTCTCCCTCTGTCACCCAGGCTAGAGTGCAATGGCACACGATCTCAGTTCACTGCAATCTCCGCCTCCTGGGTTCATGCCATTCTCCTGCCTCAGCTTCTCAAGTAGCTGGGATTACAGGCACGCACCAGCGCACCCAGCTAATTTTTTGTATTTGTAGTAGAGATGGGGTTTTGCCATGTTGGCCAGGCTGGTCTCGAACTCCTGACCTCAAGTGATCCACCTGCATCAGCCTCCCAAAGTGCTGGGATTACAAATGTGAGCCACCGTGCCTGGCCTGCCTAGGCTTTTATATGCCAGTTTGTAATGAGTAAGTTGTGAAGGCAAGAAAGGCTAAGTAGGCCGGGCGCAGTGGTTCATGCCTGTAATCCCAGCACTTTGGGAGGCCAAGGCGGGTGGATCACGAGGTCAGGAGATTGAGACCATCCTGGCTAACATGGTGAAACCCCGTCTCTACTAAAAATACAAAAAATTAGCTGGGCGTGGTGGTGGGCGCCTGTAGTCCCAGCTACTTGGGAGGCTGAGGCAGGAGAATGGCGTGAACCTAGGAGGCAGAGCTTGCAGTGAACCAAGATGGCGCCACTGCACTCCAGCCTGGGCGACAGCAGAAGACTCCGTCTCAAAAAAAAAAAAAAAAAAAAAAAAAAAGAAAGGCTAAGTAAATACAGAGAAAAGAGCTGGTTGATTAAAAGGAGGCAATGAAGAAATCAGCATTGGATAAGGCAGAAGACCAGGTATGAGTGTTGGGAATGTGCCTGTAATAAAAATGTAGTAAGAAATTGGAATAGGACCTGGAGAACAGCCAGGAAAATCACGCACACAGATAACTTGGGGATTCAAGGCTTATGGGGTTGAGGCCAACTTTTTTTTTTTTTTTTAATGAAAATGTGTCCATGTTTGCTGCCTTCATAACTGGCTAGTTGCTTTGATAATGCATCCCATATGTATGAAGTATTCAATACCACAGAGCACTAAAAATACATCACATCTACTTCCATAAACAACTCAAAATTTATCCCGTGCTGATAGCTTATCGTTTTTGTATGTCAAGGATGATACACCATTATGCTATTTGATAACATTGAAGGAAAGCTTTGTAATTCTAGCCATTTCACTTAAGAATTTGGTCTACTATTCATGATACAAAGTCCATGCAATAACTAAGGTCACATATGACCTAGTCCCAAAGTAAGGATGTTATTGTAGGAAGAAAAGGAAGCTAATTTGTGAGATACCCAAAATTTGGTGCTGTAGTTTAGCAACAAGTTGATTGTCTAAACAAGCAAAAGTTCCTTGCTCACAGTTGACCTGAAGAAAGAATAAAAGCAAAGGACAGTAACTATGATAATTTTGGTTTCTTGCTTGGGAGTTAGGTGATGTGATGCCATTGATTTCTGTGATGGTGGATGGACAGATATAAAGGAAAAAATAAGTAATCATTATAATAATAGTAATAATCCACATTTGTTGAGTCCTAACTATAGTATATAGTATGCCTGATAGTATACTAAGCATTTAGCATTCTTTTTGTAATTTAATCCTTAAACAATCCAGTGAAGTACAATTGCCCCTCAGTATCCATGGGGGACTGGTTCTAGGACACACACCCACCCCCTGCCAGCCTCCACAGATACCAAAATCTGCAGATGCTCAAATCACTAATGTAAAGTGGCATAGTATTTGCAAATAACCTACACACATCCTCTCAGCTACTTTAAATAATCTCTAGATTACTTATAATACCTAATACAATGTAAATGCTATGTAAATAGTCGTTATACTTTATTGCTTAAAAAATAACATACTGAGTGTGTTCAGTACAGATGCATTTTTTCCCATTATTTTCTGTCCCAGTTGGTTGAATTCATGAATGCAGAACCCATGGATACAGAGGGCATTCTATGCGGGCTATTAGAGTATTATTACCGCTTTACAGATGAGGAAAGTGAAGCTTAGGTCAAGTAAGGGAACTTCACCCTGGGCTACCCTTCCCATTCTCATTTTCTGATGAGAAGTCATGACCAAAGCAAAGATGGGATGAGTCAGGGATGAGGCTTTCTTTTATTTTTTTATTTTTTTGAGACAGAGTCTCGCTCTGCCGCCCAGGCTGGAGTGCAGTGGCGCAATCTCGGCTCACTGCAAGCTCCGCCTCCCGGGTTCACGCCATTCTCTTGCCTCAGCCTCTCCGAGTAGCTGGGACTACAGGCGCCCGCCACTACGCCCGGCTATTTTTTTTGTATTTTTAGTAGAGACTGGGTTTCACCGTGGTCTCGATCTCCTGACCTCGTGATCCGCCCGCCTCGGCCTCCCAAAGTGCTGGGATTACAGGCGTGAGCCACCGCGCCCAGCCTAGAGATGAGACTTTCTGTTTATACTTTTTAAAAATCATTTTTACTAACTATGTTTTGTTAGTTTATTACCTTGATCTGGAGAGGCAGCAGACTGTATATTTAAGAGTTTACACTCTGAAGTCAGGCAGATCAGAGCAAGGATTTCTGAGAAAGAAAAATATATAAAAATTTAAAATAAGATATAACATAAAATTAAATAAAATAAAGGAAGTCAGGAGACCAGTGTTTGAAAGCTGGCTTCACCACTTACCAGCTGCGTTACCTTGAGGAAACTATGTTTCTTACAGCTCATTTCCTTATCTATAAAATATGAATAATAGGCCAGCTTCTAGGGTTGCTGCCCTCAATCTTTTTTCACAGAAACCAGTGACCTTTTCAAAATGCAAAATTGACCACGTTGCCCAACTTCAACTTAGAATTCCACAATGGAATCCCATTGTTCTTAAAATAGAAACCAATCCCTTGAAACATGACTTTCAAAGCCTCTCAAGGACTGCTCCTTACTTACTTCCCAGGACTCAGACATGCTTCATCTGGCCTCACAAACGCTGTTCTTGTCCTGTGACCACAGGACTCCTGCTATTATGTTTTCTTTATCCAGAAAGTTACTCCTTCCCTTACTCCTTCCACTACCTCCCTTACTCCTTCCACTACCCCTCCATCTGATGTAACCTAATTAACTCTTTGTATCTTTAAAATATTACTCAAATGTCATTTTCCTTGTGTGACATAACTCCCTAGGCTAAGTTAGGTCCCCTTAACATATGCTTTTAGTGTATCATGTGCCTTTCCTTCATCTCACACATCCCAGTTGTAATTTTACATTCAGAATCTTTGGTTAATGCCTGTCTTCCCCAGAAGACTTTAAGCGTGGATTTATGCATCTTTTATCCCTAGGACTTCGTTTAAGCCCGGGCACATATTGAGAGAATAAATGAATTGGCTAGCACTATTAAGCTTTGCTGCCCCCTGCTGAGTCATGGCTTTTAGCCTATTAAACTAGCACCAATTGGATGTTCGGAACTAGTATGGTGATATCATAGCAGTATTTTTCAAAATGTGGTCCAGGGACCACCTGTGTCAGAATGACCTGCTTATAAAATGCAGATTCTCATGCCTCACTCTGAAAGATGATTTTTAGGCCTATGTTAGGGTCGAAAAGTTTGCATGGGCCGGGCACGGTGGCTCATGCCTGTAATCCCAGCACTTTGGGAGGCTTAGGTGGGTGGATCACTTGAGGTCAGGAGTTCGAGACCAGCCTCGCCAACATGGTGAAACCCCGTGTCTACCAAAAATATTTTTAAAAAATTTGCCGGGGGTGGTGGTGCACATCGTTAATCCCAGCTACTCAGGAGGCAGAGGCAGGAGAATTGCTTTAACCCGGCGGGCAGAGTTTGGGTGAGCTGAGATCTGTACCACCGCACTCCAGCCAGGGGGACAGAATGAGACTCTGTCTCAAAAAGAAAAGAAAAAGTTTGCATCCAAGCTCCCCTGGATGATTTGAGAGCCACTGGTATGAAGGAAGGAAAGAAAGAAAAGAAGAGGAAGAAACTGCTTTACAGTCTCACTACCCTTTTTTTTCCCTCTTCTTTTTTGAGATGGGGGTTTCCCTATGGTGCCCAGGCTGGTCTGGAACTCCTAGGCTCAAGCAATCCACCCACCTCGGCCTCCCAAAGGGTTGGGATTACAGGCATGAGCCACTGTGCCTGGCTAAATTAACCATTTTAAAGTGGACTATTCGGTGGCATTTAGTACATTCACAATGTTGTACAACCACTACGTCTACCTAGTTCTGACTCATTTCATCACCCTGATAGGAAACCCCATCCCCATTAAGCAGTTACTCTCATTCTCCTCTGCCTGCTGCATCTGGTAACCACCAATCTGTGTTCTGTCTCTATAGAGCTATCTATTCTGGATATTTCATATAAGTGGAATAGTATGTGACCTTTTGCATTTGGCTTCTTTCAAGATTCATTCACATTATAGCATATATCAGTTCTTTGTTTCTTTCTACGGTTGAATTATATTCATTGCATGTATACACAATTTGTTGATCCATTATTTGTCTGATGGACATTTGGACTGTTTCTACCTTTTGCCTAGTGTGAAAAGTGCTGCTGTGAACATGCATGTACTTGCTTGAGTACCTATGTTCAATTCTTTTGGAAACTGTCTTAGTCTTGTGTTGCTATAAAGGAATACCTGAGGTTGGGTAATTTATAAAGAAAAGAGGTTTTTTGGCTCACAGTTGTGCAGGTTATACAAGAAGCAGGGAACCAGCATCTCCCCAGCTTCTGGGGAGGGCCTCAGGCTGCTTCTGCAGAGATCATATGACAAGAGATGAGGCAAGGGGCATGGGGCAGGGGGTGCCAGGCTCTTTTTAACAACCAGCTCTCACTGAAACTAATAGAATGAGAACTCACTCACACCTGTCTCCTATGGAGGATATTAATCTATTCATGAGGGATCTATTCCCATGACTCAAATACCTCTCAGTAGGCCCACCTGGAATACTGGAGATCAAATTTCATCATGAGATTTGGAGGGGACAGACATCCAAATTATAGCAGTCATATACCTAGGAGTGGAATTGCTGGGTCATATAGTAATTCTATGTTTAACTTTTTGAGGAACTGCCAAACTGTTTTCCACAGTGGCTGAATGATTTTACATTCTCACCAGCAATGTATGAGAGTTCCAATTTCCTCAGTGGTTGTTATTTTCTTGCCAATGGTTGTTATTTCAACAATGATTATGGTGGGTTTTTTTGTTTTGTTTTTGAGTCAGAATTTTGCTCTTTTTGCCCAGGCTAGAGTGCAATGGTGTGATCTCGGCTCACTGCAACCTCTGCCTACCGGGCTCAAGCAATTCTCCTGCCTCAGCCTCCTGAGTAGCTGGGATTACAGGCATGTGCCACCACGCCCGGCTAATTAATTTTTAGTAGGGACGGGGTTTCTCCATGTTGGTCAGGCTGGTCTTGAACTCCCGACCTCAGGTGATCCGCCCACCTCAGCCTCCCAAAGTGCTGGGATTGTAGGCATGAGCCACTGCGCCTGCCCAATGATTGTGTTTTTTCTTATAGCCATCTGCATAGATATGAAGTGGCATAGCCAATCATCTTTTGACAAAGGAAAATAAAAACGTTTTTACTGCAAGCCTGAATAAACATTCAAGAAAATATAAAAGACAAATTTGTTTTTGACATATTTTCCTTTTACTTGATGGCATAATGTTGATCTGTGAAAACATGTAAACGTACTTTCCCCATACTTCTCCTAGAAGTAATGCAAAACATAAAATTGAAACTCAAGTTGAGACGTGAGTAAATGAGGAGTATTACTCAGCTTTTTCTTGTTTCTGACCAGAGAGGGATCATTGCCCTTTATTACTTCCCAGCATAAAAATAAAAATTGTAAGTCTTGAATATCATGGTCCCAAGAGAGATAAGCCACAAACCTTGCCATAAATGTGCCACTTAAATGAAATAAGGCTCTCTCACCTTTAATATTTAATTATGCTCTCTTTACTTTGCTCTCAGGAGAATCTCCCTCCAGAAGCAATGTATTCTTTGATAATAGCCAGAGATTGGAATCGGTGATGTAAATCAAAAACTCAGTGCTCTGTTCTCACTTATCTGTGGGATCAAAAATCAAAACAATTAAACTCACGGACATAGAGAGTAGAAGGATGGTTACCAGAGGCTGGGAAGGGTGGCGGGGAAATTGCGGAGGGTAAGAATTGTTAATAGGTCCAAAAAAGAATTGAAAGAATGAATAAGACCTACTATTTGATAGCAAAATAGGGTGATTATAGTCAATAATAACTTAATTGTACATTTTAAAATAACTTAAAAGTGGGCAGGGTACAGTAGCTCATGCCTATAATCTCATCACTTTGGGAGGCTGAAGTGGGAGGATCACTTGAGCCGGATGTATTAGTGCATGACTATAGTCTCAGCTACTTGAGGGACAGAAGCAGGAGGATTGCTTGAGCTCAGGGGGTCGAAGCTGCAGTGAGCCATGATGGTGCTACTGCACTCCAGCCTGGGTGACTGAGCAATACCTTGTCTCAAAAAAATAAAACAAGATGAATAAATAAACAAATACATAAATAAAGAGTGTAATTGGATTGTTTATAGCTCAAAGGATAAATGCTTGAGGGGATGGATACCCCATTCTCCATGGTGTGATTATTTCACATTGCAGGCCTATATTAAAACATCTCACATACCCTATAAATATACACCTACTATGTATCAAAAAAAAAAATTTTTTTTTTTTTTTTAGATTGTCTCAGTCTGTCGCCCAGGCTGGAGCGCGGTGGCATGATCTTGGCTCACTGCAACCTCTGCCTCCCTGGTTCAAGCCATTCTCGTGCCTCAGCCTCCCAAGTAGCTGGGATTACAGGCATGCACCACCATGCCTGGCTAATTTGTGCATTTTTAGTACAGACAGTGTTTCACTATGTTGGCCAGGCTGGTCTCAAACTCCTGGCCTTAAGTGATCTGGCTGCTGTGGCCTCCCAAAGTGCTGGGAGGTGTCAGCCACCATATCTGGCCATAAAATTAATTATTTTTTTAAAAAATACAAAGAGCAGGGTTAAAGAATGAAAGTGACTCATCAGACAGACAAAAGTGGAATAAGAAATCTGGGGAAGAAGGACTAACGTTGGGATAGAAAACTGCCCTCTACTTATATTTTCCTCAATAAATGAGAATTACAAATTAAAAAAATAACACTGCTCCACTGTACAATATTTATGTACACAGAATATCCCACACGGGCTGAAATATCCATTCTTAAAGCCATGTTTTGCCCTTAACAGGAATATATGTGAGTCAGGGAAAGACATGAAGTCTACTGTTACATCTTGCTTGAAGGCCTTGCCAGCACAAGGATTGTTTGACAACCTGGGTGTTTTTATGCACCCAGCGAATAAATGATAATAAGATGAGAAGTGAGTCAGGTCACACTTTTCTTTTGTAAGATGAAAGGACAGATTGAGAAAGGGGAGAAAGGAAAGAAAAATTGTTTCAATGGCTTTTCCAGGAAGAGGAATTTTAGGAAAGAATTAATCCAGATGAGGAGTAGCAAATTGATTCCCTTGAAACAATGTTTCCTAAATAACCCTTGGAAAGTCTTCATGTGCACAGTCTCCAGTTGAAAACTGATGAGATAAATAATGATATCTCCTGATCCTTTCAGTCCTCACTGCTAACGCCATCTCTGAATTTCTGCAGCTCTTATGTTCTGTTTCTTCACCATTTAGGAATCAGTTTCTTTTTAAGTGACTGTAAGGTTAGCAGTCTTATTTTCATGTGTGGCTGCTGGAATCAATCTCATTTTATACTACACTCATATCTCATGCCCAGGTATGATGGCAGTTCAGAGAAGGAGGGTAGTGTAAGCTGGAGGCAGCAGTAGGACCTGTTTTGAATCTTCAATAATGAGAATTTTGATAAGAACAAAGGGGGAAATGCATTCTAAGGAAGAGCAGTTTCTCTAGGATATAAATTCAGTTGCTATAACAAAGATTCCTATTAATGGCAATTGCTTAACAAGCTCTCTCATGTCTGAGCACAAGTGGTCTGAGGTGATAGGATGCCTCATGGTGTTAAGAACACAGGTTTCTTCTAAATTTTGCTCTGCCACCAGCTAAGGTATAGGTCTTGTCCTCATGGTCAAAAATAATTATCTTCTGGGTCTGTGTTCTGACGAGAAGGGAGAAAATGAGCAAGAGGAGAAGATGCCCTTTTCTTTTAAAGGTACAACCCAGGTGTTTCAAACATCACTTTCCCTCACATCCCACTAACTAGAACTTAGTCACACCGCCAATGTTGATTGCCAGGGAAGCTGGGGAAAATATATGGGCTTTAGCTGGGAAGCCACATGCCCAAATTGAAACCTGAGGTTTCTATCACTAAAGAAAAAAAATGAGTGGTCTCATAGAGAGATGTAGAAAATTACAAGATAGAAGGGAGAATGTGAAAAACAATTGTACTGGGAATGAGAGGTGAAGCCAGCTGGGCTTCTGGGTCAGGTGGAGACTTGGAGAACTTTTCTGTCTAGCTAGAGGATTGTAAACACACCAATCAGCTCTCTGTGTCTAGCTAAAGGATTGTAAACGTACCAATCAGCACTCTGTAAAAACGCACCAATCAGCACTCTGTGTCCAGCTAAAGGATTGTAAACGCACCAATCAGCATTCTGTAAAATGGACCAATCAGCACTCTGTAAAATGGACCAATCAATGCTCTGTAAAATGGACCAATCAGCAGGATGTGAGGGGACAGGGCCAAATAAGGGAATAAAAGGTGGCCACCCGAGCCAGCAGCAGCAACCCGCTCAGGTCCCGTTCCACGCTGTGGAAGCTTTGTTCTTTCGCTCTTCAGAATAAATCTTGCTGCTGCTCACTCTTTGGATCCGCAATATCTTTATGAGCTATAATACCCACTGCAAGGGTCTGCGGCTTCATTCCTGAAGTCAGCGAGACCACGAACCCACTGGGAGGAACAAACAACTCTGGATGCGCCACCTGTAAGGCTGTAACACTCACTGCGAAGGTCTACGGCTTCACTCCTGAAGTCAGCGAGACCACGAACCCACTGGAAGGAAGAAACTCCGGACACATCTGAACATCTGAAGGAACAAACTCCGGACACACCATTTTTAAGAACTGTAACACTCACTGCGAGTGTCTGCGGCTTCATTCTTGAAGTCAGTGAGACCAAGAATCCACCAGAAGGAATAAATTCCAGACACTGGAATACAAGAAAACATAATTATAGTACCTGAGGAGTTGCAGGTGCAGGAAACTGTTGAGGGTTTGTGAAGAATATCACCAATAAAGTTCCTTGCCTACTTTTTTTCCTGAGGTAGGGTCTCACTCTGTCACCCAGGCTGGAGTGCAGTGGCCCAATCTTGGCTCACTGCAACCTCTGCATCCCGGGTTCAAGTGATTCTCCCACCTCAGCCTCCTGAGTAGCTGGGATTACAGGCACACACCACCACGCCTGGCTAATTTTTGTATTTTTAGTAGAGATGGGGTTTCACCATTTTGGCCAGGCTGATCTCAAACTCCTGACCTCAAGTGATCTGCCTGCCTCGGTCTCCCAAAATGCTGGGATTACAAGCATGAGCCACTGCGCCCGGCCTGCTTACTTTTGTAATTTTTTAGGCAGGTTTAGTGCTGGTGAGATGTACAACAGTGTATGGGTTTGTGTGCAGGTTAGGTGCTTACTATTCAAATTGTGGTCCAAGGTCTAGCAGCATCAGCATCACTTGAGACCTTGTCAAAAATACAGAATCTAGGTAGGCATGGTGGCTCACACCTGTAATCTCAGCACTTTGGGAAGCTGAGACAAGAGGATTGCTTGAGCCCAGGAGTTCTAAGGCCATTTTAGGCAAGATAGCAAGACCCTGTCTCTACAAAAATAAGAGAGAGAGAGAAAGAAAAAGAAAGAGAGAAAAAAGAAAGAAAGAAACAAACAAAGAGAAGGAAGGAAGGAAGGAAAAAAGGAAGGAAGGAGAAAGGAAGAAAGAAGAAAAAGAGAAGAAAGGAAGGAAGGAGAAAGGAAGAAAGAAGAAAAAGAAAGGAAGGAAGGAAAAAAAGAAGGAAGGAGAAAGGAAGAAAGAAGAGAAAGAGAAGAAAGGAAGGAGAAAGGAAGAAAGAAGAAAAAGAGAAGAAAGGGAGGAGAAAGGAAGAAAGAAGAAAAAGAAGAAAGGAAGGAAGGAAAAAAGGAAAAAGGAAGGAGAAAGGAAGAAAGAAGAAAAAGAAGAAAGGAAGGAAGGAAAAAAGGAAAAAGGAAGGAGAAAGGAAGAAAGAAGAAAAAGAAAGAAAAGAAAGGAAGAAAGAAAGAGAAGAAAGGAAGGAAGAAAGGAAGGGAGGGAGGGAGGGTAGAATCTTAGGCCCCAACCAGACCTACAGAACTGCAATCTGCATTTTAACAAATTCTTCAGGTAACATCATTTATCATCACATTAAAGTGTCAGAAGTACTAGGCTAGTTTATGCTATGGTGTGGAATAATCCTAAAAGCTCTGTGTCTTGAAACAACTAAGATTTATTTCTCACTGATGCTGAAGTCTGTCTGGGAGCAAGCAGGTAGCAAGTAGGGAACTGTGCTTCATGTCATTCTCACCAGGGCCCCAGGCTGACGGAGCCTCCACCATTTGAACAATCACTAGTCATGTGGCCGAGGAGGAAATGTGTGACCCTTGTGCTTCCCTCGTATTTCACTGGCCAAAGCAAATCCCATGGCCATGCCTATCTTCAAGGAGGTGGAAAAAACATCCTACTATGTACCTGGAAGGAGGAGAATCAAAATACTGCTGAAGCTAAGGGATCCTCGAGGCAGGCAGGCCTTTCAAGGGGTTATGACAACACAGATGTAATCAGATTCAGGGAAAGTATATCAATACGAAGGAAAAGGAGAGCATAAACAGAAGAAACAGTTCAGAATAATGATGATTCTGAATGGGCAGTCAAGGAAGACTCCAGCTTCAGAGTCTCATTTATTGGGCAAATAGTGAAGACTTTCATGGAAAACGAACATTTTGGAGGAATGGGTTGGGGTGGGGATGGAAAGGCTGAGTTTGGAATGCACATGCTGACTCAGAAATCAAGGTGGATATTCACCCCTTGTTTATCTTTCCAACCTCATGTTGTATCCCCTCCCCACTCACTCACCATGCTCCAGCCACCCTGGCCTTCTTTCTGTTCCTCATGCACCAACCTTGTTCTCACCTTAGGGTTGTCGTGCCTACTGTTCCTTCTGCTGGCATGCCCTTCGCCAAGTCTGTCATGACTGGCTCCTGCCTATCATTCAGAACTCACCATACTTGTTGTCTCCTCAGAAAGGCCTTCCTTGGCCATACAAATGTAGCCACCCAGTCACACTATATCATACCACCCTATTTCAAAGATCGGCATAGCATCCAGAGCTGACATTTTTTGTGTGTATTTCTCTGTCCCACCTCCCCACCCTCATCATTAAAAAGCTCCATGAGAACATGGACTATGTCTGTCCTGTAGCCCCAGCTTCAAGTACACAGTTGGTACTCAATAAACATTACTGAATGTTCCCATGGAAATTTCCGTTAAAAATATGCAATAAGGGAAATAAAGATAGGGTTCCAATGAGGACAACTGGTTTGGAATGGCAAAGTTCTCTAAGGTATTAAAGATGACCAAGAAGCATTAAACGTTTAGGGATGTTCCACTTCAATGGCTAGAGAAGTGTAAGCGACTGAGAAGTCTAAAAGGTAGAGTGGTTTCTGAAGCTAGGAAAAAGTGCCAATGCGGGGTGGCGGCAAGTGTTATCTCTGTTAAGAAAAACGGGAATAGGAAAAAGACCGATGGATTTGGAAAGGTCATTTATGACCAATGAATAAAAGTAAAAAATGTAAAGAGCTTAAGGAGAGAAAGGACATAGAGGCGGAGTAATCTGGCAGTAAAGGGAATTAGTACTCTAGCAGGATTGAATGGATTTTTGTGAGACCTATTCATTTCTCAAGCTAAATATGCCAGAGAAAAGGAGAGACTGAACATGCTGTGGGGAAGTTCCTTTTAAAAAAATTTTTTTGAGACAAAGCCTGGCTTTGTCACCCAGGCTGGAGTGTAGTGGCGTGAACGCAGCTCACTGCAGCCTCGACCTCAGTGGCGCAAGCAATCCTCCCCCAAGTAGCTGAGACTACAGGCGCACGCCGCCATACCCAGCTAATTTTTGAATTTTTGTACTTTTTTGTATTTATTATTATTTTGTAGAGACAGAGTTTTGCCATGTTGTCCAGGCTGGTCTCGAACTCCTGAGCTCAATCAGTCGTCCAACCTCGGCCTCTCAAAGTGTTGGGGTTACAGGCATGAGCCACTGCGCCGGCCAGGGAGAGGTTAACCAGGTTAATGGACCCCTAGGGTGTTCACATGGCACCTTCAGGGACTCTGAAACGCAGAAATGATATGCAAAATTTTGGGTGCACACAGGGGATGGGGGTGGAAGTAGGAGAAGAGAATTCGTAGCTTTATTGTTTTCCAAACGGTCGCGACCCAAAGGTTAATAACGACTGCTGAAGAGAGTAGAAAAAGTTTTTTTAAAAGGAAGCCCAGAGAAGGGCTAAACTTTAGAAAGAAAAAAGGAAAACATCTTTCCTATCCAAGGAAAACCTATAAACAGATGGAGAAGTCCACAGTTGCAGCATCTGGGTAAAACACAGAAGACAGAGCTGGAAACCGCGGGCGGCTTGTGCCAACACGCTCAGGGAAGGCAAACGGAAGAAGACGCCGGTGCTCCCTAGCGCAGGAGGTCCTAAGGCCGGGAATCGCTGGCCTTGCCTCTCAGGACCCGGGCTGACCCAAGGGAGGGAGAAGCCCTCATCGCCAGGGGGGGGACCCATCAGAGCGCCGGCGCAGGGACAAGATGCTGATGCTTCAGACTCGGCCAGGCCGTGCGTCCGAGCTTCTCCACAGCCGCCGCACTTCCCTGCTGCCTTTGGGATGCGGCCTCCAGCCCCGCCTGGCCACTGGCCGTCATCTCTGAATCATCCCGCCCATTTCGACATCTTCCTTCCCCGCCTTCGGCTCTCGGCCTGGCGCAGAGCCCAGTGACAGCCGGGGCCCGGGGAACCTCATTCATTCAACACTTGCTGGGTTTACTGTGCGAATGTGGATGCGAGGCTCAGTGCCGGGCGCTGAGGCCTGAGGAGCACCGGGTCCGGCCAGAGGGCCCAATACTCCAGACCCGACCAGAGTCTAGCGGGCCGCCGCGGTCCCCCATGGCGGTGAGGCGGTTCCCGGCCCGCATGTCGCAACCGCTTCCCGGACAGGCTGCGGGTCGCGCCAGCCAGGGGATGACCGGCCCAGGCCGGCCCCGCCTCACGCCCGCGACGAGATCCCGCGGGAACACGGCTCTCCGGGGCCAGGGCCGCCCGCTCTCCAGCCACGCATCTCAGAATTTGAGGAGCGCACTGGAGCGCGGGTCGTTAACGGCGCCCGTCAGCAGTTTGACGTTGAAGGCCTGTCACCGCCCCGCCCCCAACGCGATCCTGCGCACAGGGACCGCAGCTCGACAGCCGCTAGTGAGGGGCCCGAAGTCGGGCCCTAGAGTCCCTGGGCGCGTCGCTCTTTCTGTAGCCAATCGGGGACCGACGTGGTGCGGACCAATGGCCGCGGTCAAAGTATCAAGAGTGGTTGAGCCTATCAAAGTTCAGCCTTAAGTTTCTCCCGCCCTTCTAAAAAGTCAGAGGCGGGTTGATCGCACATGTCGGCCAATCAGTGACCAATAAACAAGAAGCTTCCAAGATCAAAGGGGAAAAGGTGGGATCTAGGCGCTAGCAACGCCTCAGGGCGGAGGAATGACAGGCGACTTCGCTAATACTACCGGCTGATTTTTCCTACGTAAGGAAAGGGGTGGGTCTAACTTGGTGTCTCCACCAATGGTTGGTTGGGGGGCGTGTCCGCGGGGCCAAGCGGGAGCCGGAGGCCCCGGGCTCTCTGGGCCGCGCCTGAGGCGGACACTACGGGGCCGGGGGGCGGCGGCGGCAGTGGTGGCAGCGGCGGCGGGGGTGGGCGTCGCAGCTGGCCCGGGTGGATGGAGTTGGAGGGGCGGGGTGCTGGCGGTGTGGCGGGGGGGCCGGCGGCAGGGCCCGGGCGGAGCCCCGGGGAGTCGGCGCTGCTGGACGGGTGGCTGCAGCGGGGCGTGGGCCGGGGGGCCGGCGGCGGGGAGGCCGGGGCCTGCAGGCCCCCGGTACGACAAGATCCGGACTCCGGCCCGGACTACGAGGCGCTGCCGGCCGGAGCCACTGTCACCACGCACATGGTGGCAGGCGCCGTGGCAGGGATCCTGGAGCACTGCGTGATGTACCCCATCGACTGCGTCAAGGTGAGACCTGCACCCGGCTTCGAACCCGACCTGGGGCTGACCCGACCCCTGGGTCTTGTCCGGAGCCAGGATCCCGGCTGAGAGCCGGAGCCGACATGGGTTCCTTCCTGGCTCCTGCCACTACCACATGATTCGAACCGACACTCCATTCAAGCAAGGTCCCAGCTGGGAGTTGATCCCAGTCAGGAACCAGGACCTATTTCTAACCGTCAGTGAAATCTGAATCGGGACTCAGGATCGAAAATCTGTCAGCCAAAGCCCTGGACCCCACCTGGGACTAAACAGGAATAGGGTGGGATGGGGTATCCCGAAGCTCAGGTAAGTGCTACTAACTCGATTAAGGTGAAGCCAACTGGCGTGAACCAGACCCTGAAATGGATCTAACGGCTTGAGATGTTTTCTGGGCTAGTGCTTTTACAAACTCCTTACTGCATCCTCCCTTACTGACGGGGCAGGAACCCGAATCTGGGATCTCTCAGCTAGATAAAGGACTTACATGTTAAATCTTAACACATGAGTGATTGGAAATCATTGTGCAGTGAGAATGCAGAATTCCAGACTGGAAGTAATATGGGAAAGATCGTATTCAGGGAAAGGTTTCAGTTTCTCTGTGAAGCAAGCATGATACCCCACCTATTTCCTGAACATGAAAGTTGAGCTGGGATTAGGACTGTATGTTCAGGGAGCACATCAGCCTCCAAACAAGAGAGATGAAACTGATAGCATATTTCTTTGGCCACCTGAAGTTGACAAAAAGGGAGAAGTTGCCTAGAAAGGAAATGTGACGGTATTAGAAAGTAGATGTAAGTATGAAGAAAATGGAATGAGATCAACAAGAGGACACGATTCTTGTGAAAGTAAAACTAATTGCATTCACAACCAAGCAGGATGATTTATGTGTACTGAAGTCAGGTCCTTCTGAAGAAAGGTGGGTGAAGAAAGAAACAGATTATTGTTCTTTACAGTTCTTATTCTTGTACATTAGTAAAGGTGCCAGCCATTAAAGGTGAGGACTGAATTGAGGAAGAGGTAAACTAGAGGGGACTGTTGATATGACGAAGACCGATGCCTCCTTTACATGTGAAGGGTAATAGTCAAACAGTAACCTGGCAGCTTTTCGATGTATGTGTTATGTATTCACAAGGAGGAGAGAATCAACTTGGGAAAGGCAAAGTAGATCCCTTTTACTTCCCTCTGGTTCCAGTACTGTTTCGTGTTTTCATTAGAATGTGGATAAGGAGATGGGGGGAGCACTCATTAAGCTTTGTGAATGACAGCAAACTGGCAGGAGTATTTTAGCACAAGGTAACTCCTAACAAGGGCCATATCCATTGAAAACAGGGTAAATGCACTTGACTAAAATGGACATTAGAATGTTAAATGCCCTTGTCAATTGGGAGAAATAGAAATAAACAGTAAAATCCATGAGAGAGAAGTAACAACATTGAAATGTAAAACGAGTAAGTACAAATAAAAAAGATGCACACATTATATGTATAGACTCTAGGTTGAATGACTTGTGAGTTAATAATGCCATATATCCAAAAGTTAATATAATCTAGCTGCAGAGTAACCTCCCTAGACTTAGACTGTGAGTAGAGTGCAGGGTTTAGGATGCTGTTTTTCTGGATGAGTATTGAATGGAAAACAGTGAAAATTATTTAATGGCTCGAAAAATACAGCGTAATAATTTGTCTTAGAAGTATTACTGTAACTTATCAATTTATCCGCTGTTCCATTATAACATAATGGGAGGTTATCTCCTTACTCCATATATTTACATAGTGCTATTGTTGCTATAAACATTTTATAAATCCCTGTTAAAAATGCTTTAGAATATTTGGGTGCATGTCCTTAAGGAAGGCAAATCTTTGCCCTGTGACAAGATGGAATTGATTTTGCAGGAACAAAGACTATTCAGAATCAAATATGGTGAATAAAGTGGGAGGTCAAAATGGGTAATACTGCTTGGCGTCAAAATAAGGTGGGACTGGAAAGCAAGGAGACTGCTTTACTTCTGAGGCCTATAAACCCGTTGAGGAAACACCTCTGAAAGAGAAGTTCCAGAAGGGTTTTGCATAACCACAGCATTGCTGGAATAAGTCGGTTGTAGCCTTCCAAGGTAACTATTTTGAAGAACAGTTCTTACTCATTTACATAAGCTTTGGAATTTTTCTTTTTTAAAAATTAGTCATACAACATTGCAGTTATGCCTGAAAGCCCTCCATTAAGGAAATAATGATTTGAGAAAAAAATGCTCAGGAGTTGTCAACAATACGAAAGCTTATTTTAGAAAGCTCATTTTCACTTGCACTTAACGCTGGGATTTAAATGACTTAGAGGGAAGAACTAGGTGAGGCCAGTATGATTTAGTGTCAGTGAGTATGTTAAATGCTTTTGTGCAGGCATGAAAGTAAAATTCAAATCCCTTACTTCAGAAAAGGCCTCCCAGTTTGCTTGTCCTCAGCAACTATCCTTCTTTTAATAAGTGGATGGTGGGGAGGAAAAGCAGCCCAGTCTTTAAGACTGGAGGCAGGTATCCACATTGTTGGAGCCTAAAGGGCAACCACAATGTTTGCAAATGAAAGCTGACATTGCTTCTTGGCATGCAGGCCTGTCCATCCTCAGCTACTTATCAGGGTCAAGTTGACTTTAAATATCCTTGAGAGGGACCATGAGAAGTCAGTGTAGCCTTGCTGGACCATGGTTATTCAACCAGCTATTTCCATGGCCATACTGGAGAGGCTTGGGAGCCCAGATAAATCCCAGTTTCTTTTTCTGGGCCTCAGAGGCAAGCGCCAGACTTTATCTACGGAGACATTCTGCAACCCAAAACAGTCAGAACCCTTCTCAAAATCATCTGGCTAAGTACCCACCTATCATCAAGCTGCTGTTGTTGGCTCTGAAGTGGTAAAGCAAATATCCACTTATATAATAAAGAGGGGAAGAGCAGAGGGAGATAAATCTCCAGTATCCAGATGTAAATGGTATCTGTACATATTCACCTGTGAAAGATTAGGAAATGGAAACATTAGCTTATTTGATTTTCTTGCATCTAGTAATAAGTACTCAGTGATCTTGTGTGCCAAGCACTATCTGAAGTACCTTACATACATTTATTCATTTAATCTGTGAAGCAACTTCATGCAGTAGAAACCATTTTCATTATTTTACAGTTGAAAGGAGGCTTAGGGAACAGTTATATAACTTGTCCAAGGTCACACAGTTTAAGTGGCACAGTTATGATTTGAACTCAGTGTATCAGACTGTCAAGCCTTCCATAAAGCTTCCCAAAAGCAGATTACAAGAACCAGGCAAGGCACAGAATTTCACAGTAAAGCTTGTCCCTGAACATATGACCTTCAGATTAATAGTGGGACGTGTAAATCATTATAGCCACAGAGAAACTTTGAAAGGAAAACAAAAAATACAAAATTAACCCTGATTTATTGGTGGCTAAGGACAGTTAGTTGCCCACGTATATTTGTGAAATGACTTATACAGGAGGCAATGCTACCATGATCTGTAAATTCTTAGATATGAACAAATATAGAATCATTTTGAATACAATAAAAATCTTTATATTTCTAGCACCTTATAAATTACCAATGGCTTTTACATACCTTATCTCTTTTAATCCCCACAACAGCCCTATGAGCCAGTCATTCTTGGCCTCCTGTTATAGATGACAATTTTGAAGCTTAAAGAGGTTAAGTGACATACCCAAGATCACACAACTAGCAAAGCTGAGGCCCAGACTCAGGCTTTTTGACTCAAATGTGGCTTGTCTTTTACCACTTACCTCTCTACTGGGTTGTTTGGCTTTTCTCTAAAGCCAGGTAGAGGTTTTTCACATTGAGGTTTTTCAGAAATTCTTACTTAGATATTTCATCTTTCTGTAAAAGGCAGATTTATTGGCCCACAAATTTGGGGAGCCATATTCATTTTTATATTTGGCATAGCTTATGCCCAGGTCCTCTCCATAAGGGTGTATTTTTATCGAGTTAGAATTGTTGAGTTAGATTTAGATGTGTATATAGAATGTTCAAAGTAGCTTCCCACAGTCCGGTTTTCTCTTGGGGATGAGGAGTTCCAGGCCTCCGAAGCCAAACCATTCAGAATTGGTAGCCAAATACACCATTGACTGCGGCAGAGCAATGCAACTTCTGAACATTCCCCCTTTACAAGATCAGTTTTGAATAAATGCATGAAAACACGACAAGCTAAGAGGCTCAATTTATCTTTGCTTGTTAGTAGCTGTAGCCAGCATTTGACCTGTAGTCTCTATGAACAACTCTTCTGATGGATTTTATATGCCTTGTGTGATGTGAAAGATCAGTAAACAAACCCTTTATTGGAAATACATGAGGTTTTATAGGGGGAAGTAGGAAAGAATGTGTCAAATTGTGATAAGTGATGCTGTATAGAGTATTTCTGATTGAACATCCAGTAACTAACCTTTTAAGCTTCCGGTTTTTTGTTGGTAGCAGGCAGGAGAAAATAACCAGAGGACTGTGGATTGCTTGCAGCTAACCGGAACCTGTTCATCTGGTTAGTTTTTTTTCTCCCATGCTCTTGAGGGAAGGTATTACTCTTGGATTCCAGTTGGCCAAGAGGAAGGTTCAAGCTTTTTTTTTTTTTTTGGAGATGGAGTTTTGCTCTTGTTGCCCAGGCTGCCGTGCAGTGGCTCAAACCAGCGAAGGCTCACTACAACCTCCACCTCACAGGTTCAAGCGATTCTCCTGCCTCCTGAGTAGCTGGGATTACAGGTGCACACCACCATGCCTGGCTAATTTTTTCGTATTTTTAGTAGGGACGGGGTTTCACCATGTTGGCTAGGCTGGTCTCGAACTCCTGACCTCAGGTGATCTGCTCGCCTCGGCCTCTCAAAGTGCTGGCATTACAGATGTGAGCCACCGTGCCCAGCCGAAGGTTCAAGCTTTTAAATCCAAATAGAATCTAGTGATTAGATTAATGTAGAAATTTAAACTGTACTTGGGCATCACTTGCTCCCATTGGCTCACCAGTGATTGTAGCTGATACAGTTATGTGACAAAAGATTCATTCATTCAGCAAACAAATCAGAAGTGCTTATTGTGTGTCAGGCACCAGACACTGATTTTTCTTTTTAGACATTGATTTTATATTAACTATTAGTTTCCATGTTACTTTACCTTGAAATGGGTCAGTAGATGAGAAATTTTCCTGGGGAGACACACTCTTCAGAAAAGGTCTAATTTAGGGAGGTCTTTCGAATAAGATTAATTTCCCAAATTTCAACAAAACTTTGTCCAGGAACATCATACAAAGTGTCTACCCTACGCTTTTATTCCAATCATTGAATCCTTTAGAGAGATTCCAAGGATTATGTCTCACTGAGACTGATTTTATTTGCTAGTGCCAATTTTGGGATTTAATCAATTTAGATTAGAAATCTGGAAGGGCCCTTCAGGATTGGAGACTGGATTGGTTTCTAGCTAGAGACTCCCACCTTTGCAGTTTCAGGGTAAACTTTCTTTCCCAAGACATAAAAGCATCTATTAAGAATGCCACTTCTGCCAAGACTCTGTGTAGACCCAGCCACCATTGCCAGATAGTCTGAAAAAGTATAAAAAAATTAGCCGCCCCTCAGTGTGTGGTCATGAAGCAGGGCCAGGGGCACTCTTTAGGTATAAAGCATAAAGTATGTCATAGACAGTAAATACTTGAATTTGGAATCCATTTGTAAAGAACTGTCAGCTTGAGTGTATTAAGGCACAAAAGCAACTTCTGAAATACAGGCTTGATATTTGTTGCTGGGGCTCTGAATCATTTTGGAGTACCAGGACACTTAGCAATTGGTGGGATTATTTTTTCAGGGAAAATAATGGTGTTCCATTCTTAGGGTCATAGATGACTAGAAAAAGAAAGGTCCAAGGCTTAGAAGAAAGATCAGCTATAGATTGGAAATAATCTGAAAGCCAGATATCCCTCTCACAAATTGGCACAGCTCCATGTAGAAGGTCTGCCCAGTGTGTGGAGGTGGGGCGAGAAGTTGGCATTGCTGACATTGCACTTCTCCTTGCTGTAATTTCAGACCCGGATGCAGAGTCTACAGCCTGACCCAGCTGCCCGCTATCGCAATGTGTTGGAGGCCCTCTGGAGGATTATAAGAACGGAGGGCCTATGGAGGCCCATGAGGGGGCTGAACGTCACAGCAACAGGCGCAGGGCCTGCCCACGCCCTTTATTTTGCCTGCTACGAAAAGTTAAAAAAGACATTGAGTGATGTAATCCACCCTGGGGGCAATAGCCATATTGCCAATGGTATTGAGCCTTCCTGTGCTGGTTCCCCCACTTTCCCAACTCTTTGGGCTTTGCTGCTGTCAGTGCTTGCCAGTCTCAGCATGGTTTGGAGCTGAAGCTTTGGGCTGGGATAGGCCAGATTATAAGGGAGGGACTTCCAAACCTGATGTTCTCAGACAACGGGCCGCTTCAACCCTGCATTTTCCTTTGGGGCACCTCAACAAAGGGTTACAGTATCCTCCCTTACCTACCAGCTTGACTTGTTCCTCTCATCTCCCTGGCATCAACTTCTAATGCCCTGGTAATGTGGAGACACACTGAACTACCCCCAGTGTATGTTTGATAGTTGGGTGGTGTCCTGCTCCTTAGGGCAGGATTGGAGGCGACCCAGCCAGCCACCCAAGGAAGATACTAATGAAGCCCCTGCTTTTCGCCTCACCTTTCAGGATCCCAACTCACCAGAGGCAGTTTGTGTTGAGAACATGACAAAGTGAATGGGGGTGGGGCCAAGGAACTGCATGAAGAAACCAGAAGGTTGTGTGGAAGTAAGAGAAAGGATAGCAGCCTAGGGCTTTAGGACTGGCTGGAAACCAAGTTGAGTGTGGAGAGGGTGAGGGGTAGAGTAGTTCAGGACCTGAACAAAAGATCTTTGTAGACAAATGTTAGGCTCTGCAAATGGGTTCTGCAGCAGGACAAAGGTGGGATTCTGTGGTGAGGTTCTGTGAGATCTGACCACCTGGCCCCCGTATCTCCCTCCACTGGTGGCAGGTGATGTGCTGGCATCCCTAGGCAGCAGTGTATCTGCTTCCTGTGTGGGGCGTGAGCTGCATTTATTCTCAGAACGATCTTTATTGATAAGACTTGAGCTGGCCTTCCTATCATGGATGTGGAATACATTAGTGACTTTACAAAGTTGGTGGGAACAGATATCTTACCTTCTTAAACAGGAGTTTAGGAGCAGTGGGTCCCCATCTTTTGGACTAGCTCTTAACGTTACCTTTCCCCGTTGTAGTGTAGCACAGCCACTCCCCTTCACTGGGGGACCTCGATGAGTTGGTCAGCTCTCTTGGCCTTACATGTGGCAGTTGTTTTCTTGTTTGCAGGTGCGGCCGGGTGTGTGGCAACATTACTTCATGATGCAGCCATGAACCCTGCGGAAGGTAATGATTCCTCAACCTATCACTCTGTGGGCAGCTGCACCTGTATTTCTTTCCAGTTTGCAGAAGAAAGCACATCAGTTTTGGTGGGAAATTCTGTTACCTTGTTTTACCACTAGAGGGTGCTCCCTCCATGTTTTTGGTACTTAACGAGGCACCCTCTTGGACAGGATGCAGATTCACTGGGATTTTACTAATCCTTGGGGCTTCCCTAGAAAAAGATGTCTCTATGTGGCCTGTTTTTGGGCTTTCCTGGGAGTCTCCTTTGTAGTAGATTTGATCTGTCCTGAAAGTTTAGCAGATTCATTTTTCTTCAAAGAGGTGAAGATGGATTCTGACTTTTTTTTTTTTGCCCCCTTATGATTTGCAGGAATTGACACTTAAATATCTTGCCTTTCTTATTGGAATGAAGCTAGTTGGGATAGGAATGAAAGGTTAAATTGTAGAACTCAGTCCCTGCATTTCTGCTGGGATCTTGGCTTTTCAGTTGGAGGAAAATTCTCCAAAAAATTCTCCATGTGAGGATGAACAAATACAAGAGGATAGCATCGTTGCCACGTTCATTTTCTGTCTGGGCAAGGCCATGGGGTGGAAAGAGCCAAAGCTAAGCTGAAGCTCCACAGAGCTCACACCATGTTATCTACTTGAGGGAGTGGGAGGTGTTTGAAAACTAAAGCCAACTCTTTTTGGCTAAGAATCTTTTCTTTGGTAGAACTTCTGTCTCCTCCCCTCTAGGAGGATCACCATCTCACATTTTAAAAGTTAGGTGCTCTTTGTACGTGAGGATTGGGATTGTTAGGGGCCTGTGTTCATGATGATCACTATCATGGAGTCATTTCTTGTTGGGAATTGTTAGAGGGTAAGATCAGAGATAGGTACTTAGTTCAAGAAGACTCTCTGAAGCTCCCAAACCGTAGATATGTCCTGTGTGCAAACTGGCTGGCTTTACAGAAGTCCTGATGGAAGTGGGTTTCTTGTTTTTTTGAGTCATTACCAACCCTTTGCCTACTGCTTCCCCTCAAAAAAGGGAAGCTGACTTCTCAGGTTAGCAGCTCACCAATACTTTTTTCTCTCTCTCTATTCCATTGGCTGATCTGCTGACTTGGGACTCTGAATCTGGATACTCTCCATCACCGGTTGGCTGCCGTCACCATTTCCTTCCTTGTTGATGGCACTACTAGTGGTCAAGCAGAGGATGCAGATGTACAACTCACCATACCACCGAGTGACAGACTGTGTACGGGCAGTGTGGCAAAATGAAGGGGCCGGGGCCTTTTACCGCAGCTACACCACCCAGCTGACCATGAACGTTCCCTTCCAAGCCATTCACTTCATGACCTATGAATTCCTGCAGGAGCACTTTAACCCCCAGAGACGGTACAACCCAAGCTCCCACGTCCTCTCTGGAGCTTGCGCAGGAGCTGTAGCTGCAGCAGCCACAACCCCACTGGACGTTTGCAAAACACTGCTCAACACCCAGGAGTCCTTGGCTTTGAACTCACACATTACAGGACATATCACAGGCATGGCTAGTGCCTTCAGGACGGTATATCAAGTAGGTGGGGTGACCGCCTACTTCCGAGGGGTGCAGGCTAGAGTAATTTACCAGATCCCCTCCACAGCCATCGCATGGTCTGTGTATGAGTTCTTCAAATACCTAATCACTAAACGGCAAGAAGAGTGGAGGGCTGGCAAGTGAAGTAGCACTGAATGAAGCCAGGGGTTCAGATGACACTGCTGCATCCTGCTCACATTATCTGTCTCCTGGAATGCTCCCACCTCAAGTGGAGTTAGAAGGAAGGTAGAGGGGCTCTCCCCCAGGATTTTGGTGTTTTGACTAACACCAGTTCCTGCCAACCTCTGTTGCCACCACCTTTCCTTCCAGGCCCTAAGCACGTGCAGCGAAGCACACCACAGCACCTTTGATAACCTCTGTCCATCCTGGGCCTGATGACCTGCTCTAGACTGTTATAGAGGGATAAGCAGCTCATTCCCCTGGTTCCTAATAAAAAGCCTTTAAATTAAATGGTTTCATTGGGTTTGTCTTGCTAAAGGGGAAGTGAAATGCTGTTAACTGTTCTTGACTTTCCTTTAAGCATAAATCAAGGGACCCAAAGGAAAGGTTTATTGAGTATGCCTGTAGTTTTTGTTTTCTGCTGATTTTCATGACAATTTAAGACATTAGTAGTAGGCCCCAAGCAATCTCCCTGATGGCTAGAACAACAAGCCCTTGACAGATCCCAACCAACCAGATGCTCCAGATCCCCACTATCTTCCCTAGGGTGGTAGCGCAGCGCAGAGAAGGCAGATCTCTGCTCTAATTCTCAGCTCTGCCTGCAGCAGTGCTTTACAATGTGGCACTTGGTTTTCCATTTTAGTTGTGAAACTCAAATTATTCAGTGAAGCTGCAAGTCCTGAAGATTACATGGTAAATAATACATTTCATTTTATTTTAAGGCTTTCACAGAGTACTTCAGCATGTGTGATCTCATCTGAACCTCACAAAATCTCTGAAGTAGGCAGTGCAGGTGTCATTTCTATTTCACAAGCAAGAAAGCTCAGAGGCTGTGACGAGTCCAAAGCCTCAAAGTGCAGAACTGGGACCCCAGCCCAAGTCTTTTGACCTCACAAATGAATCTAAGCGTGGCTTCCTACAGATGGGAAATGAGTGGAGGGCATCTCACATCTACTGCCATCTACTGAGGAAACTCCCTGCCTGATGACCAGCTGGGCTCTGCTTGGAGACTTTTCGGAGATGGGGCTTTCCCTGTGCTTGGTGGGTCAGTGTGTTCTTTTTTTTTTTTTTTTTTTTTTTTTTAATATCACCAGTTATTAGCAAGTTCTTCAGTACATAGAAATGTACCCCTCTGAGTCTTCCACCTATCCTTGTTAGGTCATCTGTCATTCATTCATTAACTATTGAGTGTCTCTGTGGCAAGCACTGGTGTTGGAAATACAATGATAGATAAAACAATCCCAGCCCTAAGGAGCTTATTGTCTGGAGAGGAAGATACATGGAAACAGGCAATTACAAGATAAAATGACAGGAGAGAAGATAGAATAAACCTAGTATACTCAGAAGACAGAAGGATACCCAGTGTAGCCTTGGGTGACCAGGGTAGACATTTGGGAGGAAGTGACATCTGAGGTGACACCTGGAAGGCAAATGAGCTAACTTGGTGAAGAGGGGAGGGGTTATGTTCTAGGCAAAGACCTGGAAGTAAGAGAATTAAAAAGTATTTGGGATTCGGTGTGCAAGTGGTTTGGTAGGACTGAAACAATCTGGGCAAGACATGCAGCCTGAGAGCCAAGCAGACACTGGGTCTTCAAAGCAATTCTACGGAGTTTAGATTTATCCTGAAGGCCATGCAAAAGCATTATGGAGTTTTAAGCAGAGGTGTGGTGTGATCAGATTTACAATTTAAACAGATCACTTAGGCTCTCTGGAGAAAGGATTAGAGGAGCAAGACTGGACAGGCAGGCCAACTGGTTAGGAGGCTGCTGTGGTAATCCAGGCAAGTGCATGGTGGTCTGAAGCAGGACTGTGGCATGGAGCCGGGAGCCATGTTAGGGTTGTAGAAGCAATAGGATTCGGTCACAGAGCAGATCTTGTCCTCCTCCCACCTGACAGCCCTTCAATATCTATGCAGAATCATGTCTGAATGCACTTGAAAAAAAACTGTCGAGAAACCAGCAGGGTCTCCTAAGTTTTATTTAAGTAGGCTATGGTGCCCCTCTGATTTAGCGTGGAGAGGAGAGATATTAATAGTGCTAAGCGGTGGTTGCTGAGTAAAAAGAGTGTGATGATATCATTGTAAAGGTCATTTCAGAGGGTTTGCTAGTAAAAATGTAATTGAGTAGCTGCCTCCCAGTATGGACTGAGCAAGAGAGCAAAGGGATGGCTGTCAGGACCTAGTCTCTGCAGTCGGCTTTACAGAGCTGTCTGGCATGGTATCTGACACACAGTAGGAACAATGGCAATAAGGCTCATTTTTCAAGAATAGATTGCGGGGTAATTTCTTAAAGATTGGTAGCCGCTAGAGACCACCTCAGCTCTAATGCTGTTCACAAATAATAAGAAAATAATACGAAAGTGATCTTCCAGCCTCCAATTGTGCTGTAGCTACTGGAGGACATTTAGTTTGGAATCTGGACAGGACACTAGGTTCTGCAGGTCTCTTGGCCCAGTCACTAGAGGTCAAAGAGGAGATAGAGGCAGAATAATGTGACAGGTTGAACATTAGCAATGCCAGTGACTGGATACCTGGGTCATTTCCAAGGGGCTCAGCAGACCGAGGAGAACTGTGGGTGTTTGGGGGCATCCCCAGGTCCAGAGCCTCTGTGGAAAGCCAGGTTGTTCAGGTGACACCTGAAGAATCCAGTACCAAGCCATCATCAAGTGGCCAATTCCTGCACAGTGCTATGTGTCAGGGAAAATGAGAAAATAAGTCACAATTTGGCCAGAGGAAAATGTTCTTCACTGGAGAGCTGAGACCAACATGAGTGAAACAAACTTACAATAACACAAGACAGTATATAGACATGTACTGGATTATACAGAAATTAACAATGAGATTTAGAGACAGGAAAGATAAGTGTAGGTCAGAGTAAACAGAAGAAGGTGGCTTTGATGAATAGAATTAAAAAATACTTTCATAAAAGCCAATAAAAGTTGAATCATGCTAATTTTATAAAATTTAGAAAGCGTAGATAAAAAGAAAATACTTCGAATCCCATTACCCAGAGAACTTGACCTTCTAACAGACAGAGCTTTGCAGCAATGACACGGATAGCCTTGCACAGCAGCGAGCTCTCAAATACAGGAGCTGGGGCTGGTCAGCCCTGCCAGGGATGCTATACAGTGAAGTCGAGCTCCTGGAGGGTTGCAAAGCAAGATGATCTTTAAGAAGCCTCCTAGCTCTAGATGTTCTCAGGGCCAGCCTCAGCCCCACTATCCTGTAACCTGCGTCCTGGTCTCCAGGCCAGATCTCTTCAGTGCCTGTCAGGAGATGGTGCCAGACTGTCTCACCACTCTGAACTTTCTCTCTCCACCAACCTATCTACTCTCCTTTTGATCATTCAGATTCTACCTACCCATAGCAATGTTTCTGATATTATAAAGGTGCCACAGGGGGCCAGGCATGGTGGCTCGAGCCTGTAATCCCAGCACTTTGAGAGGCCAAGGCAGGCAGATCACTTGAGCCCAGGAGTTTGAGACCAGCCTGGCCAACATAGTGAAACCCCACTTCTACTAAAAATACAAAAATTAGCCAAGGGTGGTGGCATGCACCTGTAGTCCCAGCTACTCGGGAGGCTGAGGCACAAGAATCACTTGAACCTAGGAGGCGAAGGTTGTAGTGAGCCAAGATGGTGCCACTGCACTCCAGCCTGGGTGACAGATCAAGACTCTGTCTCAAAAAAAAAGTGCCACAGGGGACTTATTGAATAAGTTATTGATATTATTGAACATTCATACAATGAAATGTGGCATGGCCATTTATCCTGAGATGATGGAAGAAAATTTAATGATGCAGAAAGACACTGTATTCTGTTATGTGAAAGAAATTGGTTATAGTGAGATCTCATTTTTGAAAATTACAAAAAAATTATACATAGAAAAAATACTTAAAGATCTATACATCAACATACTGGATGTGCACTATTTTGTTATTTCCTGGAACCTTAGACTGGTAAGTGGAGAACAAGTTCTGCTGGAGTCACACACAGTATTCCCTGCATTGCCACCACCACCACCACCACCTCTGCCACCCTAAGTAGAAAGGAAAATGTTTACACTTCGAGGCACTTAAATCTTTCTGTAATTTCCACCTATGATAGTACCTTCTGCTTGCTGGGGCAGCACGGAATCAGACTAATCCTTCTCCCTGACAGGCCTCCAAAAATATTAAGACAGCTGTCATATCACCCTGGGAGGGGTCAGAGCATGGAGATCCTGAAAGCTAGGCAAAAGAGTTCAGACTTGACTTGGCAGCTAATGAGGAGCTCTTATGGTTCTTGAGCAGGGAAGGACATGACTAAAGTAATATCTGAGGACAATTCAACCAGCAGCCCAGACACAGGAGACCCTGGAACAGGGAGAGCCTGAGCTAGAGACAGGGACTCTAGCAGAGGGGCTACTGTCATCGTTTAAACAAAGATGAACCTGAGAAAAATTGTTACAAGATGAAAAGCACCTGACGATGGTTTAGACGTTCACGTGAGAACTTACCTGTAGGTTGTCTTGCACTCATCTGACTGTTTTGTCTCTCTAGATTAAAATCCAGAGTCATGTATTTCTGGAATCACCCTCTGTCTGCACTGCACATGATGGATGCACGATAACTACTTGCTTCCCATGGTCAGACACCAAGACTTGTCTGGAACATGATGGTACTGGGGTTAGAAATGAGCCATTTCATTTCACAAACATAGATTGAGCAGATGGGGGCACCAGAGTAGATGCTAGGCCTATGTCATGGTCAGTTTTATGCATCAGCATGGCAAAGCTACAGTCCTCAGTTATTTAAACACTAATTTAGGTGGTGTTGTCACCTAGGTGATGATGCAACTCAAGCAGAAATTATGGTGCCTAAACAAAGGCAGTGATGGGAAGGAGAGGAAGAGACAAAGTGGAGGGATATTTAGGAAATTGATCAACTGCACTTGGCCATCAGATGTATTCAGGGTTACAGAGAAGGAGGATTCTTGGATGGCTTGCAAATTTTAAAAGGAAAACCAGTTTTTTGGATAGGAATAAGAAATATAGTTATGAACATGTATTTGGGGCCTGAGTAGATTTTCAGGATCTGCAATATGGATGTAGAAATATACAGTATAGAGGTTACAGCTTAGCCATAGGGGGACGGAGAAAGTGAGCATTTAAAATAAGTACTCTTTTTTAACCTCTTTAAAAAACAACACACATAAAATGCACATCTGGATGAAATTTGACATATATTTGCTCCTGCGTAACTACCACGCTGACACACAACAGTTCCAAAACTCCAGAAGACTCCTTTGTGTCCCCTCATAGTTAATATCATCCCTCAAAGTTAACCAATATTCTGATTTCTGTCATTATAGATTAGTCTTGCTTGTTCCTGAACTTTGTAAAAATTAATTCATACAGTATATATTCTTTTGTGTCTGGCTCAACATTATGTCTGTAAGATTCATCTATGTGTGTGCATATAGCAATTTGTTCTTTTCCATTGCTGTGTAGCTTGAATATTTATGCATTTTATGTATCCATTCTCTCATTGACTAATACACAACCCAAACATATTTGGGTTGTATATTTGTCATGGTTCTTCAGAGAAACAGAACCAATTATATATGTTATATATAACCAATTATATGTATGTATGAGAGAGAAAGAGGAGGGATTTTTTTTTTTTTTTAAAGAAATTGACTCACATGGTTGTGGGGGCTGGCAAGTCCAAAAGTCCTGCGCTGGAAACTCAGGCAGAGTTTCTATGTCACAGTCTTAAGGCAGAATTCCTTCTTCTCTGGGAAACCTCAGTTTTTGCTTTTAAGGCCTTCAACAGATTGGATGAGGCCATTATGGATAATTCCCTTTACTTAAAGTTAGTTGATTGTAAATGTTAATCACCTCTACAAAACATTTCACAATAACATCCAGACTAATATTTGACCAAACAACTAGGCACCATTGCCTAGCCAAGTATACATAAAATTAACCATCACAGGTTGCTTCCAGTGTTTCACTATTTCCAGTTTTTACTACTATAAACATTCTTGTACCTGTCCTTTAATGGAAAGAAGCACTCTTTTCCGTTGGTTAAATATGAAAGCAAACTTGCTGGGTGACAGGGATATATGTGTTTAGCCTTAGAAGACACTACCAAAGTTCCAAAGAGGTTGTAGCAATTTGAATTCCCTCCAGCAATGTATAAGAGTTCCAGCTTAGCGGCCAGGCATGGTGGCTCACGCCTGTAATCCCAGCATTTTGGGAGGCTGAGGGGGGCGGATCACGAAGTCAGGAGATCAAGACCATCCTGGCTAACATGGTGAAACCCCATCTCTACTAAAAATACAAAAAAAAAAAAAAAAAATTAGCTGGGCATGGTGGTGGGTGCCTGTAGTCCCAGCCACTCGGGAGGCTGAGGCGGGAGAATGGCGTGAACCTGGGAGGCGGAGCTTGCAGTCAGCCAAGATCGAGCCACTGCACTCTAGCCTGGGTGACAGAGCGAGACTCCGTCTCAAAAATAAAGAGTTCCAGCTTAGCTGGGCATGGTAGGATTGTGCCTGTAATCCCAGCGCTTTGTGAGGCTGAGGTGGGCGGATCACCTGAGGTCAGAAGTTTGAGACCAGCCTGGCCAACATAGTGAAACCCCTTCTCTACTAAAATATGAAAATTAGCCGGGCGTGGTGGCACATGCCTGTAGTCCCAGCTACTCAGGAGGCTGAGGCATGAGAATCTCTTGACCCCGGGAGGTTGCATGCAGTAAGCCAAGGTCATACCACTGCACACCATGCCACCATTGCATGACAGAGCAAGACTCTGTCTCCAAAAAAAAGAGTTCCAGCTTAGAGCAAATACTCTTTTTATCTACATTTTAATTTTTATATAATTTCACACTTTTATAGAAAAGTTGCAAAAACAGTATATTCTTTACCAGATTCACTAATTGCTATAATTTTGCCCCATTTGATCTACTGTCTTTCTATCAATCCATATATGTGAACACACATATTTTTTCTGAACTATTTATGCCCCCTTTATCCATAAATATGTCAGTATTTCCTAAGAACAAGAATTTTCTCGGCCAGGCGTGGTGGCTCACGCCTGTAATCCCAGCACTTTGGGAGGCCGAGGCGGGCGGATCACGAGGTCAGGAGATTGAGACCATCCTGGTTAACACGGTGAAACCCGTCTCTACTAAAAATACAAAAAACAATTAGCCTGGCGTGGTGGCGGGTGGCTGTAGTCCCAGCTACTCAGGAGGCTGAGGCAGGAGAATGGCGTGAACCCGGGAGGCGGAGCTTGCAGTGAGCTGAGATCGCGCCACTGCACTCCATCCACTGTTGGCGACAGAGCGAGACTCCGTCTCAAAAAAAAAAAAAAAAGAATTTTCTCTTACATAACCCCAACACATTTATGGAAATCAGGGAATTTGTAACATTGATACAAAATGCTTATCTGAGCTATAGTTTATATTTAAATTTCACCAATTGCTCCAATAATGTCCTTCATAGCTATTTTTTTTCTGATCCAATATCCAATTCAGGATCACACATTGCATTTACTGTTCATATCTCTTTAGTCTTCTTTCATCTAGATCAGGTTCTCAGCCTTCCCTTATCTTTCATGAACTTGATTTTTTTGTTTTGTTTTTAGATTACAGGCCAGTTGTTATGTAGAATGCCCTTCAGTTTGGTTTGTTTGATGCTACCTCATAATTAGATTAAGGTTATACAGTTTTGGCAGGTGTACCATAGAAATGATATGGAGTCCTTTTCAAGGCAGTGAGGTCAGTGCATCTCTTTATTGGTATTGTTAACTGTGATTAAATGGTTATGGTTGTGTTCATCAGATTAACTCACCGTGGAGTTACTAATTTTCCCTTTGTAATCAATAAGTTATTTGCATGGAGGTGCTCTGAATCTATGTACATATCCTCTTCTTTATCAAACTTCTACCCACTAGTTTTAGCATCCATTGATAATTCTTGTCTAAATCACGGTTGCACAAAGATGATATTCTGACGCTATCATTTCTACTATAAGAGAGAGCTATCCCTTCTCTTATTTATTTATATTCGTATGAGCTCATAGATTATTTTATTCTATGGCTATTCTATAGTGATATCACCACTGTAATATTGTGGTATAATACCACTGTGATGATAATAAATAATTACCATTATTTATTCTGATGTTCGAATAGTCCCAGATTTGGCCAGTGGGGGTCCCTTCTGATTCCTGTGTTATTTTTCCATATCTCCATTTTTTAAAAAGCACTTCCTTGCTTTCTGGCACAACACGATATTCTAAGCTTATCTTGTATTTTCCCCCTCTCAGTCCTAGAATTAGCCATTTCTCCAAGGAGACCTAGGTTTTTTTTTTTTTTTCAGTACAAAATGATATTTAGAAACCAAGATCCAAGTGCCAGGTATACTCAATGCTACTGTAGTGTCTACTTCTAAGCCCTTTAGCCCACAGAGCTAATAAATATACATATTATATCTTAATTTCTACATCTGTACACACACACACACACACACACATAAAATCATGGATTCATATAGATACCTCCATTTCCAACTCAACACCACAAAATTCATTTTAGTCCTCCCTTTCTCCATATTTATAACTCTCCTCTCCAACAGCAAGAACTAGCTTCCAATATCCTCAGTACGTTTACTCATCTGCCCAACTCTACAGCACACAAAATGTATTTCAGAATTGCTAACCCGTATCACTACAGAAAAAACTCCTTCTAACTAGAATTAAATATTTGTTGGGCTTGTTTGTTTGGTTTTATCCTCCCTTCAGCATCGTAATATTATTTGTTTAAAATAGAGTTATTTAAAATAGAGTTAAGTTCATTTCTTTTTTTCATGTCAGGTAACGTGCTGATGTCTTAAGGTTTGAAGGAGGTACATCTCACATATGTGTGAAAACCCAGTCATCATGTTCATGGGCTACAAAAGGATGCGTTTGTTTCTATTTGTATTCCATTCTAAGTTTCTTCCCCCTTCTCATCCTTGTTGACTTTTTTTTTTTTTTTTAATGGAGCTTGTGGATTTTGTGGATGGGCTTTACCGGGTCTGTAAACCCCCTGGAGTTTAATGCAAAATATTGAATATGTCTGCCTTTGGAGCAAGGGTAGAGAATCCATAACTTTCATAAGATTCTTAAAATTTAGGAGTGCAATGGAGAAGAGCAGGAATCCAGGGACCCTCTAGGAGGCTTCCCACTAGTAGGGTAGGAAGTTCTGCCAGACTGTGAGACTCTCAGGACAGACAGGATCTTCTTTATCTTATATCTCCACTGCTGAGCATGCACATAAATGCAGAAGGAACAGAAACCAAAGGAAAATAAAAGAGAAATGGGGGAGCAGATCCGTACCTTGAAGCAAACTCAGGATTGCTCTTCCTTTCTAAGCATTTCCCCACCAGTGACATCAGCTCAGATGTCTTAGATTCTGGGCCTCCCAGGGCATGCCTAGAACCACACCACGGTGGGGATGGGGACACAGCCTGGGCATCTGTCTATAGGCATACATAGAAAAATAAACTAGGCCAGGCGCAGTGGCTCACGCCTGTTATCCCAGCATTTTGGGAGGCCGAGGCAGGTGGATCACAAGGTCAGGAGTTCAACACAAGCTTGGCCAAGATGGTGAAACCCTGTCTCTACTAAAAATGCAAAAAAAGTAGCTGGGCGTGGTGGCGGGTGCCTGTAATCCCAGCTACTGAGGACGCTGAGGCAGAGAATTGCTTGAACCTCGGAGGCGGAGGTTGCAGTGAGCCAAGATCACACCACCACACTCCAGCTAAGGCACAGAGTAAGACTCCATCTCAAAAGAAAAGAAAAGAAAAATAAACTAGGCTGGGCACGTGGTGGCTCACACCTGTAATCCCAGCACTTTGGGAGGCCGAGGTGGGCAGATCACCTGAGGTGGGGAGTTTGAGACCAGCCTGACCAATGTGGTGAAACCCTGTCCCTACTAAAAATACAAAAATTATCCGGGCGTGGTGACACGCATCTGTAATCCCAGCTACTCGGGAGGCTGAGGCAGGAGAATCGCTTGAACCCAGGAGGCAGAGGTTGCAGTGAGCCGAGATCACGCCACTGCACTCCATGCTGGGTGACAGGGCGAGACTCTGTCTCAAAAAAAAAAAAAAAAAGAAGAAGAAGAAAGAAAGACAGAAAAAGAAAAAGAAACTAGAAGAAAAATCCCAGTTCATTGCAAAGATACTGACCAAATGCTCTGATTTACTCCCTGCACAGGTTTCTTTTGGCTGCAAGGTCCCTGCCAAATTGGAGAACAAGAGCAATTATACCTGAATAGAAAAGCCATGAGTCATGAAGAATTGGTCCCCTGCAGGCACTAACTGAAAGCTTTCCTTGGGTATGGTGGGAGGTAGGGACCCCCACTGACATCTAAAACAAGATGTTTCATTGAAGGGTGGCACTGCTCCTCGGGGAGCTTCTGCTGCTAGAGAGGGGCCTAGGAAGGCAAACAATAAGGTGAGGGACTCTTGGTCAAGGAACATTCTCCCTGGATTGCCTCCTTTAAACTGAACGTTCCACTAAGCACAGGTGAAGACAGAAGAAGATGCAGTCCCTGCCACAGGGCTGAAAGAACGTTTAGAAAATCAAGTGTGGGCAAAAGCCAAATTGTACAACACAAACCGAGCCCACACTAGCTGAGTGATCTCTGGGGTGGGGTAAATCAAAGGAAGCTCCCAGAGGAAGGAGGGGTATGAATTTTGAAGAAGAGTTGAGCCTGAAAAAAGAAGAGAGGCGAGACAAGGGCATTCCGTCTGGCAGTCACGGCTCAAGGAAGAAGCGGAGGTATGGAGGAGAGGCGGCTTGACCCTGAGAGCAGAAAAGGGAGGTCTTGCTTCAAAGACCAAATTGGAGGGGACTGGAGTCCTATGCCTGTAAGAGGCGTTGTTCTTCAGGAGGAACAATGTGGTAAAAACAATGTTTGAGGAAGAGACCATGTGTGGGGCTGACTTGAGGAGTAAGGAGGATGGCAAGGAGTTACTGAGGTCCCCTGGGACCAAGGATGGAAAAATTTACCTGGCTGGACAGGTGACTGTGGGATCGTGTATTAATCCTATCTGCTAGCAGATGAATAAAAGATGAAAATAAGAATTGACACTTTATAATACTCTGTGCACTTAAATCACATTTTCACACGTAGCATTTTTACAAGCAACAATTGAATTATAATTCTTGCACATCTATTATGCGCTGATCATTGCGGGTAGCTGCTCAGGTGAGCCTCACAACCACTCTCTGTGGGAAACATAAAGGAAGCCATGTACTACCACTTGATATCATGTGCTCTAAATTTGCTCAAAAGTGAGTCTCATGAGAACCCTATGAGTCAGATGTGGCAGGAATTATTATTCCTGTTTTATAGATGAGAAAAGTGATGTTGAGAAAGGTTAAGGCACTTGCTCACAGTCATATAGCCAAGGACTGTCAGCCAGCCCTTTTTGACTCATACTAAGATCTTAATAGCTTACTTCCACTTTGACTTCATGTGCACAGTGTTAACAGTGACCTCCATGTTTTTATAATGCCATTTTGGCCTAGGTCTGCTGCCCACTTGAGCTAAACACTCTCCATTCCTGGCATTGATTTACCAAAGGTTAGTAATTCAGCTTGTTGAGGGTCTCAAGGTCACCACTATTTATTCATGCCAGGGCTGGGTCTCAGGAAAGCAACTAAAATGCTGACGGTCACTTGGAATCTGAGCAAGCAAGGAGGCTATCCTCGGGGAGACACCTTCCTCAGCCCCGTCTGCCATACACTCCTGCCAGCCACCAGGAATCCACTTCCACTGCCCAGCCACCTCCAGCCATCAGCCTACTGTCAGAATCCAAGCACCAAGCGCTTGTTTCCCTTTTCCGCAAATCCTCTCTTATCCAGGATGATGAGCTGCTTCTTTGCATTTTCCCAATCCACACAATTACATTGCCAAGATGGTTCTTGCGGGTCTCACCTCCAGGACATGAGAACTTAAGGCTAAATCCTGAGATTCCTGCTTTATCTTCTGCCCAGCTCACCTTATTCTAGGACTGTTTTCCACAAATCTCAGAGGTGGCTACAACACAGTGCCAGGGGCAGGGTGGGGTGAGTGCAAGGCCCATACATGGCTCCAGAGGAGGCTAGTGGGAGCAGGAAGGCAGCCAAAGATATGCGGGGAGTGAATGCTGCTTCTTAGCTTCCAGCGAAGATCAGACACTGTATCTATTCATATCATGTTAATGGCTTGACAAGGTTTCTACCTAAGAACAGGACATCAAAACAGGCTCTGGAGCAAGGGATCAGATTAGGGACTTGGGTCAATGTCGTGTCTCACAGGTGTTCTCAGACAGATGACTATATCCTTCCCTGGGTACTTGCAGGGTAAGCACATCCCCTCGAAATAGCAGCAGCTCTAAACATGAAATTCTTCCTGGAGGATTTTCTTACTCTTGAGTTCTATTCTACCAAATTTTTTGAGCACTTACTGTCAGGCATTCAGAATGTGAGCAATGACAACAAGTAACCTACACTTTTGTACTTACAATATGCTGGGCCCAGCTGATTCTCAAAACAGCCCTGGGAGTTAGCTATAAAAATGCTCCCATCTTACAGATGAGGAAGCTCAGGCTCAGAAAGGCAAAAAAACATGCCTGAACTGACACAGCAAGAACATGACAGAACCAGCGTTCCAACCCTGGATTCCAAAGGTAGTGTGGCTCGCCAGTGCCCCTCAGGGTCCCTAAGAAGTGAGAAGCAGTCCTGCCTGCAGGAGCCCAGGTCCCAGGGGTGAGACTGATTTGTAAAGAGATCATGAGACGCAAGTGCTCTAATAGAGGCATGAGGAAAGTTGTTTCCATTCTCTTTCTGCCTGTTCCTGGAGTGGTGCTCATGGGAGGGGACCCAGGACCTTTGGAAATGTAAAGTGTAATACTTAGGTTTCTGTGATTAGTCACTTCTTTGCTAGCTGTCAGAGGGTCAGGAGGCCAGTGAGGAGTGGCCGGCTTGGAGGGTCCTTGTGTTTACATGACAGCCCAGGGCTGTCATATCCATTGTCTCGTGTGATCCCATCCTGCTGCACTTGCTGTTCCCTCTGCAAGGAACGCTCTTCCCCAGATACCACCTGGCTCACTCTCTATCTTTATTTTTAGATAGATATATTTTGAGACAGGGTCTCGCTCCATTGCCCAGGCTGGAGTGCAGTGACACGATCTTGCTCACTGCAACCTCCATCTCCTGGGTTCAAGCAATTCTCATGCCTCAGCCTCCCGAGTAGCTGGGACTACAGGTGCACACTACCATGTCTGGCTAATTTTTGCATTTTTTGTAGAGACAGGGTTTCGCCATGTTGGGCAGGCTGGTCTCAAACTCCTCACCTCGAGTGATCCACCTGCCTCCCAAAGTGCTGAGATTACAGGCACGAGCCACTGCACCTGGCCTATTTATATGTTTTGTTTTGTTTTGTTTTGTTTTGAGACAGAGTCTCACTCTGTCGCCCAGGCTGGAGTGCAGTGGTCTGATCTGGGTTCACTGCACCCTCCGCCTGCTGGGTTCAAGCAATTCTCCTGCCTCAGCCTCCTGAGTAGCTGGGATTATAGGTGTGCGCCACCACACCTGGCTAATTTTTATATTTTTAGTAGAGACAGAGTTTCACCATGTTGGTCAGGATGGTCTCAAACTCCTGACCTCATGACCCACCTGCGTTGGCCTCCCAAAGTGCTGGGATTATAGGCATGAGCCACCGCGCCCGGCCTATACATATGTTTTTGAGAAAGGGTGTTGCTTTGTCACCTAGGCTAGAGCACAATAATGCAATCACAGCTCACTGCAGCTTTGACTGCCCTGGCTCAAGTGATCCTCCTACAATCAGCCTCCCAAGTAGCTGGGACTACAGGTGCAAACATCATGTCCAGCTAATTTTTAAAAAAAGGTTTTGTAGAAATGAGGTCTCCTTATGTTGCCCAGGCTGGTCTCAAGCTCCTGGACTTAAGTGATCCTCCTGCCTTGGTCTCCCAAAGTGCTGGGATTACAGGCGTCAGCTACTGAGCTTGGCCTGGCTCACTCGCTCACTTCTTCCTCGTCTTGGTTTCAGTCTCACCTCCCCAGAGAGATCTTCCCCAAATTCCTTATCTAAAATAGCCTCCCCTACCGCTCTATCCCTTTCGCTCCACTTTATTTCTCTTATTGCACTTACTGCTGTCCGAAGTTTTTTATATGTTTATTTGTTTATCATCCATCTCCCCAAATGAGGACTGGGACTTTTTCTGTTCTCCAGCACTGAGAACAAGACCTGGAACACAATAGGTACTTAATAAGTAATTTGTTGAGCAAGTAAATCAATTTAAGCCTTAAAACAATGCTGCAAGGTAGGTGTCATTAAAATTGTGAAGCTCATGGCCATCTGGTACAGAAGGAAGCAGGCCTAGAGGAGTCATGTGGCAGGTCCAGGTCCCACAGTGCACACCCATCAGCCCGGGTACATGCCCGGGTCCCCCTCTTTCCCACCAGTCTCTTTGCCCAACACTATTCCTCTCCTCCCATGACTCAAATACTCCATAGTTCTGTGGTCCAGAGACTGTTAGTTCATTGTAGAAAGGAAAGAAACCCAACAATACCCGGGAGAGCCATTTATAATCCCTGGGCAGGGCAGGGTCGTGTCCTCTGAGGAGCATGACACACCATCAGTGTCACCAGCTCTTCGAGGACCTCCCTGCCAGTTGCTGCCTGATGTCGGTTGCAGTGCAGTGGGCTGAGCTCAGATCACCCTCCAGGTGGCAAGAGCAGCTCAGCCTCATGCTTTGCAATGAATAACTGCTTCCCCCTGCCCCTTCAGGCCTTTCGTGAGGATTCCCGGAACAGTGTGCCAGAATGCCTGTCTCATAGGCTAATGCAGCGTGAAAGAAATCGTCTTACCCACACGCAGATGCACACCCTGTGGGGGCAGCAGGCTGCTCCCAGCTCTGCAAAGACTGAGTACTGGGTAAAGACCCCCTCCTGGGTTCCTTCCCACGTAAGTGTTCAGGGTTGTGCTTGGCAGAGGCCACACAGAGGAAATAGCAAGGAAGGGGACATGAGTACGGGACAGTAGGGGTGTGTGGGTGTGTTGAGGGAAGGCTCAGAGCTCACTCATTCACTCAAACAAGCAAACAAACATGGGGTCTCAGAATGGAAAGAAATATCAAAGCAGTTGGGAGATGTGGGCTTGTGTCAAAGTCCACCTCTTATAAAAGGTGTGGTGTGACTTAGGGAAGTTACTTCCTTTGTTAAATGGGGATAATAAAATAACACCTACTCAGCTGGTTTAAGAATCAAATCCAGGCTGGGTGTGGTGGTTCACACCTGTAATCCTAGCACTTCAGGAGGCCGAGGTGGGTGAATCACTTGAGGCCAGGGGTTTGAGACTAGCCTGGCTGACATGTTGAAACCCTGTTTCTACTAAAAATACAAAAATTAGCCGGACATAGTGGCACATGCCTGCAGTCCCAGCTACTCGGGGGGCTGAGGCAGGAGAATCACTTGAACCTGAGAAGCGGAGGTTGCAGTGAGCTGCAATTGTGCCACTGCACTCCAGACTCCAGCCTGGGTGACAGAGCAAGGCTCTGTCTCAAAAAAAAAAAAAAAAAAAAGGAATAATGACACATAGAAATTATAATGAATATAATCAATATGTAAAAAGCTGAAGAAGAAAATAAAAATCTATAATTCCACTACTTATAATCACTGTTATTATTTTTGTATATCCTCTTTCTTTTCTTTTTTTTCTTTTTCCTTTTTTTTTTTTTTTTTTCTTGAGATGGAGTCTCACTCTGTCACCCAGGCCGGAGTGCAGCGGCACAATCTTGGCTCACTGCAACCTTCACTTCCCGGGTTCAAGTGATTCTCCCGCCTCAGCCTCCCGAGTAGCTGGGATTACAGGCGTGCACCACTGCACTCAGCTAATATTTTTATTTTTTTTTTAGAGATGGGGTTTAACCATGTTGGTCAGGCTGGTCTCGAACTCCTGACCTCACGATCTGCCCACCTCAGCCTCCCAAAGTGCTGGGATTACAGGCGTAAGCCACGGCACCCGGCCCGTTTATATCCTCTTTCATCATTTATCCAAAGCACATGTATGCAAATATATATTATATATGCATGTGCCTCCTCACCGTAAGGCTGGATTACATGGACTGTACCTCGAGGGCTTCTAATAATTTTTATCATTAATATCATTAGAGTAGTAACCTCAGTCTACGCTGGAACTTTATCATTGCTCTGGAAAAGTATGAAGTTTTGGAAACTTATTGTTAATAACTCCTCTGTCCTTTAGTTTAAGAAATACGTAGTTATCCGCAACATGGCACACTGGGAAAAAGGAGATCGGCGCTCTTTTCCTGTGTTTGCCAACAAAAAGCAGAGAATACTCTGGCAAGAAGCCTCCACATCTCAGTTTCCGCATCTGTGAAATGAGGTAATAGCCTGCACCTTGAGGCTCAGATGAGCTCATGCATGGGAAAGCGTCTAGAAAAAGCACCAATCACCCACAGATGATAGGAAATACTGTTGTATCCACCTCCATATAGGTAGGAACAGCCAGGAATTAATCCCATCCCATTTAGCAAGTTCTAACAACCTAAGGCAAAGGTTACCTTGAGAGAATCTGCTAGTTTCTAAGATGCTAATGTACACTTCCCCTTGCCTCCAGCACTTAGTCACGAGTCATTCACATCTAAATCAGAGCTAAAGTGGCCCCCAAAGTGGTTTACTGTTATTTCAAGAGTTGGGGAAAATGGTATAACTCCCAGATCAAAAGTCTCATCCTTGAGGAGTCAGAGCCACAGCCTCTCTGGGCCATCCGTTCCTGTTTTCTCAGCGTGAGATCTGGCTTCTTCTGCAGCTGGGTCAAGAAGAAGCTTGTTGTCTGGGCACAGTGGCTCATGCCTGTAATCCCAATACTTCAGGAGGCCGAGGCAAGTGCATCACTTGAGCTGAGGAGTTCCAGACTAGCCTGGGCAACATAAAATACAAAAAATACATAAAAATAGCCGGGCATGGTAGCACATGCCTGTCGTCCCAGCTACTCAGGAGACTGAGGTGGGAGGATCGCTTGGGCCCCAGAGTTCGAGACTGCAGTGAGCTGTGATCATGCATGCCACTGCACTCTAGCCTGAGCAACAGAGCAAGACCCTGTTATCAAAAAAAAAAAAAAAAAAAAGAAGAAAAGAAGCTTATTAAACATGAAGATTCCCAGGGCCCCAGCACAGGGTCAAAGTCCAAAAGGGGTGGGGCTCAGGAATATGCACAATTAGTAGCTCCGCATCCAGGGGATTCTGATTCATTCAGAAAGCCTGAGAACTTCGGATCCAGTCCAACCTCTCATTTACAACACGGAAAGTGAGGCTCAAGGTTACAAAGCCATGAGTGGCCAAGTCAGAGACACAGAACCAGAACTCAGTTTATTTCTCAAACTCTCTCCTTTCTTTCTTTATCCTTCTTTCTCCTCACCTGCCTTTTCTCCTTCCTCCATCCCTTCCTTCCTTCCTTTCTTTCTTTCCCTTCAGAACGTAGACTTTTTTTCTTACCACAATACAGTCAGCACAGAGGTTCCAGTTCGTTGGACAGTTCTGATCCACATGGTTATAATTCAGATTTCTTATTTGTATTTAAATATACTCATTTTTTCTTTTAAAGTCATAACTATTAAAAATCAGCAAGGCTGGGTGCGGTGGCTCACGCCTGTAATCTCAGCACTTTGGGAGGCAGAGGCAGGTGGATCACCTGAGGTCAGGAGTTCGCGACCAGCCTGGCCAACATGGTGGAACCCCGTCTCTACTAAAAATACAAAAAATTAGCTGCGCGTGGTGGCGGGCACCTGTAATCCCACCTACTCGGGAGGCTGAGGCAGGAGAATCTCTTGAACCCGGGAGGCGGAGGTTGCAGCGAGCCGAGATTGCGCCATTGCACTCCAGCCTGGGCAACGAGAGCAAAACTCCGTTTAAAAAAAAAAAAAAAAAAGTCAGCAATGAGGAAAGATGATTTGAAATATAATAATGTGAAGCCATAATTTTTTCATATACTGGCTGAAGCTAAGACATGTCAAGAGAGAGAAACAGGTCAGAATGTGAGGGTTCATCGAAAGGAATTTTATTATTATATATATATTTATATATTAATATTTATATATATTATTTTTGGAGAAAGGGTCTTTCTCTGTCACCAAGGCTTGAATGTGGTGGGGCGATCTCAGCTCACTGCAACCTCTGCCTCCTGGGTTCAAGCTATTCTTGCGCCTCAGCCTCGGGAGTAGCTGGGACTATAGGCATGCACTACCACACCTGGCTATTTTCTTGTATTTTTTGTAGAGATGGGGTTTCACCATGTTGGCCAGGCTGGTCTTGAACTCCTGACCTTAAGTGATCTGCCCACCTCAGCCTCCCAAAGTGCTGGGATTACAGGCATGAGCCACCCCATCCGGCTGGAAAGGAATTTTATTCATTTGTTCATGCATACAGGCATTCATTTATTCATCAAACTATCACCAAACATCTAGCAGCTGTGGTGCTGTGAATACAACAGCACCTACGCCAGGGCCCTACCTTTGACTGAAGTCACAGCATCACTCTGGCTGAAAAAAATGAAACCATGAGTTAGTAAGGAAGAGCTGGTGCCACAGGGGCTGGCTGCAGCACCAAGGGAAAGAGAACATGGCCCAGCCCCACCATGTTAGCCCATCTGATGGTCACCCTCAGTCTCATCTTCCCTGACATTTGGATCTGCGGTCCAGACGTCACTTCATGTTTCTGTTTGCAGACTGGGCATGTCCTTGCTTCAAAAGTAAAATCCAGGGTGGGGAAAGACAAAGACTTTTCTTCCCTCCCAGAGCCTCATTCCCCAGCATGCTGGGAATACCAGGGAGTTGATACAAGGTATCCCTCAACAGACTGCAGGCTGAGTAGGCCATGCAGAGCCAATAAATGTCATCTCTCTGGTCTTTAATAAGGTTTTCAATGGGCTCCCACTTAAGTAGTCCTTGAGAAACTTGAAAAATCTGGCTGAGCCGGGTGTGGTGGCTCACGCCTGTAATCCCAGCACTTTGGGAGCTGGAGGCGGGCAGATCACAAGGTCAGGAGTTCGAGACCAGCCTGGCCACCATGGTGAAACCCCATCTCTACTAAAAATACAAAAAATTAGCTGAGTGTGGTGGCAGGCGCCTGTAATCCCAGCTACTCAGGAGGCTGAGGCAGGAGAATCACTTGAACCCAGGAGGCAGAGGTTGCAGTGAGCTGAGACCACACCACTGCACTCCAGCTTGGGCAACAGAGCAAGACTCCATCAAAAAAAAAAAAAAAGAAAAGAAAAATCCGGCTGAGCGTGAAAGTTTTATTAAGCAGGAAGTTGTGAACATTGGTGGTGCCATTTAGCACACCCCAAAATCATTGTTGGCATTAATTTGCTTTGCTCTAGGTGGTCTTCTAGCTATCCTCATCTCTTTTCTCATCTCAATGACCTTTTAGAATCATGTACTGTCCTTCAAAGGGACTTATATACAGCTTTGAGCAGGGTTGTAAACTGGGACTTGCATAAAAACTGGGGTCAAGGGAGGTAAAACAAAATGAGTTAACAAAGGCCACTTTATGTTCAAACTTAAATGTCTAAAACATAAAACTATTCTTAAATACATGCTAGTTGAGTATGTGGAGAATAAAATTTCCTTTTGAAAACAAACTTTGTCTTCTATGCTCAGTTCATTTGTACACCATAGCCAAGGTGTGGTCTTGGCAAAGGGAACTGCACTGCTAGGCCAGATCAAGGAGCAGGAATCGCCCATCGGGTTCACAGTGGGGAAAAGTCTCGGTGGCTGCAGCAACGGCATGAAGTGGCTGAGGTCAAGAACACTGCTCAGGGTTCTGCCTCTGTCCTTGGACAGTCAGCTCCACAAGCTCACAGCTATCCACCGCAAGAGGCAGAAAACAGAATTGAGAAAATAATAGCTATCCATATTTTCAGCCACTGTTTGCTGTGTGTCTTTTAAGTGCAGAACACTGCGTTAAGAAATTTTCATCATTCTCTCACTTGATTTCCCCCAAATTATGCGAGGGATGTGTGATCATTCCCTACTTCAAAGATAATCTTGCCATGGTCATCCAGCTAAGGTAGGATTAAACTCAGCTCTCTCCCAACAAGCTCCAAAGCCTAAACCTTTTTCTTTTAAACCTCATCATCGAGAAGATAAATAGTAAGTACTTGTGCTGGTAATGGCATGAGCATGTCTCATGGTTTCCTACATTTATTTGTATTTTTTTTGAGATATGGTCTTGCTGTCTTGCCCAGGCTGGAGTGCAATGGTGCAATCGTGGCTCACTACAGCCTTGGCCTGTCGGGCTCAGTCAATCCCCCTGCCTCAGCCTCCTGAGTAGCTGGGACTATAGGCATGTGCCAACACAACTGGCTATTTTTTTTAATTTTTTATAGAGATAGGGTTTTGTCATGTTGCCCAGGCCGGTCTTAAACTCCTTGGCTTCAGCGATCCTCTCACCTTGGCTTCCCAAAGTGCTGGGATTACAAGTGTGAGCCACTATGCCTGGCCTTATTAGTATATTTTGTCATTGAAAAATTATTTATTATTTTTTTTTTGAGACAGAGTCTTGCTCTGTCGCCCAGGCTGGAGTGCAGTGGCGTGATCTCGGCTCACTGCAAGCTCCACCTCCCGGGTTCACGCCATTCTCCTGCCTCAGCCTCCCGAGTAGCTGGGACTACAGGCGCCCGCTACCATGCCTGGCTAATTTTTTGTATTTTTAGTAGAGACGGGGTTTCACTGTGTTAGCCAGGACGGTCTCGATCTCCTGACCTCGTGATTCCGCCCGCCTCGGCCTCCCAAAGTGCTGGGATTACAGGCATGAGCCACCGCGCCCGGCTATTTACTTTTTAAAATATACAAGTAGTACATGTTTAATACATTCTTATAAATGTAAAATAATTCAGAGTGAGTAGAATGAAAAGTAAGAATTTTCCTTGACATTCCCTATAATTGCAAGTATACATGTAAAGTATATTGGAGAAAAAAAAATTTTTTTTTTTTTGAGACAGAGTCTCACTCTGTTGTCCAGGCAGCAGAGCAGTGGTGTGATCTCGACTCACTCCAACCTCCATCTCCCGGGTTCAAGCAATCCTCCTGCTTTAGCCTCCCGAGTAGCTGGGACTACAGGTGTATGCCACCATGCCTAATTTTTTTTTGTATTTTGGATAGAAATGGGGTTTCATCATATTGCCCAGGCTGGTCTTGAACTCCTGACCGCAAGCGATCTGTGGCCTAGAGGAAAAAAAAATTTTTTTTTTTGAGATGGAGTCTCAACCTTTCGCCCAGGCTGGAGTGAAGTGGTGTGATCACCACTCACTATAGCCTTGAACTCTCAACCTCAAGTGATCCTCACATCTCAGCCTCCCAAGTAGCTGGGACTACAGGTGCCACCAGGCCCAGCTAATTTTTGTATTTTTTCTAGAGTCAGGGTTTCTCCATGTTGCCCAGGCTAGTCTCGAACTCCTGAGCTCAAGCAATCCTACCCACCTCAGCCTCCCAAAGTGCTGGGATTATAGGCATGAGCCACTGCACCTGGCCTATCAAAATAATTTTTAAAAGGAGAAAAGTCCCTGCAGTCTAATGAAACGATGGGGAGTAATTTAGAATATTACTTTTTGGTCTTGTTCCTGCACAGGTGTTTGTTGTGTGATAATACACCAGATGCATTTTGCAACCTGCTTTTCTCCAATTATGTTGTGAGCCGTTTTCACATCATCTGTCTGGTCTTCTTACCCCTCTGAGTTAATGGCTGGGCAATGGAGTTAATCGAGATCCAGAGTTTGCTTAATCTTTTCCCTTTTGCTGAACTTTTTTTTTTTTTTCTTTTTGAGACTGAGTCTTGCTCTGTCGCCGAGGCTGGAGTGCAGTGGTGCGAACTTGACTCACTGCAACCTCTGTCTGCCGGGTTCAAGTAATTCTCCTGCCTCAGCCCCTCAAGTAGCTGGGACTACAGGCATGCACCACCATGCCTGGCTAATGTTTGCATTTTTAGCAGAGACCGGGTTTCACCATCTTGGCCAGGCTGGTCCTGAACTACTGACTTCAGGTGATCCGCCCACCTTGGCCTCCCGAAGTCCTGGGATTACAGGTGTGAGCCACCACACTCCCGCCTTTTGCTGAACATTGAAATTGTTTCTGGTTATTTGCTATTATCAAGTCTGTTGTGATTAAGTTCTCCATGCATTTTATTTCCTTTCCCTTGTTTGGATTATTTCCCTAGCATTCCCACAAGTGGAATTACTGGGTCAAAGGGTGTGAACATTTTAAGGCTCTTGATCCACAGTTGTCAGACTGTTCTACAAAAAGATTGAACCAATTTTCATTATTTGGAAGCTTGCTACTTTCATGTGAAAAATTCTGGGGAAAGATTTTAAGGCTTCTTCTGCAGCTGCTGCTTAGCTGAAATCATTGCATTTTACTTTTGCTGTTTCACAAGGCCCCTTTCAAAGTCTGTTGACAATGTCTGACCATCTGATTACTGGGTGGAAGATTTATATTGGTCTCCCTGTCTCCAGGCTCTTCCTGCCTTCAATCTGTTTTGCACCCGGCAGCCAGATGAATTCCTCTGGAAACATCACTTGCCTCATGTCACTGCCCTGCTCAGAAACTTGTAGTGGCTATTTCTTCCAGAATCAAGTCCAAACTCCTCTACTAGGCCTTAAAGATCCTCCGTAATAGGCTCACCGGCTTTCCCATTCAATCTCATCTCCTGCCGCCCTCAACAGAAACCTTCAGCGACTTCCCTCTTAGTCCCCACATTACGCCCCATCTGTGTTCTCTTTTGCTTATTTTTTTCATCCACCTGGAAAGCTCCCCCTTCCTTTCTAGTTAGTCCAAATTTTCTGCTTTCAGGGTGGTTCAGTCCCACCCAGACAGTGTGAGAATTCTGCAAACGGTAGCCAGGGAAAGCAGAAAAAGACTTGGAATCAGAAATGCAGAGAGAGGGGGAAACAAAGGAGAGAAAGCAGAGGGGGATGCCATGCATGTCACCGGGGCCAGGAGGACGTGGGTGCATCATAGTAAGGGCTTGGATGGACTGGTGACAGAGATCAGAACCAAGGCAAAGTTCTTTGTTATTGATGACATTTAGGCTGCTTCTAATGGCAAAAAGAGGGGATCTGTGAGACAGTAGGATTGTGGGCCAGGGCTGACAAAATAATGAGGAAAATAATAATTATACTACATTAGTTGTGATTAGCTTCACTTTGAGAAACTAAGACCTGAAAAAGAATGGCTTAAATATGAGAAAAAAAATTATATTTTATGAAAAGAAATCCTCAGGAAATTCAGGGCTGGAATGGCAGCTTCCTGCTCATCAAGGACCAAGCTCTTTAGCTGTCTGCAATGCCATCCGCAGGCTGTGGTCCCCCTCCTCATGCTCCAAAAGAGCAGTTGGGGTACCAGACATCACTTCCAGAGTCCAGACCAATAATAGGTAGAGGGATGCAGAGTGTCTCCTACATTTAAGGAGACTTCCTGGAAGTCCCGTGCAACATTTTCGCTCAGGACTCAGTGGCCTCATCTCGCGGCTGCACCTAGCTGCAAGGAAGTTTCTACATCCAAAATAAGAATCAGTGTTCTATTACTTAAAGAAAAAAGAGAATAGATTTGGGGGTATGTGTCTAACAGCCTGCTATCATTTATTGAGGTTCTGCGATAATTTATTTATATCTATTATCTCCTTTAATTTTTATACCAATTCTACAAGCTGGTACACATAGGAAAGGAGAGAGCTAGACTCTTAAGTCCAGAGCCTGGACTCTTTTTTCTTTTTACACTTCATGAAAAATTATTTTTCATAAACTTTTTATAAAAAATTATTTTTCATGATACAAAACACAAAATTGATAAATGTCTTTTTGTTGACACCACACACACACACACAAAGTTCACCTTTCTGAGACTGTGTTACACTTAGATATCGCGCCATGTGGAACTCATTCAGGTCCCTCTTTTAATATATGTTCAGTTATATTTTTTGCTATATGGTAGGTTTTACCTGTGAGTCGAAATATATTCGACTTTTTCTATAGGTTGTAAAACAGAAGTAGTTCTCAATAAATAATATTGAAGTGAGGGTGTAAAGGGAAAAAATAGCAATTTATTTTTAATGAGAATAAGGTCAAACAGTTTTCACAAGTGAGAGGTTAATTAAGAGTTGTGAATATGAAAGAGGGTGAGAAAGATGAAGTTCTTCATTCCTCAATTTGTGCTGTGTATTGTTACTCCAGTTTTTCTATAAAACAAATGAATTAAAAAATTGCCACATTCAGGCTAGATGTAGTGGCTCATGCCTATAATCCCAGTGTTTGGGAGGCTGAGGCAGGAGGATTGTTTGAGACCAGGAGTTTGAGACCAGCCTGGGCAACACAGTGAGACTCCACTTCTTCCAAAAATTGAAAAAAGAAATTAGCCAGGCATGGTGATGTGCACCTGCACTTCTAGCTGCTTAGAAGGCCGAGGAGCTTGAGGCTGCAGTGAGCTCTGATTGTGCCGCTGCACTCCAGCTTGGGTGACAGAATGAGACCCTGTCTTTTAAAAAAATTTGCCACATAGAGAGGTTGGGTAGGTTTGGTAATGCTAATTGTGACTGGCATCTAATGCTAGGAAGTATGCACTCTTGGCGAAGTTGGATGAGTATCATAACCACAGTCAGAGAGGTAGGGTGAGGGTGAGGCAGGATGATGGGAGCAGAGGGTATATTTGGTTAAAAAAGGAGAGCTGTTTAGAAAGGGGGTTTTGGACTAATGTGGACTGCAGACCGTGAAGGAAGTCTAGGGCAGAGACTAGTTTAGAAAATACAGTGGGCATGGAAAAGGGATGTGGGTCACCAATTGGAGTGGAAGGATTTGCAGATAAGGCAGTTTCAGCTTTGGACCACTGGGTACTCTCAGTACCTTCCAAGACCAAATTTTACCCAAGGACAGCTGCTAAAGAATAATCAGGCCACAGTAACTGCCAACATCTTGCCATGTGCCCTGCCTTCTGTGACTGCGTGAGCCTGAGCCATCGGCATACTGCAGGGAAGGAGTTTCTGTACTCTGGAAGAATGACCAAGGTTAGGTGTTGCAGAGGGAGGGAATCTGGAAAAAAACACAGGGAAAGACTAGTTCCTAGAAGGTGAGCACCCAAGGGCAAGCCAGGTTAGTTTTGCTCCATGCCATATTTCCATGCCAAGTACCATGTCTGGTCCATGGTTCCCTTCACCCATACTCTATGAAGGTATGTTGAAGAATGAATGAAAGACTGTGGCCCCAAGGTCACAAGCTGAGAAGTATTCATAAGCACCTTCCTGCTGGCCCTTTAAGATAACCAGTTGAGAATGTCAGGAAACATTGTATGGACAGCAGTCCTGGACTATTCTCTGCCTATTTTATAAGGGCAACAGGGCCAAAGCCAGGGACTGGTTATGGCCGCGTGGTGAGTCCCTGGTGTAGAAGGTATAGGATCTGGGGACTTAAATGGCAAAGACAAAGAAGTCACAGGGATTGAATAAGGGGAGGACTTTGTCCTTTCTGTGTCTCTTTTTGCCCTCTTCTCACCATTTGGGAAACCTTACTATGTACCAGGGCTTGTCCTAAAGAGCTGTACATGCATTGTTGCATTAACCTCCTAATAGGCCTTTATCATTCCCATTTTTCAGGTGAAGAAACTGGAACTGAAAGAGGTTAAGGGGCCAGGCACAGGGGGTTCATGCCTGTCATCCCAGCACTTTGGGAGGTTGAGGTGGGTGGATCTCTTGTGGTCAGGAGTTCAAGACTAGCCTGGCCAACATGGCAAAACCCCGTCTCTACTAAAATACACACACACACACACACACACACACACACACACAATTAGCTAGGCATGGTAGTGGGCGCCTGTAATCCCAGCTACTCGGGAGGCTGAGGCAGGAGAATGGCTTGAACCGGGAGGCGGAGGTTGCAGTGAGCTGAGATTGCACCACTGCACTCCAGCCTGGGCGACACAGTGAGACTCTGTCTCAAAAAAAGAGAAAGAGGTTAAGGAACCCACGCAAGGTGTGACAGCTCTGAAATGGGAAAGCAGGATGTGAGCCCAGCTCTCCCAACCCTAAGCCCCCTGTTAACTACTCTACTCCCACCTCAATCTGCTCTAAGCTGTTTCTCCTGTTCTCACTCACTCGGTCACAAAACATATTTTTTCTATCTACCTAATATTTTATTTTGAAATAATTTCAGATGAACAGAAAGTTTGTAAAAATAGTACGAAAAATCCCCATATACCCCTCATCCACATTCCCCACATGTTGGCATTTTACTGCTGGGAGTAAATATTGATTACATTTTCTGACTACATTTTTATATTCCCTTGGACTTACATTTTCATTTTTCACCCACCACAGCGCTTTGCCGAGGGTGAGGAGAAGTGACGTGGCCCTGGCTGGTGGGCTGCAGGCTCCACTCACCACGCGGGAACCCTGAGCTCCCAACATAGCTGTGCCAATTGCCAGCATTCCCCCAAAGCACAAGACGGTCATCCAGTAACTCGCCTCACGGGAAGGCTTCTGAGGAATGTCCCAGACACTAGGCCTTATGAGATTCATTAGCTACAAAAGACGTCCGAACAAGGGAAACACTAGCCACGGCAGGCCCTCAGAATAACTCCACCTCTTCCTCTCTTGTGCTGTCAACTCAGGGCAGCAAGACTCACTGTGACCCTACTATGTGTCAGGTGCTGGAGGAAATGGTAATATTATCAATGATAATATTTTCTGCCTCTGTCAGAAAAACGAGGTGTCTGACTAGAAAAGATAAGATTGTTGGTAGGAATTTCCCCACGAATAGTCAATCAGGGACCCTCATGTGGGGAAAGCACCTCACAAGTATTTTGGAAACAAAAATTGGGAGAGAGGGAGAGAGGGAGGGAGGCAGGAGAAGATAGGACAAGTTCTCGCATGAAAACAAGGCAATCCAGCTCTGTTTCCTGCCTCTTGCTGGTGGTCTTTGGAAGGGATGGGGTAGGGCTCCGGGGGAAGGAGGCCCTGATAGGTGTGGCCCGGAAAGCAAGGGGCAGAACACTGCAGTGCTAAGGGCGGAACCCAACCGCAACACAGGGAGAGCCCTAGTTCAGCCCCCAAGCAAATCTACAGACTGTGCAGAGAATAAGCAGGGATTTGGCTAATGCTTTGGGGACAATATTTGCATTCACAGCAGAGGAGAGAGCCGATGGAGGTTGAGGAAGAGGCTCTGCACTCCAGGATCAGTCATTGTGCCTGAAAGTCTTCCCGGTCCTCTTTCCTTGCAGTGTTGTCTCTGCCTCCCTCTTGCCCAGTTTCGGCCCATAGACTTTCACTCACCTGAAAAAGCCCCAGTGGAGACCTGCGGAGGCTCTCAAGTTGGACAGATCTGGATTCAGGTCCACAACTCTGCTATTAACTAGCCGGGTGACCGCTTAGCCTCTCCTAGCTTCAGTTCCTCACCACTTTCATGAGTTTGAGGCAATGATTAAAGGGGGTTATGCATGGAAAGTGCCCCGCGTGGCTCCAGGCAGGTGGTCCTCCTCTTGACTTCTCAGGCTGTGTTTCCCTCCACCTGCCTGCCCTGGAGCTCTGATACGCTGGCAACAAGCGTGCTGCTCTCTCCTCCCCCATCTTTTCCAGGTGATGGTGAAGACAGCTCCCAACCAAGGAGCCTGAAGATCTGGGCTTGACTCCTTGTTCTGCCACTAAAGAACATTGTGACCTTGGACGAATCACTTACCCTCTCTGAGCTCCAGGTCCCCCACTTGCAAAATGGAAATTATACCTACCTTAAATGAGAAACCATAGGAAAGTGCTTTGTGTTAAAGCACTTTATGAGAGTCAGCTGATGTTTTGCAACCCATCCCCCACTCCTCTGCCCATTCCTCTCCTTCACCCTCCACCCACCAAACCCAACTAAGGTGGAGAGAGCACTGGTCAGGGAGTTAAGAGCTCTGAGCTCGGGTCCCAGCCCCAACATCGATTCTGGGTCCTTAGGCAAATCGTAATCCTCCCAGAGCCTCAGTTTCCTCCTGAATAAACTAAAGTGTTTGAACAGAATATCTTTCATGGCCTCTTCCACTGTGAGGTTCCGCACAGGCATTGTTGAAGGGGTCAGGAGTTTATTTTCCGACAGGAATACGGTTGAGCATTGAAGACGTCACTGCTTCTGTTCTCAGATACGCTCTTGCTGCGTTCTATTAATATGGCTGGGATCATGCACTTCTCAGTCATGTGTGAGCCTGAGGGTGTCTCCAATACTCGGTTTAGGGTAATTAGTCTTTTTGACCCTTAGCAGGGGAAATGTCTCCAGTTGGGGGGAAATGAAGTTGTCAAACACAGTCCTTAAGAAGAGGAAGATTTATAGGAGATCACATACAAAAACGCAGGAATTAAACAAACAAACAGGGAAAGAGCACTTAAAAGCTCAGACCAAACAATATATATCGCACGCTATGTTTAGCAGGTCAACCAGTGGCCCTTGGTCTCCCCAAGCACCACCCAGGCATAACAAGCCTGGACAATTGTTCATCTTCCAAGAAGCCCTTCCCAGAAACCATAGGGTTGCCGGAAGGTAAAGCCCATGATTTCATCAAGGGGAAGAAACAGCAGCGGCCAGTCCATTCCCTTGGAGACTGTTTAATTTTTCTAACTTGTTTTTCTGTAGCCCAAGATTTGGGCCCTGCTCTCTCTTTTATGCTCATGGCACCCCTGTTTCCTGACTATCCCAGTGACACTGCTTCTCCTCATGTCCCTCCAGCACCACTCCCCCACTTGGTCCTTTTGCAGGGTCCCAATAAAATACAGAACAATCAGTTAAATTTTTCTTTTCAGCCGGGCACAGTGGCTCACGCCTGTAATCCCAGCACTTTGGGAGGCCAAGGCGGGCGGATCACCTGAGGTTGGGAGTTCGAGACCAGCCTGACCAACATGGAGAAACCCCGTCTCTACTAAAAATACAAAATTAGCCGAGCGTGGTGCACATGCCTGTAATCCCAGCTACTAGGGAGGGTGAGGCAGGAGAATCGCTCGAACCCAGGAAGCGGAGGTTGCGATGAGCCGAGATCGTGCCGTTGCACTCCAGCCTGGGCAACAAGAGTGAAACTCCATCTCAAAAAAAAAAAAAAATGGTTTTTCTTTCGTTTTCTTTCTCTCTCTCTCTCTCCCCGCATCCCCCCCATCTCTTTCTTTCTTTTTTTTTGAGACAGGGTCTCATTGTGTTACCCAGGCTAGAGTGCAGTGGCATGATCACAGCTCACTGCAGCCTCAGCCTCTTGGGCTCAAGCAATCTTCCCACTTCCTCAAGTAGCTGGGACTACAGGGCTCACTACCACTCCCAGGTAATTTTTTTGGTATTTTTTGTAGAGACAGGGTTTCTCCATGTTACCTAGGTTGATCAGTTAAATGTGAATGTCAACTAAACCACAAATCTTTTTTAGTATAAATATATCCCATGCAATATGTGGGATATGCTTGTACTAAAAAATATTAATGGTTTAGCTGAAATTTAAATATAACTGAGCATTCTTTATTTTTATTTGCTAAATCCAGCAACCTTGTTTCAGGGCCTTTTTTTTTGAGACAGAGTCTTGCTCTGTCGCCCAGGTTGGAGTACAGTGGCACGCTCTTGGCTCACTGCAACCTCCGCCTCCTGGGTTTAAGTGATTCTCCTGCCTCAGTCTCCCGAGTAGCTGGGACTACAGGCACACGCCACCACACCCGGCTAATTTTGCATTTTTAGTAGAGACAGGATTTCACCATATTGGCCAGGCTGGTCTCGAACTCCTGACCTCGTGATCTGCCTGCCTCGGCCTCCCAAGTTTCAGGGCATTTTTACTTGCTGCTATCTCTGCCCAGAAAACACCATGCCCACTTCCTCCCTTGGCCAGCTCCTTGTCACTCAGGCTCCACTCAAGCATCTCCTCTTCAGAGAGACACTCAATCACCACCACTTCCCAGCTTAAAGTAACCATCCCTCCCGGGAGTGCCTCTCTAGCACATCCCCTTGTCTTACTTTCTCACTCTGAAATGAGTTTGCTATCTTGCTTACTGTCTGTTTCCTGCAGCTAGAATGACAGACCATGCTGTGCTTTTCCCTGATCACTCTCCATCACCTGTGTATACCTGGCACACACCAGTTATTTAATAAATAATTGAATGAATGAATGAATGGAATGTATGTTTTACAGCGGTGCTTCACAAAGTATAAGGAAAGCCCTAGAGATTTTGTTCAATTTTATTAAAATTCAGATTCTGATTCTGTGGGTTGGGCCTGGGCCTGAGATTTGCATTTCTGACCAGCTCCCAGTGCTGCTGATGCTGCTGGTCCACGGACCACACTTTGAGAGGCAATAGAATTCTCCATGATGAGGCAGAGCTTGCAGTGAGCCAAGATAGTGCCACTGCAGTCCAGCCTGGGTGAAAGAGCGAGACTCCGTCTCAAAAAAAAAAAAAAAAAAATTCTTCATGATGATGGAAATGTTCCATACCTGCACTGTTCAGTACAGCAACCACTAGTCATCTGCAGCTACTGAGCACTTGAAGTGTAGATAGTGTGACTGAAGAAGTGAATTTTTAATTTTAGTTAATTAATCTAAGTTTATTTATGTATGTATTTATTTATTTATTTTTGAGATGGGGTCTCACTCTTTTCACCCAGGCAGGAGTGCAGTGGCACGATCTCGTCTCACTGCAACCTCCACCTCCCCGGTTCAAGTGATTCTTGTTACTCAGCTTCCCAAGTAGCTGGGATTACAGGCACCTGCGACCATGCCCGGCTGATATTTGTATTTTTAGTAGAGATGGGGTTTCATCATGTTGGCCAGGCTGGTCTCAAACTCCTTACCTCAGGTGATCCACCCCGATCAGCCTCCCAAAGTGCCGGGATTACAGGTGTGAGCCACCGCGCCCGGCTAATTAATCTAAGTTTAAATAGGCACATGTGGCTAGCAGCTGCCATATTGGACAGCACAGCCCTAGAGCAGGGGTTCCCAGCCTTGGCAGCATGTTAGAATCAACAGAAACACATTTAAAAATACAGATGCCAGGCCAGGCGCAGCGGCTCACACCTGAAATCCCAGCACTTTGGGAGGCTGAGGTGGGTGGATCACTTGAGGTCAGGAGTTCAAGACCAGCCTGACCAACATGGTGAAACCCCATCTCTACTAAAAGTACAAAATTAGCTGGGCGTGGTGTTGCATGCCTGTAATCCCAGTTACCTGGGAGGCCGAGGCAGGACAATCGCTTGAACCCAGGAGTCGGAGGTTTCAGTGAGCCAAGATCTTGCCATCGCACTCCGGCCCGGGCACGAGAGCAAAACTCTGTCTCAAAAAACAAACAAACAAAAAAACAGATGCCCAGGACTCACTCTCAGCCTCAAATTAAATCAGAATCTCTGGGTTTGGGTCTTAGAGCATTGGTTGTTATTGCTGTTGCTGTTTTAAGCTCTCCTAGGTTATCCCAAAGTACATCCAGAATTGAGGTTCCTGCCTTAGAGTTTTCAGAGCAGCAATACTTTCTTTTGTTTGTTCAATCCTTACCACAACCTGGACAGCAGATAAGACAAGTGTGACTAAATAGCATCAATCCCATTTTGCTGAGGGTGAGGTTCATGAAGTAGTGAAGGAATTTGCCACAGGTTATACAGACAGTAATTGAAGGAGCCAGGATTCCACACAGCCCTTGTGTTTCCCCATCTGTGCCTCAAGTCCTCTGTGAAAAGAGGCAAATCTGTCCTCTACTCAGTCCAGCAAGGCCATCCTCTCTCCACAGCTGCCTCCGGCTTCCATCTGCCTCTGATGCTCCCTTTCCCAGGCCCTTGTCTGGCCTCATCATTCCCTAGGAAGGAGAGATGAGTAGAATTCTCACCCCGTTTTCACCACTGATCAATAAAAGAACTGGCCTCTCTCTAGCAGACAGGAAGGAAATTCAAGTTTCAGTGGAAGAGGGTAGCTCGCTATGGAACTCAGCACTCCCGGGATGGGGCCTCCCGGTGGAACTAGTCAGCTCTTTCCAGCCACCCTTGCCCTCAGGGCACGGACTGAGGAGTATTAGTGAGAGATATTATTGACATAATGTTCCTGTCAAAATTAACTGACAAAAAAAAAAAAAAAAAGAAAGAAAGGGAAGCCATGTAAAGCAAATATTAAGGAAATAACAGTACAAGCAGGACTTTGATATGGCAAACATGGTGAGGATGGCCCAGGTGTGCCCCTGTGGGCGCTATGGGAATGGATGGACAGTGTGCTTTGTACAGAAGGTCGGGGTGAAAGGGAAGGCTTCTGTGAGAGTATTTTTGTCTGAAGCAACTCTTTAAATAAAAATTACTACTGCTGTAAGAAATCCATTGTCTTGGAATAATGGTCAGGAATGAGGTAGCACAGCCTCATCCTCCCCAGGCCTACAGTAAGGTCCAGCTGAGGAAAGAGACTAGCAGCTTCTCCAACCCTTTCAAGCCCAACAAGCCAGAGCCTCAGCTACTGTTACAAACTTTCCGCATGTCTCAGGGCAGGTCCTAGAGGAGGTCAAAGAGCCTGGCTCCAGCTCTCCAGGGACAGGACTTCCTTAGTCTCACCGGCCCCTGCTCCTGCCCAGAGCACAGGTGGACTTCGCTCAGAGTGGTAACTGCCTAACAGGGCACACGGGGATCTATGGGGCAAACCCCATGTACCCTCACTTTACACCTTTATTTGTCATTTGAGACTCAGAACTCCCTGGGGAATGGATGATCTGAGAACCTGGGATGGGGGGAAGGATGTGTGGACAGTATAATGGGCTGGCAGCCACTCTCTGAGAATGAAATGGGGTTGCATCCAGTTGTTAGTTTTGAGAGTTGCTGTCTCTAAAGTGTCCCAAGAGAACACCCCTAATCCATTCAAGGTGACCTGGGGGCACGAGGGGGAGGGGAGGAGTTGGTGCTTCACTTCAGGGAGACCTGAATCCATCGTGAATGTAACTGCAGAAGCTTAAACTGATTACATTGTATGGGGCTCTAGTGAAAGCAAGTGCTTAGAACTGGGATAGTGCATATGAGGCAGCCGTGAAGGTGTACTCAGGGAGGCGGTTTGGCATTCTGTCTTCAGCGTGACGTGGGGGACAAATGCCCATGCTACTGGTGGAGGGTGTCCAGGTTCTTGGGGTCTTGAACAAAGAATTGGACAAAATGCACAAAGCGAGGAAGGAATGAAGGGGTTTATTGAAAATGAAAGCACACTCCACAGGGTGGGAGTGGGCCAAGCATGGGGGCTCAAGGGCCCCGTTACAGAATTTTTGGGAGTTTAAATACCCTCTAGAGAATTGCATCGGTTACTTGGTGTACACCCTATGTGCATGAAGAGGATGAAGTAAAGTTACAAAGTTATTTACTCGGCGTACGCCCTATGGAGAGGATATTTCCTGTCATAGCTGAAGTGTGAATTGGTCTATGGTCCCTGCCTCCAGACCCTATTTTCCTGCCTCACCCAGATCTACAATTTGGAGATGAGCTTTGGAGGCAGTAACAACCACAATCACAATCATAACATCAATGACAAACATTAATTGAATACTGAGTACCATGCACCATTTTAAAAGCATTTAATCCTGGCTGGCATGGTGGCTTACACCTGTAATCCCAGCACTTTGGGAGGCTAAGGCAAGAAGATCTCTTGAACCCACAAGTTTGAGAACAGCCTGGGCAACATAGTGAGACCTTGTCTTTACTAAAAATAAAAAATTAGCTGGTTGCAGTGTTGCACGCCTGTGGTCCCAGTTACCTGGGAGACTGAGGCAGGACAATCGCTTAAGCCCAGGAGTTCGAGGCTACAGTGAGCCACGATAGCACCAGTGCATTCTAGCCTGGGTGACAGGGCAAGACCCTGTCTCAAAAAAAAAAAAGCGTTTAATCCTTAAAACGACCCTAGGAGGTAGGCACTAATATTACCCTCATTCTACAGATGAGGAAATGGGAGAGGTTAAGTGACCAACGCAAAGCCACATTTAGACAGGGCAAATGGAGTTATCTGGGATTCACCACTGCATGAACTGCCATGAAGACCATTCAAATGAAACCCACACTTAAGCTCATGGTCATCAAGCTGTCCCCAAAGGCAATGGTGGTTACCAATCAGCCAAATGGGGTTCAAACCTTGGCTCTGTCCCAATTAAGGTTCTTAATTGCTTTATGCCCCAGTCCCTCATCTTTAAAATGGGGATAAGAACACCTGCCCTGCATGAGTATGAAGATGAAATGAGAGGATGTACTCAAAGCACATAGCAGAGTGTGTGGCATATGGGAAGCCTCAAGGTTACTCATGGCTACAAATCAGTTAGTCTCCCCTGCAAATAAATCTTGGGAAGCCTGATAACAACCATGGCCCCTGCCCCGACTTCCTGAGGGCTTCCCAAGGGCTGCGCAGCTTTGAGTTCATCCTTTCATTTGCAAGGCAGGCAGTGTTATCATCCTAATTCAAAACACTTGAATTATGGTTTATGCATTTGTTTCTTGTGAGTTTAACCATATTTCCCCAGAGGCAAATCTCTTCCAGGTTTAGAAACCAAATAGCACCTCCAAGCCTGCAAAGCTGAAACCCAGTTCCCCAGGGGTCCATGGGAGTGCCCAGCTGGTTCCCCCAGACACCAGCCACCTGACACACGAAGCCACCTGTATAGGCTGCCACAGGATATATCTGGGACACCCTGAAGCTGCTAATCCTAACATCAACACTGTGTTTTTCCTTGAAGGATTTCCTTTCCTTTAACAAAATTGGTATTGAATAATAGTAACTAACTGTTAACACTGATGCCTGTTTCATGTGTGGCCTTCTAGGTATTTTCATATGTATATATACATACTTTTATAAAAGCAAAATGGAATTCTATTTTACCTACTGTTCTTGCTTGCTTTTTTCTTTTCTCTTCTTTTCTTTTCTTTCTTTTATTTATTATTATTTTTTTTAGAGACAAGATCTGCTCAGTCGCCTAGGCTGGAGTGCAATGGCACAATCACAGCTCACTGCAGCTTCAACTTCCTCCCTCAAGCAATCCTTCTGGTTCATCTTCCCAAGTAGCTGGAATACAGATGCACACCACCACATGCAGCGAATCTTTTTTTTTCAAGACGGAGTCTTGCTCTGTCACCCAGGCTGGAGTGCAGTGGCACGATCTTGGCTCACTGCAACCTCTGCCTCCCGAGTTCAAGCGATTCTCCTGCCTCAGCCTCCCAAGTAACTGAGATTACAGGCGCCCGCCACCACACCTGGCTCATTTTTGTATTTTTAGTAGAGATGGGGTTTCACCATGTTGGCCAGGCTGGTCACAAACTCCTGACCTCTGGTGATCCGCCCGCCTCGGCCTCCCAAAGTGCTGGAATTACAGGCGTGAGCCATTGCACCCTGCTGTGAACTTTTTTTTTTTAAATATTTTTTAGAGATGGAGTCTCTTTATGTTGCCCAGGCTGGTCTTGAGCTCCTGGGCTCAAACAATTCTCCCACCTCAGCCTCCCAAAGTGCTGGGATTACAGGCATGATGTTCTTGCTTTCTCACTTAACAAATAATAGAACTCTTTCCATGTCAGAATACATGGCTTTATATCATTTTTCAAAAGGCTGCATAGAATGCAGAATGATTTTTTCTTAACTGGTAATGGAGATTGAGTATTTTTCCTTTTTACTTACTTGTACTTTGTGATTCCTCAACAATAGAGATATATTAGGCTAGGTGAGGTAGCTCTTGCCTGTAATCCCAGCACTTTGGGAGGCTGAGATGGGACAATCACTTGAGCCCAGGAGATTAAGGTTGCCGTGAGCCGTGATTGTGCCACTGAACTCCAGCCTGGACGACGGAGCAAGACCCTGTCTCAGAAAAAAAAGAGAAAAGAAAAAGTAGAAAAAAGATATATCACCTATGTGAAAAACAGGTCGTAAATGATTTTTTAAACTGGTATTGAAAGGGTAATGTAATAACACTGTAAAAGCAAACACAGTATTTCATTTTTGTTAATAACTTTCCCATTCTTGTTCATATACAAAAACTAGAACAGATATTTGTACCTGGTTAAAACCATGCTTAAATCCTCCTTTATCGCATTGTGTCTGAAACATTTGTCCATTTGTCCGTGTTTCCACAGAGTTCTCTTAAAGGTTTGTCAAAAGGAGTGGAAGGCATGGGGTAGGGGAGGGAGCTAGGCTAGTCCACGGGCCGGTTTCTAGAACAGAGCTCTAGGGACAGACCTTTTAGCAGTCTGGTGGAGCCCCTGGACCCCTTCTCAGAGTAATACTTTTAAATGCATAAGATATGTAGAATTACAAAAGGAATTAGTTACCTTGAAATACAGTTATCGAAATACAAATACGTAGTATAGCAAAAAATGTATATACTTCTTTGTGCATTAAGTAACAAGGTTCTAGCAGTGGATCTAATTTCTATTTTAAACTCAAAGTAGTGACTTTTCTTTTTTTTTTTTTTTTTTTGAGGCAGAGTTTCGCTGTTGTTGCCCAGGCTGGAGTGCAATGCGCCATCTTGGCTCACTGCAACCCCCGCCTCCAAGTTTCAAGTGATTCTCCTGCCTCAACCTCTAGAGTAGCTGGGATTACAGGCATGCACCACCATGCCCGGCTAATTTTGTATTTTTAGTAGAGACAGGGTTTCACCTTGTTGGTCAGGCTGGTTTCAAACTCCCGACCTCAGGTGATCCGCCTACTTCGGCCTCCCAAAGTGCTGGAATTACAGGCGCGAGCCACCACGCCTGGCAGTAGTGACATTTTATGGTACCTACAACACAATAATGTGATTTGAAAACACCTGTGATTTCTTTTAGTCACAAGTCTCAGGTTCATTCATACAACTATGGTCCATTGCATACATTGGTAACTGAAGGAAATGCTACATTTCATTTGAAGTTAGTGAAGATGTCATTTTTATCCCCACCCAAGTTCATAGACCTCCTGAATTCTACGTAGGTCAGTGGGTTCTAAGTCAACAGAGTCCCACTCTAGAGAATTTCTACATGTATTATCCTGGGAAAGGTGAAGGGAGAAAATTATCTCCAAATCTCTTTCCCCCTTTCATTTTTTTAAAAATCCCTTCTACCCAAACCACTAGCTTCTCCTTCAGCTTCCATGATTATGAGATCATTCAGAATTAATTTTGGGGTTTCTCCCAACTCTAGCCATCTTCCCAGCCCCCAACCACTTCTACCACCTGGTCATTCTCTGCACATACATAGAAAGAAGTTCATCTTGCCAACTTCCAACTTAGCATGCTTCATATTTGCACTAGATTTAACATGCACACCCCTCCTTCCTTCCTGATAGTTATGAAGTCGCTGAACAAGTCCAGTCAGTTCTAAATGAAGGAAGCTGGATAATCCGCCTACTTATTGGAGGCTGCCTAATCCAAATAGATGTTTTTCATCAGCGAAGGTATTTTCCAGGACTCTGCAAATCCAGAGGATCAGTCTTCTTCCTTCACACAAGCATTGGCCCTGGATTCATTTCTGAAATCACCGGCACCAATCAGGCTCTGGTTCTTGGCCCAGGCATCAGAAATCTGAAATTGTACTCGTTTCCTTCCACCAATAATTATAAGCATCTTGCATTTGTGTGGCACCTTATGCTTCTCAGAAGTGAGGTTCACATACAAAATACAGTTATCCCAGAGCCAGGATGTGGATACAGAGCTCCAATGTGTGTTTCATGATGCCATGACTCATTTTTTACTATTTCCATTACAACACAGGATTCCTTAAATGTAGCAAACTTATGTTCCCTTTAGCTAAACATAAAAATTTCATCCTGTCCTTTAATATTGTTTGAATATTTACAATACTTAAAATATTGTGGCTAAAACCAAATTGGATCAATGGGGATTTAAAGAAAACTCTTCATTTGATTTTTTTTTTTTTTTTTTTTTTAGACCGAGTCTTGCTCTGTCGCCCAGGCTGGAGTTCAGTGGTGCGATCTCGGCTCACTGCAACCTCCGCTTACCGGGTTCAGGCAATTCTCCTCTCTCAGCCTCTGCAGTACCTGGGATTACAGATGCATGCCACCACGCCTGGCTAATTTTTTATATTTTTAATAGAGACGGGGTTTCACCATGTTGGCCAGGCTGGTCTCGAACTCCTGACCTCAAGTGATCCACCCGCCTCAGCCTCCCAAAGTGCTGGGATTACAGGGATGAGCCACCCCACCCGGCCAATTGATTTTGAATAATGACATATATTTAGCTTCAATCATACAATATCCTGCAGTGATCAAGTTGTGCCAATTTGCTGGGACTGTCCCCATTTTAAAACTTAAAATCCTGCATTCCACAAACTCCTTAGTCCCAGAAAACTGTCAGTCCTAGGCAAACCCTCAGTCCTGGGTAAAACGGGATGGTTGGACATACTAGATGTCAATGTGAGCTTCCAGTTGGATTCACTGACACAATTTTTTAAAATCCTGCTTAGGGTCAAAGACAGAACACAACGTGGGTTGATTTCTTTCTTTTTTTTTTGTTTTTGAGACGGAGTCTCACTCTGTTGCCCAGGCTGGAGTGCAGTGGCACGATCTCAGCTCACTGCAAGCTCCGCCGCCTGGGTTAACGCCATTCTCCTGCCTCAGCCTCCCGAGTAGCTGGGACTACAAGTGCCCACCACCACGCCCAGTTAATTTTTTTGTATTTTTAGTACAGACAGGGTTTCACTGTGTTAGCTGGGATGGTCTCGATCTCCTGACCTCGTGATCCACCTGCCTTGGCCTCCCAAAGTGCTGGGATTACAGGCGTGAGCCACCGTGCCCGGCCAACGTGGGTTGATTTCTTTGCCACATCTATGCTGCTCCACAGAGATTTGGATCCTCCCCTGTCACATTTAGCCAGACACCATAATAAAATCAAATACTTATTATTTCTCTACATGATTTTAAAAATTAAAAACATAAATTGAATGTATTTTTCTTTTTTGAGGTAGCTCAGGGACCTAACCATTATTTACAATGGAATTACTATGGAAAAGTATGTTTAAGTGCTAAAAAGTTGTAAGCAATAGAAACCAACTCACCCTAACTTAAGCGAAAATGGAATTTCTCTGAAAAAATATGGAGTAGCTCACAGAATCCAAGGAAAATTTGAAGAAGCAAGCTTTGAAATAGATAAGAACCAGGAGAGCTCCTGGAACCTAAGTAGCAGGAATTAACTTTATCTGTAAAGGTCCAGATAGTAAATATTTTAGGTTTTATACAACAGACAATCTGTCTCATAACTACTCAATTTTGTCACTGTAGCACAAAAGCAGCCATAGAGCACACATAAACAAATGATTGTGACTGTGTTCTGATAAAACTTTTTTTACAAAAAGAGCCAGAGGGCCAGAGTTCATCCACAGCTATAGTACAACAACTTCACTTTAGGGTATTTCCTTTGGCATAGATTTGCTCTATTTTCAATCCTCACATTACTTGGCTCAATTCAAACTCAAGGGAGAGAGCATTTATGTGTGTGTGTGTGTGTGTGTGTGTGTGTGTGTGTGTGTGTGTGTGATTTTTAAAAAATATCTTAAATGTTTTTTAAAATTTCAGGTATATATATTTATGGGGTATTTGTTTTTTTGTTTGTTTGTTTGCTTGTTTGTTTGGTTTTGAGACAGAGTCTCACTCTGTCACCCAGGCTGGAGTGCAATGGTGGGATCTTGGCTCACTGCAACCTCTGCCTCCCAGTTTCAAGCGAACTTCCCACCTCAGCCTCCTGAGTAGCTGGGATTACAAGCATGTGCCACCACACCCAGCTAATTTTTGTATTTTTAGTAGAGACGGGGTTTCACCATGTTGGCCAGGCTCATCTCAAACTCCTGACCTCAGGTGATCCACCCGCCTTGGCCTCCCAAAGTGCTGGAATTACAGGCGTGAGCCACGGAGCCTGGCCACATGTGATATTTTGGTACAAGCATGCAATGCATAAAAATTACATCATGAAAAATGAGGTATCCATCCCCTCAAGCATTTATCTTTTGTGTTACAAACAATCCAATTATATCCTTTTAGTTATTTTAAAAGGTACCAATAAATTATTATTGACTACAGTCACCCTGTTATGCTATCAAATAGGCCTTATTCATTCTTTCTTACTATTTTTTGTACCCATTAACTGTCCCCACCTCTCCCCAGCACCCCATTACCCTTCCCAGCCTCTGGTTACCTTCCTTCTACTCTCTATCTCCATGAGTTCAACTGTTTTGATTTTTAGATCCCACAAATAAGTGAGAATATGTGACGTTTTGTCTTTTTGTGCCTGGCTTATTTCACTTAACACAATAATTTCTGGTGGGGGTGGTGGCTCACACCTGTAATCCCAGCACTCTGGGAGGCTGAGGAGGGCAGATCATTTGAGGTCAAGAGAACAGCCTGGCCAACATGTTGAAACCCGTCTCTACTAAAAATACAAAAATTAGCTGGACGCGGTGGCATGAGCCTGTTGTCCCAGCCACTTGGGATGCTGAGGCTGGAAAATCACTTGAACCTGGGAGATGGAGGTTGCAGCGAGCCGAGATCCAGCCACTGCCCTCCAGCTCTCTCACTCCAGCGACTGAGCAAGACTCTGTCTCAAAAAACAAAACAAAACAAAAACAAAAACGTAATAATTTCCAGTTCTATCCATGTTGTTGCAAATGATTGAATCTCATTCTTTTTTATGGCTGAGTAGTACTCCATTGTGTATAAATACCACATATTCCTTATCCATTCATCTGTTGATGGACGCTTAGGTTGTTTCCAATCTTAGCTGTTGTGAACAGTGCTGCAACAAACCTGGGAGTGCAGATATACCGATTTCCTTTGTTTTGGGTATATACCCAGCAGTGAGATTGCTGGATCACATGGTAGCTGTATTTTTAGTTTTTTGAGGAACCTCCAAACTGTTCTCCATAGTGGTTGTACTAATTTACATTCCCACCATCAAGGGAGAGAGCATCTGATTGGCAGAAAGAACTTGGGTCGCTCAATGACTTTTTGGCCAGGGGAGGGTGAGATCCCATGACTGGCCAGATTTTCTCTAATCTAGGATTTGCTTTCCCAAACCAAAATCGAGGACAGTCACCAGAAGAAGAGGGAATGGATGCAGGTGAAGCTGAAACATAGATGTTTACCACATCATCTTCTGACTTTCTTCCTCATCTTGTTAGTTTCTGTCTACCACTTTATTCTCTAGGGAAGAAGTCAAAGAAACCAGCCGGTACTAGCATCAGAATACAGTGCTCTTTCAACTGAGACTAAGTGAGCCTTGTATGCCAGGACCCAATTTCTCCTGGTTTGGTGACTATTGACCTGCAAATAATGTTAGCCAAATGATAAAGACTATCATCAAATTTAGTCTTTTATTTTGCAGAGGAGAAGAAATGGAGGGCTGAAGACAATATGGGGTCCCTGTATTGCCACCTACAAGGTGGCAAGTGGTGGTCTAGAGGTTAGGATTCAGTGCTGTTACTGCCACAGCCCAGTCCCAGTCAGGGAAACCTTTCTTTGGCTCTGCCCAGCAACCTGCCTGGCACCTTCACACCTTCCCTTTTAGCCAACAGGCTCTCTTGCTTCTCCGGTGCCCCAGCCACAACCCCCAGCAGCCTCCACATGCGGCTCTAATACTACATGTCTCTGTGAGTGACATGCGCTCCCCGAAGTTATGCAGGAAGGCCCTGGGAGAAGTGGCTGACTTCGGGTTACAGAGTTAATTCATGAAAAGAATGGGATGAGAACTTTGTTTTCTAAGTTTCAGACCAGGCCTCTCTCTGTTGCATCATTAAATTGAACCTAATTAAGCCCAAGGCTTGACTTCTCCAACACAAATAATTCTCCCTCCTCTCTCCTCCAACCAGCCAGGACCTGGCACTTTTGTCCTTGTGGATTCAGAGTCGGCTACATACCTTGGCAGAGTAGGCACTGCTTCAGTGGTAGGATTTGAGACTTGCATAACACACTACCTCCCCAGCAATATGTCCTCAACTAGGCTTTTACGGTGCCTAAAGTTGGAATGATTCATGAGTGAGGAAGACAATTACTCCTTTACATTCCAGCAAGTGAGTCCTGGGGAGACTGCTCTGTGTGTGTGTGTGTGTGTGTGTTTAACTCTAGAAGCAAAGTATTTCAGTCTCCAATGTCCTGGAGTCACTCTGCCTTGTTTTTTTGTATAGCCCTATTTTGACCCCCACTCCCACTCCTCCTCTCCCAACCCCCGCCCCCGCCCTACTTCTTGGGGATGGGGCACTTTGATCTTGGCTCAGGTGGAAACCAGAGGAAATCCTAGATTAGGCTCTGATGGCCAAAGAATGTCTCCCATTCAGGGGGAGGGGCACGCAATTGGAATGAGATAAGAGCATGGATTTTAAGTTTATGAAAAAACTTACATTTTGTGATATTTCTGTAAAAGTTGAGTTAATCGATGTAGGAACCGAATAGTATGATTTTGATAGAGGAAAACAAACATAGATTCCTTTACCCCCCACCCGAGACGGAGTTTCGCTCTTGTTGCCCAGGCTGGAGTGCAATAGCGCGATCTTGGTTCACTGCAACCTCCACCTCCGAGGTTCAAGTAATTCTCCTGCCTCAGCCTCTCAAGTAGCTGGGATTACAGGCATGAGTCACCATGCCCGGCTAATTTTGTATTTTTAGTAGAGATGGGGGTTTCTCCATGTTTGTTAGGCTGGTCTCGAACTCCCGACCTCAGGTGATCTGCCTGCCTCGGCCTCCCAAAGTGCTGGGATTAGAGGTGTGAGCCACCACACCTGGCCACAAACACAGATTCTTAACCACTGCACATGACAATAGGGTTTAGGGTGACTAAACATCTTGATTTGCTCAGGACTTGGGACTTTCAGTGATAAAATGGGGAGTCTGAGAAAATGGGGATCAGCTGGTCACCCTAGGGGTAAATCATAATAACAACAATAATTTACTATGTGTTAGGCACTGTTTTAAGCATTTTACATTCATTTACTTCCTAACCAACTCAGTGAGAGAGGTTCTAGATTTATTTCTGTTTTATAAATGAGGAATCTGAGGATCAGATAAGACAAGTAACCCACCCAAGTTCACACAGTCCTGGAGATTAGAGCTGAGCCTGCAGCCCAGGTCAGTCTGACACCCTAATCCATGTTCTTAAACAACATGATAATCTTTTTCCTTGAAAAACATATGAAAGTAAACATAATGGGACTGACCTCTCAAGGATTCTTGTATTGAATTGGGTGACTCTGGACAAGCCATATCTTTGACCACTCCCCAAACTGGAAAGAGGTTTAGAAAATTCTTTATAATTATTTGTATACACATCATGCATAATCATTCTTATAAATAAAATAGAATGTTCAGAAATAGACACAAATACATGTAGGAATTTTACTATTTGATAAAAACAGAACTTCAAATAAGTGGGGGAAAGGTGAATTATTCAATAAATATTACTGGGACATTTAGGTAGTCATCTGGAAAAAAAATAAAACTGGATGCCTATTTATACTTTACACTAAAATAAATTCCAAATAGAGCAAAAGTTTATTTCTGAGACTATAACTACAACTGGTTAATACTAGAAGGAAGCATGGGAGTGGAGAATGATACAAAATTCAGAAGCCATTAAAAAACTGATAAATTCAACTGCATTAAAAAATAATCTGCATGGCAAAACCAACAAAGCTAAAAAGACAAAACAGGCTGGACTCGGTGGCTCATGCCTGTAATCCCAGCACTTTGGGAGGCCAAGGCGGGTGGATCATGAGGTCAGGAGTTCAAGACCAGCCTGGCCAAGATGGTGGAAACCCCATCTCTACTAAAAGTACAAAAATTAGCTGGGTGTGGTGGTAGGTACATGTAATCCCAGCTACTTGGGAGGCTGAGGCAGATAATTGCTTGAACCTGGGAGGCAGAGGTTGCAGTAAGTGGAGATTGTGCCACAGCACTCTAGCCTGGGCATCAGAGTGAGACTCTATCTCAAAAAAAAAAAAAAAAAAAAAGATAAAACAAACTGGGGGAAATATTTTCAAAGCTCACAAACCAAGAATTAACTTCCTTAATAGATTAAGCATTTACACAAATCATAAGAAAAAAGACTAATAATAAAAACTCTAACAACACAACAAAGAAATAAGTCTTTGTGAACAGTCAATTGACAGAAGAGACTGACTCTTAGCCATCTGAAAAGATGTCCAGCTCCACTGATAATAAAAGAAATGAAAATTAAGACTGTAAGGCTGGGTGTGGTGCCTCATGCCTGTAATCCCAGCACTTTGGGAGGACGTGATGGGAGGATTGCTGGAGCTAAGGATTTTGGAACCAGCCTGGGCAACAGTGACACCTTGTCTCTACAGAAAGTAAAACACATAACCGGGCATGGCGGTGTGCGCCTGTAGTTCCAGCTACTTGGGAGGCTGAGGCGAAAGAATCACTTGAGCCTGGGAGATCAAGCCTGCAATGAGCCATGATCATGCCATTGTACTCCACCCTGGGTGACAGAGTGAGACCCCATCTAAAAAAAGAAAAAAGAAAAGAAAAGAAAGAGAAACAAAGAAAGAAAATTAAGACTACAATAGATCAGTGTCCCATCCATTAGATTGTCAAAGATAAAAAAAGTTGATAACTCTTTATTGGTGGGGGTGTAAATTGGTACAATTTCTTTAGAGAGTAATTGACAATATCTATCACAATTTAAAACAAACTATAATCTTTGACTTGACACTCCCACAGAAACACTCAGGCATGTAGAAAAATGATCTGCAACAACTTTTGTTGCGGCATTTTTGGTAATTGGAAGCAATCTATACATCCACCAAAAGGAACTGGTTATGTCTATATAGTAGAGTGGAGTATTATGCAGCCATGGGAAAGAATGAGGAGACACTGTCTGCAGGGATAGGGAATTGGAAGATCCTCAAGATATACAAAACAATGTGTAATCTATGATACCATCTGTATGTGTGTGTCCTGAAGGAAGGTGCTCTAGAGGCTGAGGTGGGAGGGTCACTTGAGCCTGGGAGTTTGAAGCTGCAGTGAGCTATGATTGTGCCTTTGCCCGCCAGCCTGGGTGATAGAGCAATTCCCTGTCTCAGAAAAAAAAAGAAAAAAGATACACAGACTAGTACCTACAGGGAAGAGAGCGAGAGACTTATGTTTGTATCTTTTAAAATTTGTGATATGTTAATGCCCTACTCTAATCAAACAATTGACAAACAAATAAATAGAAAATTTAAATGTAAGCAAGACGCAGGATTGGCATGGTGGATGTGAAATCTATACACTAGCAAAGGGCCCTGCTGTGGGCTTAATGCTTTGATGTTGCCATCTTGAAATTTTTAATGACTTTTGAATAAGGCATCCTTCACTTTCATCTTGCATTGGATCTGTAAATTATTTAGCCAGTTCTGGAGAGACCCTTGGTTTACAGGTGCTGTCCTGATTTAAAAGGAGACACTTATGGAGCTCAAACACATTTTCATTTTCTTTTTTTTTTTTTTTTGAGACAAAGTCTCACTCTTGTCCCCCGGGCTGGAGGGCAATGGTGTAATCTCGGCTTACTGCAAGCTCTACCTCCTGGGTTCAAACGATTCTCCTGCCTCAGCCTCCTAAGTAGCTGAGATTACAGGTGCCTGCCACCACACCCGGCTAATTTTGTATTTTTAGTAGAGATGGGGTTTCACCATGTTGGCCAGGCTGGTCTCGAACTCTTGACCTCAGGTGATCCTCCTGCCGCGGCCTCCCAAAGTGCTGGGATTACAGGCGTGAGCCACCGTGCCCGGCCCACATTTTCATTTTCTTGTGTCCATTAATGACTGCGATTAAAAAATAAGTAAGTAAATACTTGCAATTGCAGTGCAAGCAAGCAAAATCATCTCTATTTGCCTCATCAGAAAAAGCCACACATTTGCTGGCAGGAATATCAAATGATGAGTTGTACCCTGCCCACACTGCAACAGCTACTTATAACTCTCCAAAAACTACCTGACATTTCAGCTTTCTGTGAAAGGAAGCTCTGCACAATAAAAATCTTATGTGGTAGCTGGGCGCAGTGGCTCAAGCCTGTAATCCCAGCACTTTGGGAGGCCAAGGTGGGCAGATCACCTGAGGTCAGGAGTTCCAGACCAGCCTGGGCAACATGATGAAACCCCATCTCTACTAAAAAAAAAAAAAAAAATACAAAAATTAGCCAGGCGTGGTAGTGTGCACCTGTAATCCCAGCTATTTGGGCGGCTGAGGCACGAGAATGGCTTAAACTGGGAGACAGAGGTTGCAGTGAGCCGAGATTGTGCCACTGCACTCCAGCGTGGGCAACAGAGGGAGACTCTGTCTCAAAAAAAAAAAATCTTATGTGGTTTCTGCCTGCCTGCTAATTAGGCTAAACAAAATCCCATTCCCATTAAAACATATATGCATGAGATATTTTGCTTTTTGGAATGTTGTTATGATAACTTTGGGAGGCAAACACACACAGCAGCCCTAGCTCCTTCCTACCTGGCCAAGGTTGTCTTGGTCTGCCCATCTCAAGTTCAAATAGTTCTTTCAATCTGGGCAGTTGCAGCTAACGATGCTTATCCTCAACTGAATAGATTGCGAATATATTTTATTATATAACTAAAATAAGTGCTCAAAATACCACAGCAAAGTGAACCAAAGTCAACACGCAAAGGATAAGGAGGTAAGAAAGATATAGCTTACACAACAGTGATGCACATTTCTTGTGCATTTCTCAGTTGTAAAAGTGTAAAACACTTCCTGCTTCACAAAACCATGCCATGGATTACGTGAGATAATGGCTGTGAGCATGCTTTGTACATTGCTAAATTCTAAGGTGGCATCATCTATATTATCATGTGAGGATATTAATTTGACCGGGTATTTGCGTTTATACTGCTGGTGCTGTCCTGAATGGACAAGAACAGTCACATTAAGAAAAATCAAACAAACACCTTTTTTTCTAAGTTACAAAAGTAATATAGGGCCTCACATTGTAAAATAAACAAACAGCCCAGAAAGACATAGGGTGAAAAATGAAAGTCCCCTTTCACCTTCTACTACAAATCCTACTCCTCTATTAACATAGTGTGAATTCTTCCAGAAAGTTTTTTTAAAAACAAAACAAAACATATGGATAATTTAAAATAAAACCATTAGAACACTATGAGATGCCTCACTACCCCCTGCACCTGCTCCCCCCATAAACCCTAAGGAATGTCATTGTTTCTCTTGGGATAAGATCCTTACCACTGAACCCTTTGCAGAAGCAGAGATGCCTCTAACTCCTAATCCTGCTTCATTAAATTAGTTAACCAATGCCATCTGCTTACCAGCCATTGAGAATATTAACAAGCAGTCTTTTTAATTGATTTTTTTAAAGACAGGGTCTTGCTCTGTCGCCTAGACTGGAGTATGGTGGCACGATCTTGGCTCGCTGCAGCCTTAAATTCCTGGGCTCAAGTGACCCTCCTGCCTCAGCGTCCGAAGTAGCTGTGATATTGTTCGGCTGTCCCCCCACCCAAAATCTCATCCTGAATTGTAATCCCCATAATCCCCACGTGTCAAGGGAGAGACCAGGTGGAAGTAATTGAATCATGGGGCTGTTTTTCCCCATGCTGTTCTCATAACAGTGAGTTCTCATGAGATCTGATGTTTCTGTAAGGGGCTCTTTCCCCCGCTTTGCTCAGCCCTTCTTCCTGCTGCCTTGTAAAGAAGTTGCCTTGCTTCCTCTTTGCCTTCTGCCATGATTGTAAAGTTCCTGAGGCCTCCCCAGCCATGCTGGAATGTGAGTCAATTAAACCTCTTTCCTTTATAAATTATCCAGTCTTGGGCAGTTCTTTATAGCAATATGAAAATGGACTAATACACTGGGATTACAGACATAAGCCACTGTGCCCAGCTAATTTTTTTATTTTTTTATAATGATGGGGTCTCACTATGTTGCCCAGGCTGCAAGCAGTCATTTTAAAAAAAATTTGGGTCTGGCATGATGGCGCACGCCTATAATCCCATCACTTTGGGAGGCTAATGCAGGAGGATTGCTTGAGCCCAGGAGTTTGAAACAATCCTGAACAACATAGTGAGACCTTGTCTCTACAAAAAAATAAAAACATTAGCTGGGCGTGGTGGCATGTGCCTATAGTCCCAGCTACTTGGGAGGCTGAGATGGGAGATCTCTTCAGCCTGGGAAGTTGAGGCTACAGTGAGCTGTGATCATGCCACTGCATGCCAGCCTGGGTGAGAGAGCAAGACCTGTCTCAAAAAAAAAAAAAAAAAAGTAGACACTGCCATTAGTATAGTTCTAGATGGATTACTGGTTATATTGTTAAAGCATGAAGTCTCAAGGAGCAGACAGTCTATAACCCTAGTCACTAAAGGAAGGAGTACTCTCAAGTCACCTGCTATAATATATTTTTAAAAAGCACTTTACATGTATCACTTCTTCAATCTTCACAAAGACCCTACTAGGTAGGTAGCACTGTCAGTCCTACTTCAGAGACGAAGGATCAGAGGCGCAAAGAGGCTCAGTGGCTTGTCACACACTGGAAGTGACAGTCAGTCCTTTAAAACCCACATGGTAGATGCTCCCCAAGCACAGTCTGTGGAAAATATAAACAGCTGCCATCACAGAAGGCTAATGTTCCTCCAAGACCACCTGCATCAAAATCCCAAGGGACTTAAAACTGCAGACTCCTGGGCCTTATCACAAACCTATGGAATCAGTAGTGTAGGACTCAGGAATCTACACCTGATTTTTTTTTTTTTACTTTGTATATTGCGGTAAAATACACACAACATAAAAATTTACCATTTTAATTATTTCCTGGGTGCAATTCAGTGGCATTAAGTATATTCACATTGTAGCAAAGACATTATCACCATCTATTGCCAGAATGTTTTCATCTTCCCAAACTAAAATTCTGTACTATTAAGCAATAACTCCTCATTGCCCTGCACCCAGCCCTTGGTAATCATTATCCTACTTTCCTTCTTTAGGAATTTGCCTCAAATTCATAAAGATGGGTATGAAGTAGCAGAATCTGCTCTTTTAACATGAACTCCCATATTATTCTTATTTTTACTAAAATTTGAGAATTGTTACTCTTTAGAGGTCTTATCAGCAGGAAGAGAAGCAGTAGGGAGCCTTCTCAGTCTGAGAAGCAAAGCAAAGGATTTGGCTACAAGTATCATCCATAGAAGACTGAGAAAGTTCGACATACATCCCACACCCCCAGATGAAAAGCTTTTTAAAAAAAGGAATGGTCTTAAACCACCAACCTTTTGGTCTTAAACCACCAAAGTCAATGGTCTTAAATCTACCATTTAAGAAGCTGGTAGATTGAGAAAGTGTAACAAGGAGGCTGTTTCTGATCTTGGGAGCCACTCTGAGTTGGGTCAAAGCAAGGAAAACGGTCCTTCACACCAAAGAGTTCTCCACAGCAGCCTGGTCAATACTTTGAAACAACAAACAACATTTATCCGCACAGTCCACAGAGAGAAAAAAAATGTTCCTTTCTGGAAATATCTGGCTAAGTTTAGTGAAGCTCTGCTACCACAAGAGAGGTGAACTGATACTAGTTAAGACAGAGAGAAGGGAAGGAGGCAAGTGAGAGGAGGTCCATAAAAGGGTGGAACTGTGAGCCTATGACCGTGGGTTTCCCTCCACCTGCAAGCTTCCCTAAGACTTAGGTTTGGTGGGAAAATGTACTGGTAAGAAACTGGGAAATGGTACCTAGGCATTCAAGTGATGAAAGTGTGCCCCCTAGTGGTTGTTCTCTACAATATTCAAATTATTAAGGATTCCCAGAAAAAGCGAGGGAATAGGCTCGTGGAGGGGTCAGTGCTCAGCCCTTACTAATTCATGACAGTTGGTTGGAATGTGGAGAATTTTGAAAGTATTCCCATCAACTCTATTTCTCGCGGTAATCTGGATGTTGGCAGTACTTTCATTCATGAAGAGTGAGAGCTGCACTTCTGTAATGCTTACATATCACACTGTGTTCCTCCGTACAACACAGACAGGTTTTATTATCGATGGTGTTATTATTACTATTCTCATTTAACGGGTGAAGGAACGGTGGCTTAGAGAGATTAAGTGACTTTTCCAAGGCCACGGGCTCTTAAACCATAGTTCCTCTCAATGTGTAAGCACATAATGACATAATGGAAAAGAAATCGTAAGATTATTGGAAAGAAAATCCACACCACCTTACTTGAGTTCTCTGCTGTGGCAAGCGGGAAGCAGAGATATATATTAGAAAATAACTGTGGGGCCGGCATGGTGGCTCACGCCAGTAATCCCACTACTTTGGGAGGCTATGGTGGGAGGATCCCTTGAGGCCAGGAGTACAAGACCAGCCTGGTGACACAGTGAGACCCTGACTGTACAAAAATGAAAATAAATCAATTAGCTAGGCATAGTGGAGAACATCTGTTGTCCCAGCTACTTGGGAGGCTGAGGTGAGAGGATCACTTGGGCTCAGGAGTTCAAGGCTGCGGTGAGCCACGATTGGGCCACTACTGCACTCCAGCTTTGATGACAAAGTGAGACCCTGTCTCCAAAAAAAAAAAAAAAAGTAGATTTATGGTTGCCAGGAGGCTGAGGAAAGGGTGAATGGGGAGTAACTGCTAAAGAATACGGGGTTTCTTTTGGAGTGATGGAAATATTCTGGACCAGGTGAGCGCTCATGCCTGTAATCCCAACACTTTGGGAGGCCAAAGGGGTCAGATTGCTTGAGCTCAGGAGTTCAAGACCAGCCTGGTCAAAAGAGCAAAATCTCATCTCTACAAAAAATTAGCAGGGTGTGACAGTGCATGCCTGTGGTCTCAGCTACTTTGGAGGCTGAGTTGGGAGGATCACCTGAGCATGGGAGGGGGAGGCTGCAGTGAGCTGAGATCACGCCACTGCACTCAGCCTGGGTGACAGACTGAGACCCTGTCTTTAAAAAAAAAAAAAGTTAAAAAAAGAAAATATTCTGGAATTACATAATAGTAATGATTGCACAAATCTATAAATATACTAGCAATCACTGAATTTTACATAATTTAAAAGGGTGAATATTATGGTATGTGAACTGTATCTTGAGGATGTTTAAAGACAAAAAAAGAGCTTCATAAATAATTGTATTTATGTTATACCTCAATAAAGATAATAATAAAAGGGGAGAAGGCTTCACCAGCCTCCTCCTTGACTTTGGGAAGTTGGTCAGAAACACCTGTTTGCCTGGAGGATGGGACAAATTCCTACAAATCCAGAGTCTCAGCTTCCAAAGCCTCCAGTGGGGAGACCTGCAGGGACTGGGGGAGAGCCCATGTGACATCTCAAGACCTCGGACACCTTAGGTCCTTCCTAAGGGAGCACAAATAGGGACACATGAATCCATCCTAACACACCTGGAGGGCTGTCATGGGACAGAGGGACTGGGCTTCTGAGTGACTCCAGTGGGCAGAAATAGGACCCATGGAGGAAGTGACAAGACAACACAGTCTGGTCAACAAGAAGAAAGAGTCCTGAGGGACTGGAGCAGTCCAGATGTGGTGTGGGTCATGCCCTATGTGAGTGCCCAACCTGGGCTGCACTCAAGCCAGGCCACAGAACCACATCTGGGACCTTGTATATTGATATAGTCTCCTGGCAGGGGACTGGATGTTCCAACACAGAGATCCTCAGAGACAATATGAAGGATGAAGGAGGAAACAAGAAGAAACTGGTGAGAAGGGAGAGTCCAGAGAGGGCACTGGCAGAATCCGTGAGAGAGACATCTCCGTGGGCGTCCTCTCAGTGTGAAGATGGCTGTTTCTTAGCAGATGAGCCTTCAGATGAAGAAGGCATAGCTGTTAGCAGAGCTAGACTATAGACAAACTCTGAGGAAACATTATTCAAATTTATGTTTATTTATGTATTTATTTATTTTAAATGGAGTCTCGCTCTGTTACCCAGGCTGGAGTCCAGTGGCGTGATCTTGGCTCACAGCAACCTCCACCTCCCAGGTTTAAGCAATTCTTGTGCCTCAGCCTCCCGAGTAACTGGGATTACATGCACCCAACACCACGCCCAGCTAATTTTTGTATTATTAGCAGAGACGGGGTTTCGCCATGTTCCCCAGACTGGTTTCGAACTCCTGTCCTCAGGTGATCTGCTCGCCTCAGCCTCCCAAAGTGCTGGAATTACAGGTGTTAGCCACTGTGCCCAGCCTCAAATTTAAACCCTCAAATACTCTCAGGCAGTAGTAGGTAGTGATTAAGCTAAAGGGTCTGGGGTTTTGCCAGTCCTGGGTTCAAATGCTGACCCACTACTTAAAGGCTGTGTGATCTGGGGCAATGCTTTAAGATTTCCGAGCCTCCTTTTCCCTGGTTAAAAAAAAAAAAAAAAAAAAAAAAAAGCTGGGTGTGGTGGCTCACGCCTGTAATCCCAGCACTTTGGGAGGCCAAGGCAGGCAGATCACTTGAGGTCAGGAGTTTGAGACCAGCCTGGCCAACATGGTGAAACCCAATTTCTACTAAAAATACAAAAATTAGCTGAACGTGGTAGCATGCACCTGTAGTCCCATCTATTTGGGAGGCTGAGGCAAGAGAATTGCTTGAACTCAGGAGGCAGAGGTTGCAGTGAGCCGAGATCGTGCCACTGCACTCCAGCCTGGGCACTCCAGTCCATCAAAAAAAGAAAAAAAAAAAAAAGAAATAATAACAGGACTTACCTCACAGATTTGTTCTGAGGATTAAACCAAATAATGTAAATAAAGCACTTAGTCTATCATATATTAATGGTAGCTATTTCCAATTGAGCTAAATACATTTAATTATGTCGAAACTATTAGGTTATTTTTGGTAGATACAGGTAGCTGGCAAACATTACGGGTTGCTGTAAGCTATCTACTCCTCCTACAACTTCACATCACACAAGTTTTGAGTCAAATTCTGCCACATTTTGTAGATAAAAGACACACTTTTATCAGCCAATTCACACAAAAATCATCTGTTTTGAAAGCTGATTACAGCTCTGTCCTTCTGGGTGCTCTAAACCTGCCCTGCATGAAAGGTCTACTTGAGGGGGACTTGATAATCTGGAGGCAGGATTAGGTTAACCTAAGGCTTTGGGCAACTTGACTCCCTTGGCATCATGGCTGGACTTGGAACCATTTCAGAATCTAGCCTCAGGTACCACCCAGAAAGGTGAAATGGATATGGCCCAGCGGATTCTTTTTTCTTATCATGAAAGGGCAGAGAGTGACTGCAAACTATTCCAGCCAACTTGCATATCTTGGATACCACTGAGTCGTAGGGCTTATTCTTTTTCTTTTTCTTTCTTTTTCTTTTTGATGGAGTCTCGCTGTGTCGCCCAGGCTAGAGTACAGTGGTGCGATCTCAGCTCACTGTAACCTCTGCCTCCCAGGTTCAAGCGATTCTCCTGCCTTAGCCTCCCAAGTAGCTGTGACCATGGGTGCGTGCCACCACGGCCAGCAAACTTTTTGTATTTTTAGTAGAGACAGAGTTTCATTGTATTAGCCAGGATGGACTCGATCTCCTGACCTCGTGATCTACCTGCCTCGGCCTCCCAAAGTGCTGGATTACAGGCATGAGCCACTGCGCCAAGCCTGTTTGTTTTTGAGATAGGGCCTCGCTCTGTCACCCAGGCTGTAGTGCAGTGTCAAGACCACATCTCACTGCAGCCTTGACTTCCTGGGCTCATGTGATTCTCCCACTCCAGCCTCCCAAGTAGCTGGGACCACAAGTGTACACCACCACACCCAGCTAATTTTTAAATTTTTTGTAGAGACAGGGTCTCACTATGTTGCCCAGGCTGGTCTCAAACTCCTGGTCTCAAGCAATCCTCTCACCTTGGCTTTCCAAAGTGCTGGGATTACAGGTGCGAGCCACTGTGCCCGGTCTGGATACCACTGATTTTTAATGGTGAGCACTCATTTCTAACTGGACTTATTAACACACATCTTTTCCCCAGTGAATCCCTATCCAAAATATTTATTATGCTCATTACAATGCTGTGGTGCTAATGGGAGACAATAAAAGCCCATGTAGTAGCAGTGAATGTTTGATTAAATGCTAGCTGATCACTTCTGTATTATATACAATCTTAGATTAAAGGGCTGACCTCCTCTAGAGCACAGTTTAAATGAACATATATTTTCTATTATACTGTAGACCACAGACATCTGAGAGCTGACTGCATTTCTCCAGTGCTTCATACTTCTGAAATAGAAACTTGCTTTTAGTTTAGAGCAAAACTCCTAGATTCAGAGTCCATTAACATTACAGCAAGCCTCCTATGAGCCAGGCAATTTTTTAAATCCTTTAGCTCATTTACATCTCACCACAGCCCTTTGAGATACAGAGTATGACTCACTTTATCAATGAGGAAACTGTGGTTCAGAGAGGTTAAGTTACTTGTCCAAAGCTGTCAGATATTAGGCAGAGGAACAAAGAAAAAAAAAAAGAATAAGAATCTCTCTGTAAAAGCAGTATCTCACTTTAGGTGAGCATCAAAAAGGAGACTAAGTGTGGTCACCGAGCCTGCCTCCCATTTCCTGCAGAGAGTCTGCCCTTAGTAGGGAATGCATTTTTCTTCTCGTGTCATTTCAGTGCATCTAATTTACCTCCATTTGGGCATTAATTTCATGCTTTCGATTGACTGCAGAGAAGTATTCTCTTTTCATGCGGTTCGGCTGAAGATCTCCAGGCCTGTTCATGCTGCCTGGGCCATACCCAGTCCCAGACCACCCCCATCTAGAGTTACAGTGAGTTGAGGGCTAAGGTTACTGCACTTAACACTGAAAGGCCCCCTCATTTCAGTCTTTTAGAGCTAGGAGGCTCATCGCTCATCACTCATCACTTGCCAGTTGGCCGTTGTATTTGGGGCTTGCTTTGTTTCTGCAAGTGCTGAAAACAAGCACTGGGTGAGGGGCCATCGAGAATGGAACAGGCTGAGCAGGGCTGGAGGATGAGTGACAGGGGAATTAGGAGAGACGACACTCCCAGGGTGTTGGGCTCGTGGACACACGTGAGGGTTTCCACGGTTGACACTGTGCTTATGACGAAGGACCGGCATGCACTGTTCCCAAATGGGATGACTGAGGGCCTACTATGTGCAAAGCATTTTTAAAATGGGAACTTCAACACAGACCTTGTCTTTGAGGGGAGGTTTATAGTAAGAGGATAGGGCAGGTGTCCCCCAGATTTACCCCAAACACACACAATCAATCTGTTTCTCCTCCTCTCCCCTTCACATATCTCCAGTCTCCATGAAAGATAATTGCCCAAAGCTGTAGAATATTTGGCAAAAAGAAGGTGAAGAAAAAAGAATGAGAATCTCTCTGTAAATATGTCATTTCACTTTAGGTGAGGAACAAAAATGAGAACAAGTGTGGCCACTAAGCCTGCCTCCCATCTGCAGAAAGCCTGCCCTTAGAAAGAAGATTCATTTATCCTCTCCTGTCACTTACCTTCTCACCTAGTCCAGGAATCAGGAAGTCATCCTGGAGTCTCCCCTCTCCTGCACCTCTTACATCTGATCAACTATCACATCCTCCAAATATTATCTCCCTTTCTTTCCCATTTCTATGACCCTGGTTTAGTATTTCCTTGTCTCTTGCTGGGACTATTGCAGTAGCTCCCCACGAGTTTCCCTGATCCAGGATCAGCCTCTTAGCCCACCTGCTCTCCTCTGCAGCCAGAGTGATCTCTCTAAAGTGCACAGCTAATCACGGTGGAAATCTGCCCGCAGCTTTCCCATCACCCACAACATAAAGCCCAAGCTCCCTATTCATTCCGTCTCTCTTTCAGTAAGTATTTGATGAGCACATTCTCTGTCCTAGGATCAAGTATACTATGCCAGGATCCAGAATACAGGAGTGAAGGAAATGGACATAGTCTTTGTCCTCAGGAAGTTTTCAGTCTAGCGAGGGAAACAAAACAAGTAAATAAGGAAACATAATATCAAGTTGTGACACAAGCTGCCAAGTAAAGGAACTGGGGGCTAGGATAAAGAATAACTGTGAGTATCGGAATCACAGATAGCTATGGGAGAGAGAGGAGAGAGAGAGAGGGGAGAATGAATAATAGTGGGCACCTACTTATGACCAGACACTCAGAGGGCATCTCTGAGAACTGAAGAAGGAGTAGGAGGTGGCTGGAGGAAGAATGGGCATAGCACAAAGGAGCTTGATGCATTTGAGAAGCAGAAGGCAGTCGTGCGGCTGCACACTGATGAGCAACGGGAAGGCACGGAGTGTGGGGTGGGGAGAGACAGGGTTGGACCGTGCCTTGTAGGCCACGGGGAAGCATCTGGATTGCATTGTAAGGACAATGAAGGCTTTTAAGCAGGTAAGTCATGCAATCTGACTTACGTTCTTGCACATCACTTTGGTGACTGCCTGAAGATTGGCTCAGAGGGACACAAGAGAGGTCACATTATGTGCTGAATTGAGTCCCCCAAAATTCACGTGTTAAAGTCCAAATGCCCAGTACCTCAAAATGTGACTGCATTAGGAGACAGAGTCTTTAAAGAGGCAATTAAGTCAAAGTGAGGTCATTAGGGTGAGTCCTGACTCAATAGGACTGGTGTCCTCATAAGAAGAGGGGATCGGGACACAGTCACACACACAGGGAAGATGACATGAAGACAGGGAGAAGATGGCCGTCTACAAAGTAAGGAGAGAGGTGCCGGAAGAAACCAACCCTACTGACACTTTCACCTTCGACATCTAGTCTCCAGATTTGTGAGAAAATCGATTTCTGTTGTTCAAGCTACCCAGACGGTGGCACTCTGTTACAGCAGCCCTGGCAAACAAACACCAGAGGGCTGTCCAGTTAAGAGCCCATAGCCGGGCATGGTGGCTCATGCCTGTAATCCCAGCACTTTGGGAGGCTGAGGCAGGTGGATCACGAGGTCAGGAGTTTGAGACCAGCCTTGTAGTGAAATCCCATCTCTACTAAAAATACAAAAATTAGCCGGGCATGGTGGTGCATACCTGTAGTCCCAGCTACTTGAAAGCCTGAGGCAGGAGAATCACTTGAACCCAGGAGGTGGAGGTTGTGGTGAGCCAAGATCACACCACTGCACTCCAGCCTGGGCAACAGAGTGAGACTCTGTATCAAAAAAAAAAAAAAAAAAAAAAAAGAGCCTACTGAAGGGGCTGGGCTAGGGGAAAGATGAGGGTGGCTCTTTCTGGAGGAGAGAAAGAGGAGATGGACTTCAGCAAGAGCATAAAGTTCTATCTACAGAACTCTGCAATGGGCTAAGGTGAGGAGGATGGAAGGACTGAGGAAGATGCCCAGGTTTCTAACCTGTGCAAAGAGGTGATGGTGGGGCCCTTCACTGAGGTGGGAGAGATGAGGGAGAAATAGGAGTGGGAAGGGAAGGGAGACACCTGATCACAACCTCCATGGATTTCCATGTTTTCTATGACAACTGAGATAACTTCGGCTGCCCCCCAAAATAAATAAATTAACCCAACATAAGGGGTTTTTTTAAAATTAATAGACTTTATTTTGGGGAATATTTTTAGATTCACCAAAAATTAAGCAGAAAGTATGAGAATTCTCTTTTTTAAATCTTACATTTTTATTTTTATTTTTGAGATAGGGTCTCAGCTCTGTCACCCAGGCTGGAGTGCCATGGCACAATCACAGCTCACTGCAGCCTCAACCTCCCAGGCTCAAGTGATCCTCCCCCCTCAGCCTTCTGAGTAGCTGGGACTACAGGGGTGTGCCACCATATCTGGCTAATTTTTTCATTTTTGTAGAGATGGGGGGTCCCACTAGGATGCCCAGGCTGGCCTCGGACTCCTGGGCTCAAGCAATCTGCTCACATCAGCTTCCCAAATGCTGGGATTACAGACATCAGCCACTGCACTCAGCCAAGAATTCTCATATGCCCCTCTCCTCTGCATGATTTGCCTTATCATTCCAACATAAAATTTTTAAAATTATTTTTAATTGGCAAACAAAGATTGTGTATATTTATGGTGTACGACATGACGTTTTCATATGTGTACACATTATGCAATAGCTGAATCAAGCTAATTAATAATCTATTACCTCCCATACTTATCATTTATTTGTAGTGAAAACACTTAAAATCTACCCTCTTAGCAATTTTTAAGTATACAGTACATTGTTATTAACTGTCATCATCATGTTGTACAACAGGTCTCTTGAATTTATTCCTCTTGTTTAACTGAAATTTTGTAACCTTGTCTGCCCCCTCTCCTCCCATCCCTATTCCCGGTAACCACTGTTGTACTCTCAGCTTCTGAGTTCAACTTTTTAAGATTTCACATATAAGTGAGATCATACAGTAGTTGTGTTTCTCTCCAACGTAAGTTTTAAAGCCAAAGGAAATTGTTGTTAGAGTCAAAACAAAACCTACGCATTTCTACCTGTTTCTCCTCAACACAGAGAGATGGTGTCCATGTGGGGAAGCTTGGTAGTGATGCAGCAAGTGAGGACAGCTGGCCCCTACTTCCCCCTCTCCTCTAACTTCCCACCTCCCCTTTTATAGAACTAGTTTTACTTTCCTTCATTCTGCCTGGCAAATGCCTTGCTATTTACGCCTCAAGTCTTGGCTCAAGTGTCATCTCCCTGAAGTCTGTCCTGACCCCTCCTATTGGGCCAATAATACCCTGTGCAGCCCCCAGGTTTTCACCTCCCATCGCAGAGGGAGGGAGGTGTTCTTCCTGAGTCTGTCCTCGCCCCTACCCCACCATGACACTTAACTCACTGGAGGGTGGGGAGCCTGGCTTATTCCTAGTGCTCAGCACAATGCTTGGATGTAGTAAATACCCATGAATATTTTTTCAGCTGAACAGAAAGTGATGGGTGCCACTAAAAAGAAAAAAAAAAAAAAGGCAGGAAGAAAGACCAAAATGCTCTGGGAATTTAGGACTTCAGAAACTCCAAGTCAGTCGGCAAGACTGCCTACTAACTGCAGATCACAGCCTCCCCGGGAAGAGGAGTCATGTGGCTTATTGCAGGAGAAGGTACTTAGAGAAGGCTGAAAGCTGCTAGCAACAGGAGCAGCTGTTTGCGGTGAGCTGTTGTCTAACATGTCAGTGAGCGAGGCCCTGGGTATGTGCCAAGTGCTGAAGGGAAAACAGATCATCATCTGTGTGGATGGCCCAAATCCCTGACCCTCCATTAGCATGACCTATTGTGTGCGAATGTAATTTGACATGTAATCTATAGACTTTTGGGTTGAATTTGATTTTGTCCACTTGGTAAATGAGTGTTGGTTCAATGATCTATCTTCTCCCTGGAGGTAGTAAATTTCATTTAAGAGGTGACTGGGTCTTATTAAGCTGTGTGAATTCTTGTAGCTCCTACAGAAGAGGATATTACATATCCCTTGTCATATATTTGTTGTGTTCGACAAATAGGTTCTGCTGGAGGTTTTGCCATGAACTGGCTGTGTGACTTTGGAGAAATCATGTAACTTCTCTAGACCTGCAGGGGGTGGCTAAGGTGCAGGGAGAGCCTGGAAACAAAGCAAAGAGCCTTGAAAATTTCCTTCCACATTCTGTGATTTGAAACCTTCCTTGCTACTGGTGTCCTGAACAGGATTGATGCTCATCAGACGAGGGCCTCCCTATGGGCTTCCTTCCTTTCTATAGGCATGCACCATGGTTTGTTGTACAAACCGTGGCGGGGGAGCTTTTCCTTACAAAGATCACAGATGCACAGAAAAGAGCACTTAGAGTTTATATACAAATAGAAGAGCCCGTTAATATAGCTGCTATTTTTATTAGAGAAGTATGACTGGTTCAAGTTGTCTAATTTTAAAATATAAATAATAGAATGTATAAAGCTATTGAATATTCTTTAATTCTATTTTTATTATTTTTTGGGACGGAGTTTCACTCTTGTTGCCCAGGCTGGAGTGCAATGGTGAGATCTCGGCTCACTGCAACCTCCACCTCCCAGGTTCAAGCGATTCTTCTGCCTCAACCTCCTGAGCAGATAGGATTAATGGCATGAGCCACCACGCCCGGCTAATTTTTTGTATTTAGTAGAGATGGGGGTTTCACCATGTTGGTCAGGCTGGTCTCGAACTCCTGACCTCAGGTGATCCACCCGCCTTGGCCTCTCAAAGTGCTGGGATCACAGACGTGTGCCACTGCTTTAATTCCATATTATAAAGTCAGTGAGTTGGAGGAGAGTGGCACCAGCGAACTGCACATAATAAAAAAAAATTAAAAATAGGCTGGGTGCGGCGGCTCATGCCTGTAATCCCAGCACTTTGGGGGGCCAAGGTGGGTGGATCACTTGAGGTCAGGAGTTTGTGACCAGCCTTGCCAATATGGCAAAACCCCATCTTTACTAAAAATACAAAAATTAGCCCAGTGTGGTGGTGCACGCCTGTAATCCCAGCTACTTGGAAGGCTGAGGCAGGAGAATCGCTTGAACCTGGGAGGTGGAGGTTGCAGTGAGCTGAGATTGTGCCACTCACTCCAGCCTGGGTGACAGAGCAAGACTCCGTCTCAAAAAATAAATAAATAAAATAAAGTTAGTGGATAAAAGGAGAGGGAGGGAAGAAAGAGGGAATGGAAAACAAGAGACAGGAATGACAAGCAGAGGATTTCAGAGGAATACGGATACATAGAAAGAAAAGGGAGTGAAGCGAAGAGAGGGAGGAGAGACGGGGAGAGGAAAATAGGGGAGCAGAGAGAAGTGGAAGGAGAAAGAGATTAATATCAGGGAGACAGAAAACAACAGAATCTAAAATGCCCTGACAAGGTTGGGCATGGTGGCTCATGCCTGTAGTCCCAGCACTTTGGGAGGCCGAGGCAGGAGGATTGCCTGAGCACAGGACTTCAAGACCAGCCTGGGCAACATGGTGAAACCCTGTCTTCACAAACGATACAAAAATTAGTCGGACATAGTGATACATGCCTGTAGTCCTAGCTGCTCGGGAGACTGAGGGTGGGAGGATGGCTTAAGCCTTGGAGGTGTAGGTAGCAGTGAGCCAAGATCGTGCCATTGCACCCTAGTCCAGACAACAGAGTGAGAACCTGTCTTAAACAAAAATAAAATGCCCTGCCAGGCCCTGCTACCCACAGGACTGTCGTTTTCCATTAGAGGGTCATTTATTCTCACTTGCCCTCAAACGTGCAAGTCTGAAATTCATCATTGTCCACCATCACTGTATAGGATGACGGTCAGCTAAGGGAGGAATTCTTCTTTAGGCTGTAGGGCCAGTGACAAGAGCACTGTTTGCTCCATGCCTGAGGAAATCAAGGAACCCCAGTCACAGGGCTGGGAATTTCCTCCCCCAGAGGCCACATCACCTATTTATGGCTGACTTTTTCCTAATGTAATGATTTAATGTCCTTTAAATGTGATCAGCATATCCATTTGGTTATTCAGGGAATAGAGAGACGGATAAACAGATGCTGATGGCATCAAAACCATGATGTTTGGCTGTGTGGGTTGTTCACTGAATGAGAACACCTGCCCCAAGAGAAATCCATTTCCATCCACCAAGCTGAGCACCTGGCAAAAGCCATATCCACTTGGAGGAAATGATGTCTTTTTCTAATTCACCCAAAGGCACTGGTGGTCCTAAGTAAGCCAGCATCCAATCAGAGTGGTGAGCTTATTTATGTGAAGGAACACTGAGATGGTGGACAGCCCTGGAGGCTTGGTCTGCACATAGGCTCTAGTGCCCCGAGACGACATTGGAAGAGGAAGGAGAGCTACCTTCAACCTCACCCCATTTTACACTGGCTCTCTGGCTCGATCCTCATCACATCCCTATAGGTAGGTGAGGTAAGAAGATTTTCATTCCCTTTTCAGGTTAGGATGCTACTACTCTGGGAGATTAAGAGACTGGCTCAAGGTCACATAAAATAAGTACATTTTGGAACTCATGACAATACCAGGCATAGGTGTGTATCAATGAACAAAGGGCTACGGAACTAAGAACAGACATCCATTCTCTGGACTCTGAGTCAGATGCTTTCGCTGACTCCTTGAAAAGGAATCTGGGGCTATCACCAAGTCCCTCTCTTATCCGATTTTGGTCATTGTCAGGAATGGGTGGGTCTTCCTTAAAGGACCAGCAGGAGTGGGGGGCCCAGAGAACCCAAGACTTCCCTCAAGGAACAGCCCAGGAAGGAAGCCTAGGAGACTTGTACCTTTCTGTAGCCTTAGTCTATGTGGCCTCCGGTCCCTGGCAACATCAGAAGGTACTGACAGGTCACTCAGAGACAGTGCCAGGAGGAGTTGTGCATCCCATGGTCATCACTAGAGGGCAGAGGCAGGGCACTTGACTGCTTCTCACCTCTCAGGAGATGCTAAACTAACAGGATCATTGATAGAGCCAAAGTATGGGTGCAGTTCTCAGCAGAGACATCACCAAGAACAGCTATTGAGGAGGAAATGGACATCCACTTGAAGCGGCCAACAATTGGTCAATGTGTCCCAAAGAGTTTTCTGGAGAAGGCAAACAGATCAGCTTTATCTCCTGCTCTGATACTAGCTGCGTGACCTTGTACAAGTTGCTTAACCTCTCTGAACCCCTCAGTTTTCTCTCATCTGTAAAATGGAGCAACTATGATTTGGGCCTTCCATGTCCTTAAGGAGCCAGTCATCTAGTGGACAATGTAGGTGCCTCTCTAACAAATTCAGTCTGAGTAGGCAAGACAGTGCTGTTAAGGATTAAATAGAAGGAGGAAGAAGAACCCTGGGCCTGTTTTATTTATTGAATCCCTCAAGTTACTGTTGTTTGCTGAACTTGTACACAATTCCAACCAGACAATAAATTCTCCCTATGTTTATAACATTAGCAATATTAAGAATAATATACTTCATTTATATTGTATTTTATACTTTTCTAATCTTTTTTTTTCCTAAATTATTTCATTTATATCCATTTCTGTGGGTAATACAAAGGAAGCACAAAAACATGATCCTTGCCCTCAAGGAGCTTATTTTCTAATCGAGAATGGAAATAATGAGACCACAAACAAGACTACTTTTTTTTTTAAAGAGATGGAGTCTCACTCTGTTGCCCAGGCTGGAGTGCAGTGGCACAATCATGACTCACTGCAGCCTTAACCTCTCAGGCTTAGGTGATGCTACCAACTCAGCTTCCTGAGTAGCTGGGACTACAGGTACATGCCACCATGCCTGGCTAATTTTTGTATTTTTTTTGTAGAGATGGGGTTTTGCCATGCTGCCCAGGCTGGTCTTGAACTCCTGTACTCAAGCCATCCACCGCCTCAGCCTCCCAAAGTGCTGGGATTACAGATATCAGCCACTGCATTCGGTCACTATTTCATCTACATTCAGAGAATGTGCCATCACCGTGGGCTGTGCTGGCTGGAAAAGACTTCATCATTAGAGGCACTTGACTTGAAGTTCGGCGAGTTTTGGAAGAACTGAGAGGTTTCCCCAGGAATGAGCATGGTTAATAAAGGGGTAGGGGGAGCAGGATGGTAAGGAGATTGTGTAGATCATAAAAAAAAAGTGGGAAATTTGGTTGACTAGGCAAAGTAATAGGAGTTCATTAGTGGCCTGAGTGTATATTTGATCCTATGCACAGCGAGGAGCCACAGTGTGGTTGAAAAAAATGTTAAGTACCTTTGAGTAAGAGTCACTGGGGAAAATAAGTCAGTGCCTGCATGAGGACTGGGTTTATCAACAATATACTCACACCAAGGGGGCAAGTTAGGAGGTCATTACAGTAAAGTGCTTAGGCTTTAAAATCAGATAGACCTTGATTTGAACTTGGTTATGTCACTCTAGAGCTGGGTGTCATTGAACAAGGCTCAACATTCTCAAAGTTTGATTTCTTAATCCATAACATGAGAATAATGGCACTTACTTTTCAGAATGTTTCTAGTATGAAATGGGTCAGGGTGAAAGCCCAGTACCGGAAAAGCATTAGGTGCTCAGTAACGTTAGTCCTCCCTTTCCTTCTGCTTTAAGTGAAGAGAGACTCTTGGGGAAATCATTTGTTGACTGATTGGTTCAACAAACAAACAAAGGGAAGAAAACAAGGACAGGTGATGCCATTGGCCGAAGCTGAGATGTGAGTACTTTTGGGGAGTGGTGATGAACTTGAGATGACAGTGGGGTGCACGAGTAGAATTATCCTCTAGGCATTTGGAAATATGACATTAGAGGGAAACCAAGGCTAAAGCTGTAGATTCAGGGGCCCGTAGTATAAAAGTGATAGTTGACACTGTACAATGACCAGCTTTAGGATGGAAAGAGTGTTGAAAAGCCACTGAGACTTGGAAGGTTCCCTTAAGTGGGGCTGGAGAAGGAAGGCTTAGGAGCTATACTTTGTGCAAGGAAATAATCAGGCAAGTACATGGTGTCAAAACTATGCGAAGACTTTCCAGGAAGAAAGTCATTTTGCCAAATGTTAAAGAGAAGTAATAAAGGACAACCCTGAAGTGAAGCCACTGGACCAATGCTGACCTCAAAGAGTGACTCTTTGAGGACAATGACTCCTCAGGAGTGCTGGAGAGTGGGCACAGGTGTCTGGGAATAATTGAGCCAGAGGACCACAAAGGCAACTTCCAACCAAGCATCAGTGTCCACCACCTAGAAAGCAAACATCAGTTAGGCTGGGGGAGAGGGAAGGAGCTGGTGAAAAAATCGGCAGAAACTGACAGAAAAGGGAGGAAAGATATTTAAGAAAGAGGAACCGGTATTAAGAGAAGGTAATATGGAGAGATGGCTACATGTTTGAGAGAGAAAGGAAGGTAAAGAATCTTAGACTGCAAGGTGGTAGGACCTCAGAACTCAAAATTTAGAAGAATTATTTCTTTTTCTTTTCTTCTTCTCTTCCTCCCCCTTACACCTCCCCCTCCTCCTACTCCTCCCCCTCCTCTTCCTCCTCGAGACAGGATCTCACTCTGTCATCCAGTAGCACCATCTCAGCTCACTGCAGCCTCAACCTCCCCAGGCTCAGGTGATCCTTGCACCTCAGTCTGCCTAGTATCTGGGACTACTGGTGTGCACCATCATGCCTGGCTAATTTTTGTATTTTTTGTAGAGACAGGGTTTGGCCATGTTGCCTAGGCTGGTCTCAAACTCCTGGGCTTAAGCAATCCTCCCACCTCGGCCTCCCAAAGTATTGGTATTACAGGTGTGAGCCACCACGCCTGGCCTCAGAACCACTATTTCTAGAAATAGGAAAGAAACTTTTATCTAGACTTTAAAAGGAAGTATTACTTGTAGAGAGAAGAACGGTACTTCTTCCTCTGAAGACTAAGGAATAAAAACTTAGTTTGAGGAGAGCCTCCCAATTGGCCCCTTCCTTCTCAGAAGAGTCGAGGAGGATGGATAGATATGTTTAAAGGCTTAGGAAGGGGGGCCCTCATTTGGGGAACACAGCAGAACAGCCCAGGCACAGAAGAAACAGGGGAGCTACAGAACATCTACTGAGGAATGGCCGGGAGGCTGAGGACAGTCAAAGAAACCGAGTTTATTTTACTGGGAGAAGAGAGGGTCTACACAGCATTCAATGGCTGACTTATAAATATGTGAAGAGTTGACATGCAGAAGTAGACATCTGTGAAAACAGGAGTTGCCACTGATGGAAGTTGCAGGAAGGCAGATTCCATGTGAACATAAGACAGAATTTTTTCACACTTATTGAGTAGAGGGGTGAGTGGTTCTCCCATGGGTAGTGTCCAGGAGATATGGGACAGTGCCTTGCTTAGGATGCTGCAGGCAGAACTGGGCATCAGAAAAGAGTTAGACTTTGGTGATTCTTGGGTGAAATGTACAGCTGAATCTATAGGCATGTAACAAATTTAGTTTAAAGACTCCCAGGGCTGGAAGGGGCCCAAAAGGTGATGTAATATAATAATCCTTTGACTCTTGAGCCCCCTCTGTGAGAGGCTCACCAAGTGATCAAGGACTGTAAAATATAGCCAAACTGAGCCTGAATCCACCAGTAGCCATGGGGGCAATGGGTTTCTAGTTACTCATTATCTGGATTGAGAACAAATCTGTGTACCTCCCAGATAATTCACTCTCAAGATGGCCCCAGTGAAACTTTCAAGATAACCTTTCTCAATGAACCAAGAAATAGGTATGAAAAATTGATGAATCTTGCATATAATTTTGAGTTGCTCATCACTTTTTAAAAATTACTTGTAACCCTCAACTTAAAAAAGAAATTCTGGGTTGTTATTATTCATATTTCAAAGGAATCCTTCCCTTTACAAAATAATTCAGCTTGGGATACTTTTAAAGAACAAACTCCAGTGATGAGTTTAAATGTACTCAGTTTTTCTCCCTACCCATGGCAAAAAGCTCTTTGCACACAACTTTCCAAGAACTCATTGTATCACACAAAGTGAATTTCACTGGTATTTTAACATAACAAATGCTTTGCTTAATTTCCAACACATAGGTGGTCAATGGTCAGCCTAGGTCCATACAAAAGGAGGTGTAGCATAGGGCATCTAATTTCATCCAGAATTTCAAGATCTGCACTAGTCAGTTTACCCAGAGGAGAGAGGTAGAAAACGGAAATGTTCTTAGTGGCATTGGGTGAAAAGTCCTATTGAGGTTATTGCTACTGTTTATTTGCTGTGGCCCTTGGGGAGAGTGACTTAATCTCTCTGAGCCTCAGTTTCTTCATGTGTAAATAAGGAATCTTCCCATGGCTATTCTGAGGATTAAAGAGAATGTCTACAAAGCAACACACACACACACACAAACACACACACACAGCCTGACACATAGTAAGAAATCTCCCTGCTGCCTCCACGGAGTTGACTTTGCTTTACTTCCCAGCAAGCACACCCAAGGGTTGTTTTTTGTTTTGTTTTTGTTTTGAGACAGAGTTTCTCTGGGTCTCCCAGGCGGACTGCAGTCGTGCGATCTCGGCTTACTGCAACCTCCGCTTCCCTGGTTCGAGCGATTCTCCTGCTTCAGCCTCCCAAGTAGCTGGGACTACAGGCCTGTGCCACCATGCCCGGCTAATTTGTGTGTGTGTGTGTATTTTTAGTAGAGATGGGGTTTCACCATGTTGGCCAGGCTGGTCTCGAACTCCTGACCTCAAATGATCCTTCCACCTCAGCCTCCCAAAGTGCTGAGATTACAGGTGTGAGCCACCGTGCCCAGCCTGTTTTGTTTTTGACAATCTCACCCTGTCGCCCCAGCTGGAGTGCAGTGGCAAGACCATAGCTCACTGTAGCCTCGACCTCCTGGGCTCAATCAATCCTCCTGCCGCAGCCTGCCTAGTAGCTGGAACTACAGGTACGCACCACTGCACCCAGCTAGTGTGTGTTTTTTTTTTTATTTTTAGTAGAGACAATGTCTCACTGTGTTTGTTGCCCAGGCTGCTTTCAAATACCTGACCTCAAGTGATCCTCCCACCTCAGCCTCTCAAAGTGCTGAGATTATAGATGCGAGCCATCGTGTCTAGCCCCAAGGATTGCTAATGCTGTTTTACACATGGCAAAGCCAAGCCACAAACTAAAAACTGCGGCCAGAACAAAACCTGGCTTCTCTACGCTGGTTGCAGCCTGCCAAGCAAGCTCACCATCTCCTCTGGTGAGGCGTTCTAGTAAGTAGCAGTAAAAGAAGAGGGGATACTGATTTCGAGAAGGCATAAAGTAACAAGAGCTATGGGAGATGGATAACCTCCAAACACACAGCCCTTCCCTCAAGTCCTGCTGATGCCCTAGGTCTAGTTCCTAAGGGAGAAAGCGATTGAGCAGGAGGTCTGACTGCAAGGTGAGGTCATGAAAAGGGTGGGCTTTAGACTCACATGGCCTCTCTCAGCCTCCAAGAAACCCCCAACCACCACCATCATCATCTTCTTCACTATGGTTAAATGGCAATTTCAAAATCTCACACAAAAGTGAACAACAGCCTCTTTTAACTACATGCTCACCAGAATGGCTAAAATGAAAGAGAAATGAAATAAAAATACTAAGTATTGGGGACCATGTGGTGCTAACACTGGTAAGAGTGTAAATTGGTCTAACCAACCGTAGAAAACTGCTTGGCAGACCCTATTAAGGCTAATATTTGTGTCTATGACATAGCAAGCTGGGCGTGGTGGCTCACGCCTGTAATCCCAGCACTTTGGGAGGCTGAGGCGGGCGGATCACCTGAGGTCAGGAGTTTGAGACCAGCCTGGCCAACATAGTGAAACCCTGTCTCTACTAAAATTACAAAAATTAGCCGGGTGTGGTGGCGCACACCCACACCCAGCTACTCGGGAGGTGGAGGCAGGAGAATCACTTGAACCCAGGAGGTGGAGGTTGCAGTGAACCAAGATTGCACCACTGCACTCCAGGCTGGGTGACAGAGTGAGTAACACTCCGTCTCAAAAAAAAAAAAAAAAAAAAAAAAAAGACACAGCAATTGCACTCCTAGGCATATACTGAATAGAAATATGTATTGTGGTCACCAAAAGACAAGCTAGAACTGTGCTGTCCAATAGAGTAGCTCTAGCCATATTAGCTATTTACATTTAAATTAATTACAATTTTAGAAAATTAAAAATTCAGTTCCTCAGTCACACTTGTCACATTTCAAGTGCTCAAAAGTCACATGTCACTAATGGCTACCATGTTGGACAGCACAGATATAGAACATTTTTACCATCGCAGGAAGTTCTATTGGACACCGTTTTAGCATATCGTAGTGGTGCTATTCACAACAGCCTAAAACTAGAAATAATCCAAATACCTATAAACAGCAGAATGGATACATCGATTGTGGTATATTCACACCGTGGAACACTCTAAAGTAACTGAAATGAACGACCTACAACTACACGCAGCCATATGGATAAATCTCACGAACGAATAAAGCAGGCGCACAAGAGTACAGTCTGTATGATTCCATTTAGATAATGTTCCCAAACAGGCAAAACTAACCTGTGTTGTTAGAAGCCAGGACAGTGGTTACCCTTAGTGGCTCCAGGTAGTAGTGACAAGAAGGGAGCATGGGGGTACTTTCCGGGGACTGATAATGTTCTGCTTCTTCATCTGGGAGTTGGTAGCATGGAAGGGTTCCGTTTATAAAGATAGAGCGAGCCGTATGCTTGGGGTTTTCTCTATGTATCTCCCACTCCAATAAGAAGTTTACTAATCGCCCCTTTGGAAAACCTCAGCTGTTATTAATCTGTTACTTACAATCTAGGTGGGGTGGGGTGGGGGCATATTTTCAACAAAGCAAACGTGGTTTAGAGATCAGTGCCCCCTCCCCCTGACGCCTCTCCAGGACTCCCTGCAGAGGCCTCCCAGTGCCCCCTTAAGCCCCACCCAGGACGTCCTACCTCCGCGACCGTCAGGACTGCTGGCTCTTGCAGTTTGGGCTCTCACCCGCAGAGTCGGCTAGGCTCTCCCGGGGCTCGCCGGGGCACTCCCGGCCCAGCTGGCTCTGACCGCCCCGGGCCCGCCTAGGAAGCAGCGGCCGGCCCCTGGGCGCCCCGCCCCATGGCACCTGCGCTGCTCCGGGCGGTTAGAAAGGATCCTTCCCTCTCGCGCGGGGCCAGACTGCACTAAACTCTCTCCAGTCGCGGACAAATCACAGTCCTTCCAGGGCTCGGGCCCCTGGAGTTGGGAGGAGGCGCCCGGGAAGTCCCCACTGGCGTCCTGAACCAGAAAGCGAGGAACTGGGCGGCTGCGACTGGGGCCTTGGACCTCCCGGTCTCCCGCACGCGCGAGTCTCCAGGGAAGCGCCTGCCCACCCGGCCCCACCCTGGCAGAGGCGCGGCCCCAAGTCACTCCGGCGGCGCGTGCGGGCCCGGGAGAAGCCCTGCGGAGAGGGGCCGGGTTTCCACTCCTTACCCTTTCCTCCCTGCGGTGGTGGGCTAGAGAGGACTCGTACCTCTCCCAGGAAATGCCCTTCCACCTTTCCCTTCTGTCGAATGTCCCACATGCAGCCGAAGTCAAAGGCCTGCAGACCCCGCCGGGCGCCACCTGTCCCAGGTTTACCCGCAATGGCTCTGCCAGATCTCTGTGGTGACGCGCGCCCGCGGAGCTGGGGTTTTTGGTCCTTGTGCCGCCCTGTTTCCCACGACTCCCCCGCGCCCCGTTCCCACCCCCTCACCCCGGAGACCTGGGAGTGCCTCGAGGGCGGAATAGAGTCCTAGACATCTTCCTAGAACGTCGACGCAATATCCTAGGTGGTGAGCTTGATCATCTTATTTAACTTTTAAAGCCAAAATGATTGATACACGAATGTTTACTATATAAACATTCGCTGAGTTGTATACTTAACTATTTGCATGTTTTACTGTAGACAAAAAAAATAAAAATAAAAAAAGAGGTGCTACAAGCGTACCCATTTTATAGAAACTGAGGTTCAGGGCACTTCTAACTTATTCAAGGTTTCCACTGCTGGTTGTGGTGCTGCTGAGAATAGAATGTTCTCAGTCTGACTTCAGAGTTCAAGATCCTCAAGATCAGGCTTTGCAGGGAAAAGTACTAGCCATCTAAAACCTATCCCACTTCTTCCGCCAGTGGTGCCAACCCACCCTGAGCTTAGTGGGTGGGGAGGGGTTACACACTCATCCAAGGGAACCCAGGAGGGTTGAACCTGAAGTGACCTCTGAAATCATATGGTTCACCCTTCTCTCTACCATAGATCTCAAAATCCACAGCCCAGAGGAACAACTTACTTGGCCTGTTCCAAGTCTCATGGGTCATTAGAAGGCCTGAGTGGATTTTGATTCCTCCTGGCTTACAGGACAATTTAATGAAGCAGCAGTTTGTCCTGTCAGGGGGACCTTTTACCCTGGAGAGGGAGCCCAGGGAAAAGGTACCTGCGTTGGTCAAGGGTTTTCAACCTCCGATGGAGGAACCCCAGCAATGAGCAGTAGGGAAATCCTCCAATGAAGTGGTGGGAGCTATTTATACCTGGAGACTGCAGGCTCCGGAGCAGGGTAGGGAGCGGGCTGGTCTAGGCTGGCTTCAAGTATCTCAAGACACGCAAACTTGCGGAAGCCAATCCACAGAACCAGTTCAGTTTCCTCTGTGAGGATCACAAGCCACTTTTCCAGAACAAGAGGGAATGCAGAGTGAAGGAAGACCAACTCAGGGCAAGAGGAAGCCCAGCAAGGAAAGTGGGGGTGTGGTGCTGGGAGCACTGAGAGGCCAAGGCCCAGCAGGATAAGGGACTGGATTGGAGGCAAAGTAGTTGCTTACTTAGGAAACCCCCAGTGGAGCAAGGGCAACTCTTCCTAGAGACTTCAGTTCCTAGAGCGAAGGTGCTGAAATTCCACCTGGGGAGTGAGCTCTCACAGGGTGCTAGCCCAGGTCTTGCTGACTTTCCATTCCCTGCACCTAATGAATGTAGGGGAAGTCGAATTGGGTCCCAGATGTGGGTTCTGGGTTTCTTACACATCCTCGTGTTCCCCAGGCCCCAAACTTTGTGCCCTGGGGTCAAGGTCTTCACCAAGGTCTTAGCCTCCCTTCTGTTCTAGGTATTGAGCTGTAGGACGAGGTGCAACATTGTGGGCAGGGATGTCCTTAGGCAGCATCAGGTGGTACAGAAGAGGGGGGACCATCGGCTGGGTTGGAGATGGGTTGCCAAATGTCCTGAACTAGGCCCAGGGAAGCCAAGATTCCAGTTCCACTTTTCCCTCGAAGCTAGCAGCCAAGGCCACAGCTCAACAGCACCCGGGCAATTCAGGCAGCCGTGGAGCACCAGGGAAGAGGTGCTGACGGAGCCCAGAGGGCATCCCACAACCCTCCTGGCCCCATGTGGTACCCCATGGCCTCCTCCTACTGTGGTACCTGTCCCAGAGGGAAAAGATGCCAACCTGGCCCTCCACAACCTCCTGTGGAGGGAGAGAGACAAATAAATCTTTGCATGACACCATGTTATGATACTGGAAAGTACCTAAGACTCTGGTGGCACAAATGTGAGAGTGATTACCTCTACTTAGGTGGTTCAGGAAAGAGGCTTGGCCTTGAAGGAGAGGCAAAAGTTCACCAGAAAAATGGGGATGGAAGGGCATTCCAGCTGGACGGGAGGGCATGTGCAGAGGCATAGAGGCTGAGATAGCAAAGCACTGTTGGAATGACTTCCTTTTGTCATTCAGGCATTGACTTAAATGTAATCTCAACAGGCTTTCCTACTTGAAAAGACCCCCGCTCCCAGCGTTTGGTTCTATTTCCTTTTTAGAATTCATCTACTGTTTTTGCATTTGTTTATCGTCTCACCCTCCCTCCACCCACACCTGCACACCTGAAAATAAAATCCACCAGTCTAGGGAGACTTTTTTTTTTTTCACCGTTCCCAGCAACTCAACAGTACAAGTGAATACATAGTAGGTGCTCAGTATACCTAGCTGAATGGATGAATGAATGAATGAAAGTCTGCAGCTGCAGGCTGTGAGAAGCAAGTAAGGAGCCAAGAATTTCCTCTCCAGCCCTTTGCCTAAGCAATCCATGGGAAGGTAACGGCTCCAGAAGACGGAGCGCTGTAGGGAAGGGGATTGGGGCATCGCGGTGGTGGGAGTCTGTGTCCCAGTTCCGGGGCGACGTGAAAGAGGAGGGAACCGGCCGCGAGTTGCTGCGGGACTGGCAGTCTTGTGCACTGGCTCACGCTGGGCTCTGGGGTCTTTCTGCCGCCTGAGAGGCGAGGGGAGGGAAGGTCTTCGCCCCCCAAGTGCCGCTTCTCTAGCCTCCCGCTAGGCCCTTTCGGATGTGTCCAAGTCGCATCCTGGGCGGTCAGAGGGCTTCGGAGGGCTCCCTTGCCTGCCTGCCTCCCTTCCTCCCCTCTTCTTTTTCCTCCTCCTCGGGTCTCTCCAGCTCCCCAGCCGGGCGGCCCCGCCACAGCCTAGCAGCCCCGCCACAGCCTAGCAGCCCCACCCCCTCCTGTAAGGGTGAAATTGCTAAACTTGTAGCAATAATGACCCAGCATTCAGGCCGCCGACTCCCGCTGAACATCTCAGCGCCCCGGCCGGCTCTGCCTAATCAGCGCGCCCCTCCCTGCTGCCCGCCCAGCCCCCGTCCTCCTGCCGCCCCCTCCCCCAGTGCACAAAAAGTGGGGAACAAAACCCCCCGCACATTTCTCCGTCCCTCTGTTGAGCAGACTGCTGCACAAAGCCCCCGCTCTGAGAAGCAATGGGGAGCTCGGGGGGGACGTCAATCCGACGCGCTGGGGTTTTTGTTCGCGCAGGGGACCTCGCCTTCCTACCACACCTTTTGTTCGGGACTCCAATAAAAAGCCATTCTTTCCGCACCTTCCCGGCCCGGAGCCGCCTTTCAGCGAGGCCCGGCCCCACAATGGCGCGGCGCTCTGAGGCCTCCCCATTCACCCGCCTTGGCACGCTCACAATCGGCCGTGTGGCAGCACAGGCCTCGCACAGGCATTCTCCGCAAGTGACAAGGAGCCGCATAAAGCCGCGGCCGCCGGGGGAGAAGGGAGGGCGGCCAAGGGGGAGAGCTCGGCCGCGGCGGGGCGCAGCGCAGCGCCCCCGGGGCGCGTTGGTAGCCCTGGCTGCAGCCAGGGAGGGAGCTGCCTTCGCGCCGCCAACAGCTGGGACTGCGAGCGAGGCTTCCTTTTCCCTGGCTACCCTCGAGGTGGGGCAGAGTCCAAGACTTGACTGAACGCAGGTCCAAGCATCTGGGTAAAACTTAAGGGGAACTGCAAAGCCAGGGACTTCAAATGGCCCGGAACCTTCGACCTGTCCGGCCCACAAGAGTAAACAGAAATTAATGAACAAAGCCTCGAAGAGACCAGACTTGCAGCCTGGGGCCTGGCTCATGGGAGACCAGGCCTGCGATCGCCCACGGAGGATGGCTTTCCCCCTCGCAACTTTTCCTCCCCTTCCCGCCCTATTTAAAGGATTCCTCTCCACTCTTTGGGGCTAAACAAATTCTATAGCCGACCAACGATTTGAAAATATTGCACCTTGTTTATTGACTCCTGTAGTGTGTGGCAGCGGGTGTGTACACGGCGTGTGGTTATAGTTATATAGATAGATAATATGTGCTGAATACAGAATACGAAACAGAAAGGAAATCCGGTAACACCTCCGGTGGGCCACCAGGTCCCGAGTTTGTTCAGCCTCCCCCCACCCCCAAATTTTGATCTCATTCGGCTGGTTTTCCTCGAAGAGTCCTGCGTCCCCCGACAATCCGGAGATCTGGACCAAGGTATCTGCTGCGGAGGGGAGACAGCTGCGAAACGAAATCGACTGTGCTATGGCGCTCCAGGCTCGCAAAGGGGGCAGAGGATCGGTAGGGCCTGGAATTTCTCAAGCCAGGACCCCCATTTTTCTCTCCTTCATGCTTTTAATTTGTTATGTCCTTGGGCTCCCCGCCAACGCTTCGCGGAGGCCGCGGAAAGGCCGAGGGAGAGAAGCCCTTCTCGCTTTGGAAGAACCAAGCGCGGCCAGGGTCCTAGCCTCCTGCTCTCCCCTCGCTGCCAGGGTCGGGGTCATCGTCCTCCCCGGCGCCCAGCCGGCGTTTCTGCCTCAGAGACAGTCCTGGCGACCGGACCCAGTCATCCTCCTTGCCCCTGAGCCCCCTTCCCCAGGCCTCGAGTGAGCTGCGATCCGAAGCCCTGAGGAGCGAGACGTATATATTTTTTTTAACGAGGGGACCTGACCTTTAGGTCAGGCCCTTCTCGAGCTTCAGTTCCGCGGCGCCAGGCTGCGCTGGGGTGCCCGCCGCGTGACCCGCCCCGTCCCTACCAGGCCCGGATGCCCTGCAAGGTGCCCTGAGAGCACGCGGCCCCGGCTGCAGTACCCTGGTGCAACGGCTGTGCGCCGCCGCCGCTGCCGAAGCCTCCTAGGTTGCTCACGTTCACAAAGGGGCCGCCTCCGGCCGCGCTGCAGGCTGGCTGCATGGCAGTGGTCGCTGCGGAGGTCCCGCCGCCGCCGCCGCCGCCCGCTGGGTACGCACAGCCATAGCTACCGCTGTAGGCCGCCGCGGCGGCGGCGGCGGCAGCGGCGGCGGCGGCGGCCGCGGCCGAGTTCCCGTAGCCGTAGGCGGGAAAGCTGTTGTAGGAGTAGGCGCTGGCGCCCACGCTGTAGGGCGCGCCGTAGGCCTGCGCGCTGGGCGTGACGCACGGCTTGCCGTCCCGCACCAGCACGGGGACCGCCACGCGGCGCGGCGGCGGCGGGGGCGCGTGTGCGCCAAGCTCCAGAGACTTGTCCTGCCGCTGTCTCTTGCACTTGTACCTGCGATTCTGGAACCAGATTTTCACCTGCGTGGATGTGAGCTTCAGGCTGCTGGCGAGGTGCTCGCGCTCCGGTGCCGACAGGTACCGCTGCTGCTTGAACCTGCGTTCCAGCTCGAAGACCTGGGCTTGTGAGAAGAGGACCCGGGGCTTCCGGCGGCTGCGTGGCTTCGGCCTCTCGCTCTCCTCCGCCGCCTTGCAGTCTCCGGCCGCCTCTAGAGACTTCTTCAGCTGGCAGTTTTCTGCGGAAGAAGCAAACAACAGCGTCCTTAGCTGTTCCCGGCCGCACCGCGGCTCCTGTCCTGGAGCACCGTGACCCCTTTTGGTGGCTGCGCAGAGCGTGCGGTAGTAAATGGCTGGACTTTTGGGAACGTTTGTGGCTCCTGGCGCTGTGGGACCCTGAGACAGCCCCAGTACCCAAAGAACGCCCTTAGCAGGCGGAGGCGCGTTTCGTGGAGAGGGGTAGTTAGTGCGTGTTTATTTGGATCTTGAGCATCTGCGAGAGAAGAGATTACTCTGTATTAAATATGCGGCTCGACGTGCTAATGACTATTTTCAGGATGAAGGCTTGCAACTACATAATAACTACAGTATTTGCAAATTCGTTTGCCTTCTACTCCACCAAGGATAACTGAAGGTGTGAGGCCTGTTGGTATGAGTGGGCCGGTGGGCATGGGTTGCGCGAAAATCTGTTCTGAGTGTAACGCTTGTGCATGGCCCAGGGACTTGTGTGTGTGTGTGTGGCTTATAAAAGACTACATGCAAATGTGATGACAACGTCTGTGTGCCCTTTGAAAATGAAGTTTGATTGACTAGTTATAGACAGTTTCATGCCGATTATAGGCTCTGGCAACTATGAGAGCATAGGCCTTGGCCTCTGCCACATCAAACCGCCTCTTGGGGAAAGACTGTGATTCTGTCCTCTTAAATACACGTCCTTGGGGACTTTATGTGATTATTCCAGCTCCCTATCAATTCACTTCCCGTCCGATGTTAGCAGCCAAGATCTCAGACTCAAGTTCGGCGCGTTTTCTATTCGGCCCGCAGCCTGGGACACAAAGCAAAACGTTACGGATTTTCAAAAAAGGCTGGCGCCTTAGGGATGTGAGAGCTATGGTCGCGCGGAATAGACATTGTTCCCACGCACTTTCCGATCATCTCCTCTCCCTCTACCGAGTGCCACGGGTTCAAGGACGCTGAGCTCCAAGCAGAGAAGGGAGGAAACCGCCCAGCTGGCCTCCACCAAAGTTCCTGCCCCTGCGGGTGCGAGAGACACAGGCTGCTTGGGCTGTCTTTTCGGAGAAGAAGGGGTGGCTGCCCTGGGCTAAGAGAACTCATCTCACCCTAGAGGGAAAACGAAAAAGGTCCAGGCTCCTGCCCTTTTTGGGGGAAAAGCCTTTTGGGACGGGGTGGAAGAGCAAAAATACTGCCAGTCATGAGGACCCAGGCGCTGAGCCCACGTCGCCTCTCAGCATCAGGGCAGCAGTAACCACCTTCCCTTCCCTCATTTCCCCCTTTTGGGGGGAGTAGTTGTCAGGGTCACCTACTCCTTGTCTCTCCACCCTGGCTCCCTTGCAGGTACCTGCGCTTTGTGGAGCTGTCGGTGACCAGGGCGGAGGCATGGCCCCAGCCAAAGGGTAAAGGGGTGGGCAGCTGCGCTGGCAAGGTTTGTGGGCTGTTTGTGTGCGCTCTGCCATTGCTCCAGGTGTGCGGGTGCGTTTTCTTTCCCCCTCTACTCACTTTGGCTCCGGTCCCTCACGACCTCGGGCTCCTCTTCTTGTTCCTTGGGCCCGCTGCACGAGTCTCGCAGGACCGTGTGGACATAGCCCTGGGGACACAGCCCTGAATCCCCGTGGCCGTCGGCTGCGGCTAGTGAGTTCAAATAGGACAATTTCTCGCCCTCGTCTTCCTCGTCCTCCTCCCCTCCGTCAGAAAATTGCGTCCCCTCAGCTGCGGCCAGCATACAGGGCGCAGAGTGGAAGTGGTGGTCCAAGTCCGCCTGCAAGTGCGCACCATGGAAGTGCTGCTGCTGCTGCTCCAGATTCAAAATGTCTTTGACTGAGAAAGGGGTGGAGGTGACCGGGCTTGGTAACATCATCAGGGCCACTTAATTGTCCAGTCCAAATAATAAATCCCGGCGGGGGCGGGGAGGCAGCGCTGCGGCTCCAGCTCTCCTCCTGGACTCCGCCGCTGCTGCCGAGTCGGGCTTTTGACAGACGCGGTCCCACTCCAGTCTAAATCGCCTCCATTGGCCGGGACCTGGGGGTCTGGGTTTTGTTACAGCCACTGCAGGGACTGGGGCCCGGGCTCCGAAGCCTCTGTCCGGGAGACTTGCGTCACGTCGGGGGGCGGGGTCGGCGCCCCAACCTCCCTCCCCATAGGTTCCGGCTCATGTGGGCCACGCCCCCTGCTCTCTGCGAGTGGGATGTTGCGGCTCTACCAGAAATAGACAAGGACTAGTCCTGAAGTCCGAGACGCTGCGGGCGAGGCTGCACTGATCCGGTTCCTGAACCATTGATTCCCGCGTGGCTGCACCTTCCCGACCTAGGCCAGTTCTGGGAGGCTTGCTGTCCACGAACCAACGCCAGGGAAGGATGCCCCAGGAGTGTGTTTTTTTCAGCTGCTGCGCGGGGCAGGAAAACTTCCTGGCGGGTAAATACCGGGCGCTGGATCCACGAGGAGATAGAGTGTTTTATCTATGGGTGGGCGACATGTCCGTTTTCAACTTGTTGCCTTTGCTCAAGCTTTCTCTCCACTTGGAACATGTTTCTGACCCTTAGCCTCCACGAGTGGAAAATGTTCTCCAAGGAAGAGCTCCTAGATCGTCTAGTCGGAAGTCCCCTCTTTCAGGCTCTGAACTTGCAGCTTGTGTTAGCAAAGGGCATGCATGTCACTTATCACTTCCCACTTAATTCTATAGCTGTATGTGCCTGCCTGGTCGCCCCAGTTAGACTGTAAGCTCCGTGAGGGCAGTGTCCCGGGGTTGCTTTTGCCCTTATATCCCTGGCAGCAGCCGCGCAGAGCAGTAAGTGAAAGGAAGATAGAGTTCTGACTAAACTTTGGTATTCGACAGCTCTTGCTTGGCCTAGTCAGTGTGTGATCTTCGGCATTTCTAAGTCTGTTTCCTCGTCTATAAAACGAAGGCAGTAATACCTTTATTGGTCGTTGCTAGGGTTGAATGAGGCAAAACATACCAGAATCTTAGTGCAGGGCCTCACGCATGTTAAACGCTCAGTACGTGTCAACGACTGCTTTTCAGTATGGGAGATCAAGCAGTGTTTGTTGACTGCATCGGTGGTGCGTGGCTGGAGTGTGGCACATACTGAGAGCAGGATCTGTCCTCATAAGGGAGGTGACCCAGCATTGGCGGCCTTCTTTTCCGCCTATTGAAATCAGGAGCCTGAATGTAGGCCTTGCCTCTCCGACAGGCTTTTAAAATTTCTCTACCTACACGCCTTCTGGCACCTTCATGAGGCCCTGGTTGTTTTCTGGGGGAGTCTATGCGGTCCCCCCAAAGATTCTGGAAACTCCGCGCTGGTGGGGACCATCTTCTTCCACAACAGGCATTTGCTCGCTACCAGGCCTAGCCCAGTGAGGAGCAGCGGGCGCTGCTTTGAGGGCCACAGAAAGACCCGTGTGCAGCGCTGGCCTTAAAAAAATAGGGAACGGTTCCAGCTCAACGGTGGCTGTCCTCATCGGGCCAGAGCCGCTCCAAGCATTTTTTTTGGCGGTCAGGCTGGCGGAGCTGGAAGAGACCCGTCTCACCTGGAAGGGGCAGGTGAAAGATGCAGGGACGGTGGACATTGCCTCCGAGCGGCATAAGACACCGGCTGGGAGTGGGTACGAGGGTGGAGGGCTGCCACGCGGGTCCCGCAACGGCGACAGGAGTGGGTGCCCAAGGTTGAAGTGAGAAAGAACAGCCTGTCGGGAGGTGGGAGAGGCGGGGCTCTGCAGAAGGGAGCGGAAATGTGGAGAGGCAGCCCCTGGGTCCGCCCGGGGAGCTGGGATGCCGCGCGGGCCACGTGCGCCCGGAGTACTTAACGGTGGCGGCGGCCCGCAGGCAGGAGGGAGAGACCGTCTGTGGGCAGGGTCTTGCGCTGGAACCGCCATTCCTCAGCCACAGGGGCGCCCGGTGTCTTTCTGCTTTAAATCCTGAAACTATTGACGCCCCAGGCGGAGACCAGTGTCTACAAACCAGGCGGTGAGTCTGCAGAGGGAGGAATGTGCCTGGTTTTGCTGTGGATCCCGAGCGCTCGGGCGCAAAGATTCCGAGGTGGGGGCAGAGGGGTGCACGGCACTGCGGGGTGGCGGACCTTGAGTGTGTGTGCATCACGGTGGCCACCGAGCGTAAAAGCAGGAAGCTGAGCTCCAGCCCCATTTCCCCACCCCACCTCCGGGGCAAAACTGTCTCAGGGGAAATGTTTCTGCTCTGTTCTAGTCCCCGGTTTTCTTCTCCTCGGGTGATTTCATGATTCTGGAAAAAGAAAAGGAGAAAGGCTATCGAAACAATCTCTCTTTCCCCAGTTTCCAACCAAAGCCTGCATTTCTCCTTGTTACATTCCCTTGCTTCTCAGTCTCGCTTCGCTCCTAGGCCTTACATAAATCTAGCCCCAACAATCCAGGTCTTAAAACTGCGACCAGGACAAAGCGCCCCTCCAGCGCCTGATCGCCGATACACGCCCACAGACGCTCTGCAGCCGCCGGAGCCCACCAGGGTGCCTCTGTGAGCTCATGCAGGGGGCTGTCTGCTCCCCACCAGCAGGCCCACAGGTGCCCCTCTACCCCAAATTCCGCCGCCCCAGCCGCCCCCGGGCCAGGTACCTTGCGCCAGGCCTAAGCGGTTGTCTCTTGAGGACCCTAGGCAGTTTGCTCCTCAGTAGGCCAGCAGGGCCTGTGAGGACTCCCAGGCGAAGGGATCTAGCGGGCGGCGCCTAGGCCTTATAGCCTCTTCCTTTCCCCATACCCAGCCCAGTGCAGTGCTGTTCCAGCCTGCGGAAAACCTCTATCCGCTACCGCATTCCTAAGGTTGATCTGAGTTTTATGCCCAGAGCAGGAGTTTGGGTTGTCTCCAGCTACTCCCTCAGTATTGTTCAGATTCCCTTGGTCTGGTTCCCCAGTGGCCGTGCTTCCCCGCAGGGATCCCCACCAGGCCAATCTCATCTAGGTGGCCTTCTTTTCCCGCGCGCTCAGCCTGTACCCGCGACGGCCGCGGGCCTGAAAGGAGGAGAACTCGAGAGCGGTAGTTGTACAGCAGCAGTTGCTCCGCAGGAGTCTCTTATCAGAGAGTGGGATCTGGTTCCAACACCTATCCAGTTACGATCGCCTTCTGCGGCATTTGCATTCTCTCGTCTGAAAAGTAGATCTTTGAAATCCTCGAGCTGTGCTCTACTAATAATAGGTTTTCATTCCAGACAGTTTAACTAATTACTGTCAGATAAAGTAAGTATGGCTGCATCCATGGAAGCTTTTGATTTTATTTTAATCGAGTGTATCTGCCTTCCTACCCTTTCATCACCTCATACATTTATACAAGCTCTCTCCCCCACCCTATGATTAAAGATCATCAGTAAATGGTGGCAAGGTCCTTGAAGGGGAAATGCTGTATAGATGCATAAACGTCTGTATCTTTTTTTTTTTTTTTTAGGGAAAACCATATGCTAGCCATTACAATAAATGCATTATCAAATGAAAAATGTGACAATTTTTTGAAAACTGTGAAGTGTTCTCGTAGCTGTTATTGTCTACACAAAGATTGCTTAATGCACATATAAATATAGGCAGATAATGGATAATTTTAGTTGTAAATGCCACTGCTTATCCCGTTTTCTCTCAACTTTTCAAATGGTCATTTAATTATGTAACCAAGGTTGCAAACAAGTTGAAAGTTATCGTGGCTTTCTAATCAAAATGTAACAATGTAACACTACAATCAGAGGAGATTTTTCTATTAAAGCATGAAAAAATCATCCTATGATGAACTCAGATAGCCAAAACATTTCAGGTGAATCTTTTCATTTTTTTTTATTGCGCTCCTGGAAGTTTCATTTTCAATGTCAACTTATGAAACAGAGAGAGAGACCCACTAAATGGATTTTTGTTAATTTGTTGGTGGTAGTGGCGGTGGTGGTGGTGGGGTGTGTGTGTCTGTGTGTATGCGCAAGTGAGCTTTGCTTTGGTTTTTTGTTAAGGAATGTTAGAAAGCTATCCATTTTTAAAAGCAATTCAGAAGCAATAGCATTTTAATTGCGAGACGGGTGAATACATTTTATGCTTTTAAAGAAATGTCAACTGGGTTAGTGAGTCCTAGAAGGCATTAAACTGTTCTAATTTCTCTGGAGGTTTTTTTCTTGTCGAAGGAATTTCATAAAAGAGATTTTGAAATGCTGTTTTAAGCACTCAGTTTGTTTTGCATGCATTTGCAGGAATGCCAAATTTTCCTAGATTTTATTTGGAATTGAGTTTTCTAAATTAATCACTATTTCTCTTTCCTGGGAGAAAATTAGTCCGAATACAGTAATTTGTATAGTTCTTTGTAAATTACAGGTCCTTGCTGAGAATGTGACTTTCGATTTCTCAGGGAGAGGACTTCACAGCTATCTTTGTGGATCTGCCCCTCCAAAAATTTTAAAGATAAAAATGTAAATTACACTTTCTTTACCAAAACCAGTTCTGTTAATAAAACATGTCGAAAAGACTGTATCTTTGTTGAATGAAAATCAATTCAATATTTTTTCAAACAAAAAAACACCTAAATAAAGGACTCCTGTATACAGACATTTATTTGTACTGTTTGCGTGTGCTATTTGGGCGTGCAGTGAGCAGTTTTAACTTGAGGATTAAATTGGAATTCTGAATGCATTCCTTAACTTTTTTGTTGTTGCTAGCGTGCGTTTAACTTTCTGTAGCGAAATTTCAATGTGTATAAACTTTAAAAAATGTAATCTGACTTCAGAAGAGCGGCTGCAGTCTTGGGAAAATTAATTCATTTGAACCAGAGCGGCTGCCTGCTCTGTGCGGATTGCTGATTTTTAGTAGTGGAGGAACAGAGAGAGAAATGTGGTTATCGCGTTCCAAGAAGCAAGAAAGATTCTTCGTGTCTCTTCCAGAGCTTTCTACTCGAAACTGTCTGCTCTCAACCGTAAACTGGCTCCGTGGGATCTCAGCCTCCTAGGACGTAGAAAGCTTCCTCCAAATCTCCCTGGGGGTCACGTTGGCACAAATACCTTCAAACCGTCTGAGAACGAAAAAGACCTTTCTCACTTGGAAAGAAACGTTTACTGCAGGCTTGTTTAAGTAACATGTTTAAGTAACGTCTTATGCGGCCTTCGCCGCGTCCAGCCTGGAGGTCCGGGTCTTCGGTCGGCACTGGGAGAGCGATCCCCAAGGTTCCGCTAGACCTTCGCTGCGTCAGCGGACGGCTGGGTCTGCGGGCCTAGCCCCCCGATTGCCCTTGGCCCCTGAAGCTGCAGGGACGCCCAGCCATCACCACTGCCCCGGCGCAGCTCCGGCTCGGCTCGCCTGACCCTGCGGAGATGTGGGGGTCGGGTGGGGCCGTGGGCTGCTGGCCTTGTTCAGAATCAGCCAGGGAACAGTAGAGAGGGCCGAGGCACCAGGCGGGTGCGGCGAGCCAGGACGCACGCCACAGGGGTCAGAAGGAGTGACGCGCCCTAGGAACCAAGTCCAGGCTCTGGACCTCGCAGCCTCGCCGGCATGTCAGATCGGAGGTGCCCGGTTGGTTCGGTACCTCCAGGTTGCAGCGACTGTAAGGGCCCCAAGCCTCATTGTGCCCTGCCCGCCACTGGCGCCGCGTCTCCAAGCCCGTGCACTTAGGGCCTAGCAGTGCTGGGCTTTTTCCTGGGGCATCTCTCTCCATCCGCCCGCCAAGGGCCTGGGGCCCTAGCAAAGAGGACTAGGGAGACTTGGTCGGCCCGCATAAGGTGGGCCTTTGTTCTCGAACCTGCCTCTAGGTTCTCGAACTCCCCGCCACCTCTCCGCACTCCTGCCAACCAGAGGCGAGGACCTTCTTACCTCTTGAGGCTCGCCGCATCCTGAGGCCAGGCAGAGCCTCTGAGTCGGGGATCCTAAAACGCGCGCGCTCTTCCGCCTGCAGTCTTCCTCCTCTTCCTCACTGCTAGCCTTTTTCCCCTCGTAGCCCCTTCCTCTCTGACAGAGCCCATTTTACTCTGCCACCCCTTTTCCCTTCTGCCCTTCCCCCACTTCCTTTCTTCCTCACCTCCTCCCCCATCTCCTCAGCTTCCTTTCTCACTGTTTCCACTCCTCTCCACCTGTTTCCCTCCTGCCCATTTTCTCACTCTTCCCCTCATCTTGTTTCACTCCCCTCTTTTCCCTCCCTTCTTACCCCCTCCACTCTGATGCTCTCAGGCTTTTTGATCGTGGCCCCTGCAGATGTTTGATGTGAAGGGAATCAGGGCAGCACAGGAGGGCTTCGCCGAGGTGGGGTGAGACTAACTGAGCAAGACTCCACTCCTGAGCCCCACATTCCTTCCCCCATCCCACCCCTCTGCTTCTGACCCTCAGGGCTGCTCGGGAAAATGCCCATGCACCCCTGGGCTTGTGAAAGGGAAGCTACTCTGTGCCTTGCTCCAACTGGTAAGACCTCTCCCACCTCCCAAGCCCCCACTCCCCCATGGCCTCAGCAGTGGGCCCTAGCTGGTCTGTGGGGCTCCAGGTGGCAGGCTTGGCTGCCCTCCCCATGGAAATCCCCATTCCAGGCAGATCCTTCTCCGTTTCCTTCTATTGTGGCCGTCTGAAGAGAACCAGAGCAGAGCTGGAGATGACCATGAGGCCTGGGCCCCAGGCATCCCTGAGACCAGATGGGGGCTCCCAGACCAGGAACACCCACCCCCACTGCACCACACACAGGTGAGAGCAAACTGACCTTCCTTTCTTTCCCAACAGCCCCACTTTAGACTGGGGGTTGTATTGTCTTGGGATCACCCCAACTGGAAGGTGTTTCAGAGATTGCCTTAAAATGCAGAGGCCAAATCTAAGAGAAAAGAGTGGGGTCCCTGGCTTCTTACACCAGCCAAGGACAGAGCACTCTAGCTGCTCTGGGTCCACCAATAATCTCCTACCTTTTCCCTAACTGGGGCCAGTGGGGGACACTGAGCCACTGGCCTCCTGAGAGGAGACTAAGTCTCATGCATTCTCCCCTGGGAGCTGGGCTCCCCAGATGCATGGCAGGCAGCCAGCCAGCCACCCTCTACCCTTTACCTTCCAGCTGCAGCCATATTTTTGAGATTGGTGGCAGTTTCATCTCCTGAGAAATATAGGTTTCCAGTAGGTGGATAGAGACATGATACAGATGTTTCTACAGACTTGTCTTTCTCCTCGAATGAAGAGGAAAGTGCTTTCCTGTGTGAATACATTAATGAGTGCACATGTGGATGGGCGTGGGGAAGAAGGCACTCAGGACTCCCCATAAATGTAGACTCCACATTAGGGCTCTGCTCTTTCAGATCATGTGGTCATTAACGCAGGGCTGGCCAACGCTCATTCTAAATTCCCTCCCTCCTTCCCCACCCACCCCGCCCCACAATAATGTGAATTACTGGTAGTGACATGAGATTTGGAGAAAATGTTTATATGATCCAAGATGAAAATTAAGTTCCATGACTATCAGATGCAGTATTTCTATAAGGCAATTTATGGGATCATTACAATTAGTCTTGTACAAAGTGGTTCCATAAGGGCCTGTCTAAGCTGTAGTCAGAGAAGAGGGAATAGATTTTATTACCAGAGTTGTAATGACTGTGTGTGTTGTTGAAAGTAATAAAACTACATTGAAATATTCCGAAATTTAGACTTTTAAAAACTCCATGTGTCATGCCCTCCACATTAGTATAGTAGAAGGGTGGCCCGTGTGTATATATATATGTATGTATTGTGCCCCCACATAAGTGAGCATTTACACAGGCAGATGTGAATATCTTATACCTCCCAAAACTGGTCAGTAAGCATGCATGTGAGTGGCTGTAGACCTCCTGAGCATTCATGTGCAAGGGTTGCCCCGGTGCAACCCTCCTCTGCAAGGAGAGTCCATAGGTGAGGAGGTTGAGTTTAGGATGGGGCCCAGGGAGATGTTGCTTTCCCTAAGTCATAATCATAACTCATGCCTCTATCTTGGGCTGGAGCACTGGCCCTATAGTCCACCAGATCTAGGTGAGGAGTCCTGCTGTTTTTGTAGTATTGTGACTTTGAGCCAGTCCTTCAACCTTGTTACATGGCTGTTTTCTCACTTACAAAAGACGATAATAACGGTGTGGACTTTATAGGCCTGCCTTAAAGATTAAGAAAAGCACTTACAGAGCGTTCCACACCTATGCTAGGAGAAATGGTTCTTGCGGCGGGCTGGGGGTGTGCGTGGTGAGGGGCGGTTGTTAGGCACAGAGGTGCCAAACATCTCCTCTAGCTGAGCAGAGATCGGCGGAGAGTTGGGTTCCCAGGACCTCTGTTTTCCCACTTAGAAAAGCATTATTTAATTGTCCATCAAATTTTGTGTTTTTTGGGGTCCTCAAACAAGGAGACTAATTCTCTTAATCATTAGTTTTAGGAAATACTCTCAGAATGACCAGCAGCCTCTTCTCAGCCTCCTCACTCCCCCAATAGCCAATCCTCACCCTCTGAAGCTAAAGCAGACGCAAACAAAACCCGCACTCCAACCCAGCTTCCCACTCCCACAAATGCATCATTTTTAGCTGCTGTAAACAAATCCCTGAAGTCTCATGTCATTGTTATCATGTTGAGATAAAGATCTGGCCAATTAGCGTCCCCGCTGGAATGCAAATTAATCAGCTGCTGGGGACCTGCCCTGGCGGTGGGTGTCCCTCTCTCACCCAGGCCTCGCCCTGCACTAAACTGTGCCCTCTCTCCTTTTACCTCTGCGGTGGGTGACAGCATCTGGCCATTGGATTTGCCTGGTTTCTTATCTCTCCGCTTGGCCCCACACCTGCTGTGTGACTTTAGGCAAGTCACTTACCCTCTCTGAGCCTGTTTCCTTTCCATAAAGGAGTTAATGGCGACTACCTTTTAGGGTTGGTAGTGAGTGGCTGTAACAATAGAAATAATACAGCTGACAACAGTAACATTAGCAATCCCACCACCAATGACCATATGGACAGTACTAGCTACTGTTCATGGCTTTTCTACAAGCACCAATGGGCTCAGAGGTAAACAGCCTCCCCTCCCCACCCAGCCCTCACATAAACTGGCAGACCATGGTCAAGAGACTTCTGTTGGGCTGCGAAAGTCCGCCAGGCTGCTGTAAACTCTTGTTAAGTGTCCGCCATTGTTACTGCTTCTGCTTCTTGCAACAGCTCTTCTCTTTGGCCCTATTAATATGACCATTTCAGAGGAGGGAACTGAGGCTCAGAAGGGTGAGGTAAATTGCCTAAGGTTGTTAAAATTCCTCGCCTTGAACACTCAGCTTCCTCTCTTCCCCCTTCTGCTTCCCCTGCGCCACGCAGGGACTGCCTGCCCAGACGCAGTTCTCTCTACTCTGCGAATTCCTGCTCCCTACTCGACAGCCCTCCCCCTCCTCAAATCTTCCTGCAGAGCCCTGACGGTGGTTCACAGCCCCCGAAAAGAATGTGCCCCGGTGACAGGATTGACTGGAAGCTGCCTTGAAAATAAACACTGCCGGACGGTGGGGCGGAGCCTCCTATAGCCCCCTCCCCTTCCCTCCTACGTATACCCCCACCTCCGCCCCCCAGAGCAGTTTCCTTTCTCCCTACCTCCGTCCTTCGCTTTCTATTCAGTATGGGGCTGGAAGCCCTCGTCCCCGTCTTCTGAGGTGCCTACTGTCAAGTTAACACTAATCATGATAATAAACTTTCCACCAGTGAACAAAGCGTTCCACACAAAGGTCTCTTCCGATCGCTACATCCCTCGGAGACAAGTATCATCGCCCCTCCCGTCCCATGTTAGAGCCTTGGACATTGAGGCCCCAGAAATAAAATTATTTGCCCAAGGTCATGAAGCAAGTAAGGAGTGGGTGCAGGACGCCTCCGCTCCACGCCTGGACACAACGTCCTGCCCCAGCCAGACTCCGGGAACCATGACTCCAAGGCCATCCGGCCCCAGGGAGGCGTTTTTCCAAGTGCCCCCGCCTCCCCCCGCGACCCCCGCAGGGTTGACCTATTGTCCCAGAGGCCTCGCTCGCCTCCTCCTGGGCGGCATCTGCAACCCCGACGCCAGAGCAGGGCCCGCTGGGAGCCCACTGCTGGGTCCCTGGGAATAGGTCACAGGGCTTTCCGAGGAGGCTCCCCTCCTGCCTCTGTCCTGACCTCTCAGACCACTCTGCCCACGCTCTCGGGAGAAGTAGGAACTTCCCACTGGAAAGCAAACCCCATGCAGCCCGGCGGGGCCGGGAATGCGCTGGAGCTAGGCTTCAGACCTTGGCAGCCAGGCACCCCGGAATCTGAGCAAGTGGCTGCATCTCGGGGAGGCACCGTGCGCTTCCTGGAGCAGAGCTGTGGATTCAAATTCTGTCTCCATGGGTCTCCAGGCAAATTCCGTAACCTCTCAGAGGTTTCTGCTTTTCTGATTTGTGGAACTGGGAATACTAGAAGCATCTACCTCTTAGGTCGCCTGAGGATTCAAGGAAATTACCTCTGTGAAGCACTTAGCGTGGTGCCTGGCACAAGAAACGCCCAATAAATGTTAGTTTATTATTATGAAGCCCGGGACAAGTGGAGGATGATTTTTTTTCCGTTTGGGGTGTGAGCTCTGTGTCCCTGCTCACACGGAGGCTGCCGATGTGACCAGGTGGCGTCCTTTGAGGCCGCGGCTGGCCATGGGGAGAAGGGGAGAGTTTTTGAAGAGCCGGGCTCACCCCAGTTACTCTGTTTGGGGCGGGCCCCGGCGGTTACGTTAATGCGAGCTGCGGCCGCCCGGCGACCTCGCTGTGTGCGTCTGTCCTGAGCCGCGTGCGTGTCGCGGCCTGTGAGTGTTAGGAGCCGGGTCCCCGTTGACGCGCTTGAGGGGACCTCACCTGCGCCTGGTTTAGATTTTGGCTGGGACAAGAACCTCAGATTCACCTGATGGATGCGTGGCGTCCACGCTGTGTACACAAACCCCAGTGAGGCTGGAGTCCCGGGTGCTCGGCCTCCGGTTCATCGAACAATTTGCGCTATTAATGGTTATTTTATTTATATCGTTAGAATTGTTTCCCCGGGTCTGTTTACACCAAACGTCTGGCCGTCCCGGCTGCAGTGTTTGGACAGAGGATTATACTAATGGATAACGAGCTAGGAGGGGAGAAGAAGGCGCGGCTGGAAACGGGGCTCCAGGACACCGCGCCGGGTGGGCCTGGAGGGAAAGGGGAGCGGGCCTCTCCCAGGCTCGACCTCTGACCTTAGAAGGGAAGGAAACTTGTCAGCCGCAATTGGAAACCTTGGCCTCCCGCGGGGTGGAGGCTGGCTGCTCCCGGGACCCCTACCACTCTTCTCTCTAGGCGGATACCAAACTCGAGGTCGTCTTGCTTGGGTGAGCGCGCGTCAACAAGTAAACAAGACCGGGAGCTACCAGGATGGCGGCCGCTTTGATTTCCTCGCAGTCGGTGGCGGCCTGCTTACTGCTTCGGCCTCCAGATCCGGATTAGGGCCAAGCCCCGGGCGCCTGGCGGCCGGCAGGGTCAGAGCTGCCTTCAAAGGGCGGCCGCCCAGCGAGTGCGCACCTCCGGGAGCTGGAGAGGCCCTGCAGCGCCCGGCGCAAGGTGCGCACACGCTTACCCACTGCTAGCCCGGGAACAAAACGCGACCCGCGCACCCATCCAACGCAGTGGAAAGGCCGCCATCTGGCAATGGGGGAGTTGCCCACTGGCGCCCAGGACCAATGTAGGGTTTCATAGATCTTGGCAGCCTTCAGTTTGAAAAGACTAGGCCTGGAATTCTTGACTTTGGAGTCAAGTGTCTTTGCTATAGGCTAGGGGCTGATGCGTGAATGTAGCTAATCGTTTAGTTAGCATTTACTACGTGCCAGACACCGTGCCTAGCGCTTTTACTCTCCACATAATCGTAGGAACGATTATCCCTATTTACAGAAGAGAAAACAGGAGGCTTCAGTAACTTGAGCAAGATCTCACAGCTAGTAAGTGGTAGAGCCAGTATTCTAGCCATATAGTCTGCCTACAGAGCTAGGGCGGTGGTTCTCACTGTTTTGTGGTTTGAGCACTTGCTTGGGATCTTCTCTCCAGATACGCGTGACCCTTTGCCAACAATTCCAGGGGCTTCAGGGAACCTCCTGGGTCCGGTTATACAACTCGCATTTGATTTCACGTTAATTTTGAACACAGAATAAGAAGGTAGCACTTTTTGTTTTACAACTTAAGGTTCCTGAAGCTCAGAGGGGTAAAGTCACTTGCTCGAAATTACATTGCTGGTAAACGTGGAGTTAGGCTTTCGGGTTTTTGAGGTTTTGCCTTCGCGAGCACCACTTCTCCAGTCTCTTCAAACCCTGAAGTTCTCCTTTTCCTTCCCGCATGGCTCCCTATCTCCTCTCTGGCAGGAGGACGTGGGACCAGCCCTTGAGAGGATCTGGGTTTCTTGGGGGGCCTCTGGGAGGTGATCGGCTGGCGGGGGCGCAGCGCCAGACGCGGGTTGCCCTGTGCTCTGCGGACCATGCTGCCACAAAGCGCGCTCCGGTGAACGGTTTATCTAAAGACAACTTCTGTTTCTCGTTCGCGGTCTGGAGTCGCCCTGCAGCCAGCAATGAAAAATGCGCCTTTTCCCGAGACTCTGGCGCTGGTGATTTATGTGGGAACGGTGCTCGCCCGCGAGGCCTGGGCTGCTCAGCCTGGCCTAGAGGGTGGAGGGCGGGGGCGCCGGCCTGAAGGAGAACCTGGTGCCCCCGCCCTTCCAGCGCCCGCTTTTACGGCGCCCCTTCCATCCCTACCTCCAGGACATTTTACAGCCGCTCCCCCAGGAAGCCCAGCGCTTTATCGCGGTAAAGTAAACACCATTATCCTAGGTCCATTAACACGGAGATTTCGGCGTTGTAAATAGACCGCGTGAGGGAGAAGGGTAGCCCCTGCGAACTCCCTTGTAAAACGGTGAAGGTTCTCTAAGATTTATGGCTGCTGATTGGCCCCGCAACCTTCTAAGAAATCGCAGGCTTGGCCAAAGCCAGAAGATGGGGCATTCCCCCTAACCTAGAAATCTCGCCCCGAGTGTTAAGACTGCAAGGGTAGGGGGTCCTCAGGACGTGTCTGGCTCAGTCATTAATTCTCTTTAAGTCACAAGCCTAGGAATGCCAATTCCTTTCCGGCTGTGGATGCAAAGATAAACTCTTAGCGGGAGCTGCCAACCCAACCACCAGGATGCTTGTGTTCAGGCTTCTTTCTCATTTGTAAACTGGATAGTGCTTTCAGCAGCTACTTTAGGAGTCTATAAAGCGGAGGGACTTGTAATTGGTGGGCACTGCCCAAACACCCATTAAGCCAAGGGAGGCATTTGGCCGGCTTGTTTGGCATTACTTCTTTAGCCTCTCTTTCCAAAATGATATGGCCACCCTATTTATTCTTGGGGCCAGCCTGTAAATATGAAATCAAGTAGAGATGATGGTACTGGCACAAGAGTGGGCAGTCCTAGTTCTCCACCTCTCTGGGTTTCTATTTCTGATGAATATTTTGTGAATGGTTCCAGGAAGTTTCTGCTCATCTGTGGAGTGGTTTTCTTAGCCCCTCAAGTCAATATTTATATTAAACAGTGGATTCTGAACTAGGAAGGGTGGCTCAGTTTGATTGGGAAAACAAAGGGGCAAGTTGTCCAGGCCCAGGGAAGCTGCAGGAGAACCTAGCCTCTCCTAACCCTTGCCAAAGTCACTTTCAGGACACAGTCCATGCCCAGAGTGGCTCCTTCTTTATCCCTGAGAACTCTGTAATTCTGGTGCAGTCCACCACCTGGCTGAAAGGTCAGGTTCTGGGGAGGAGCAAGAGAAAGAAAACAGAGAGCAGGGTTGCCAGAAATTGTTTCCTGGTATAACTGGCTCTGCCTAGAGCAGGACTCTTTAAACTTTTTGTGTGTGCGTGCCAAGGGCCCCATTGGCAGTCTGGTGAAGCCTATTGACAATCCCCCCCCCCGCGAATAATATTTTTAAATGTATGAAATAAAGTACATAGATCACAAAAGAAACCAATGATATTAAAATACAATTATAAAAATACATTTTTAAAATGATATGGTAATATACATAGTTCTTTATTATTTGATTAAATAACAAAATCTAGTGGCAGATCTATCTAAACAACAACCATAATTTCAAAGCAGTGATGAGTGTAAATAGAATTTCAAGGTATCTGCCATAGCAGTAATGTGCTCTAACAATATCAATGATTTCTATTGGTGGCGGAGTCACAGGTGCTACTAATACTACTGGGTTTATTGCCTTTATCAAAAGACATTCAGAAGAAATGCTAGGCAGGGTGCAGTGGCTCATGTCTATAATCCCAGCATTTGGGGAGGCCGAGGTGGGAGGATCCTTTGAGCCCAGGAGTTCAGGTCCAGCCTGGGGAACCTAGTGAGATTCCATGTGTACAAAAAATAAAAATAAAAAAATTAGTTGGGCATGGTGGCATGTACCTGTGGTCCCAGGTATTCAGGAGGCTGAGGTGAAAGGATCACTAGAGCCCAGGAGGTCAAGGCTACAGTGAGCCATGATCACTGCACTCCAGCCTGGGTGACAAAGTGAGACCCTGTGTCAAAAAAGAAAGAAAAAGAAAGAAAGGAAAAAGAAAGAAAGAAAGAAGGAAGGAAGGAAGGAAAGAAAAAGAAAGAAAGAAAAATGTTAACTAGAAGTTACAGCTAATAAAAATAAAAAAGATATACAGGTAACCTCATTTTATTACACTTTGTTTTACTGTGCCTCACAGATAATGCATTTTTAACAAATTGAAGGTTTGCGGCAACCCTTCATTGAGCAAGTCTATTGGTGGCATTTTTCCAAAAGTGTGTGCTCACTTCATGTCTCTGGGTCACATTTTGGTAATACTTGTACTATTTCAAACTTTTGGATTATTATTCTATCTGTTATGGTGATCTGTAATCAGTGATCTTTGATAATACTATTGTAATTATTTTGGGGTACTATGAACTGTGCCCGTGTAAAACAGTGAGCTTAATCGATAAATGTTTTATGTGTTCTGTCTGATCCACCGACAGGCCATTCTGCCCTCCCCTCCTCAAACCTCCCTATTCCCTGAGGCACAACACTATTTAAATTGGGCCAATTAATAACCCTACAATGGCCCGTAAGTGTTCAAGTGAAAGGAAGAGTCCCGTGTCTCTCTTTAAATAAAAAGCTAGAAATATGACTAAGCTTAGTGAGGAAGGCATGTCCAAAACTGAGATAGGCTAAAAGCTAGGCCTCTTGCACCATTTAGCCAAGCTGTGAATGCAAAGGGAAAGTTGTTGAAGGAAATTAAAAGTGCTACTTCAGTGAACATACAAATGACAAGAAAACAAAACAGCCTTATTGCAGATATGGAGAAATTTTGAATGGTCTGGATAGAAGATCAAACCAGCCACAACGTTCTCTTAAGCCAAAGCCACATTCAGAGCAAGGCCCTAACTCTTTAATTCTATGAAGGTGGAGAGAGGTGAGGAAGCTGCAGAAGAAAAGTTGGATGCTAGTAGAGGTTGGTTCATGAGATTTAAGGAAAGAAGCCATCTCCGTAACGTAAAAAAATGCAAGGTGAAGCAGCAAATGCTTATGCAAAAGCTGCACTAAGTTATCCAGAAGACCAAGCTAAGATAATTGATGAATGTGGCTACACTAAACAGCAGATTTTCTTTTTCTTTTCTCTTTCTTTTTTTTCTTTTGAGATGGAGTCTCGCCCTGTCGCCCAGGCTGGAGTGCAATGGCACGATCTCGGCCCACTGTAGCCTCTGCTTCCTGGGTTCACACAGCAGATTTTCAATGTAGATAAAACAGCCTTCTCTTGGAAGAAGAGACCATTGAGGACTTTGATCATGAGAGAGCAGAAGTCAATGCTTGGCTTCAAAGCTTCAAATGACAGGCTGAATCTCTTGTTACAGGCTAATGCAGCTGGGGACTTTAAGTTGAAGCCAAAGATCATTTGCCATTCTGAAAATCCTAGGGCCCTTAAGAATTATGCTAAATCTACTCTGCCTGTGCTCTGTATATGAAACAACAAATCCTGGATGACAGCACATCTGTTTATAGCATGGTTTACTAAATTTGAGACAGAGTTTCGCTCTTGTTGCCCAGGCTAGAGTGCAATGGCACAATCTCGCCCGGGTTCAAGCGATTCTACTGTCTCAGCCTCCCGAGTAGCTGGGATTACAGGCAAGCGCCACCACGCCCGGCTAATTTTGTATTTTCAGTAGAGACGGGGTTTCTCCATGTTTGTCAAGCTGGTCTTAAACTCCTGACCTCAGGCGATCTGCCCACCTCGGCCTCAGTTGAGATCTGCTGCTCAGCAAAAAAAAAAAAAAAAAAAAAAAAAAAATCAAAATATTACTGTTCATTGACAGTGACCTGGTCACCTAGAGCTCTTATGGAGAGGTACAAGGAGATAATGTTATTTTCATGCCTGCTAACACAGTATCCATTCTGCGCCCCATGGATGAAGGAGTAATTTCCATTTTCAAGTCTTATTTAAGAAACTCAGTGTCTAAGTCTATATCTATAGCTGCCAATATATAGTGATTCCTCTGATGGATCAGAGCAAAGTCAATTGAAAACCTTCTGGAAAGGATTCACCATTTTAGATGCTGTTAAAAACATTTGTGATTCATGGGAGGAGGTCAAAATATCAACATTAACAGAAGTTTGGGAGAGGCTGATTCCAAGCCTCATGGATTACTTTGAGAGGATCAAGACTTTGGTGAGGGAAATAACTGTTCATGTGGTGGAAATAGCAAGAGAACTGGAATTAGAAGTGGAGCTATGACTAAACTGCTGCAATCTGAGGATAGAGCTTGAGTGGATGACAAGTTGGTTTTTATAGATGGGCAAAGAAAGTGGTTTCTTGGCCGGGCGCGGTGGCTCGTGCCTGTAATCCCAGCACTTTGGGAGGCAGGTGGATCACGAGGTCAGGAGATCAAGACCATCCTGGCTAACATGGTGAAACCCCCATCTCTACTAAAAATACAAAAAAAAAAAAAAAATAGCTGGGCGTGGTGGCAGGCGCCCGTAGTCCCAGCTACTCGGGAAGCTGAGGCAGGAGAATGGCATGAACCCGGGAAGGTGGAGGTTGCAATAAGCTGAGATCGCACCACTGCACTCCAGCCTGGGCAACAGAGCAAGACTCCATCTCAGAAAAGAAAGAAGGAAAGAAAGAAAGTGGTTTCTTGGGATGAAATCTGTTCCTGGTGAAGATGCTGTGAACATTGTTGAAATGACAACAAAGAATTTAGGATATTCCATAAACTTAGTTGACAAAGCAGTGGCAGGATTTGGGAGAATTGACTCCAATTTTGAAAGAAGTTACTGTAGGTAAAATGCTATCAACCAGCATTGCATGCTACAGAGAAACTTTTTGTGAAAGGAAGAGTCAATTGATATGGCAAACTTGATTGTCATCTTCTTTTAAGAAATCACCACAGCCATGCCAGCCTTCAGCAACCACCACCTTGATCAGTCAAAAGAACCATCAATGTCAAGGCAAAAGCCTTTACCAGCAAAAAGATTATGACTTGCTGAAGTCTCAGATGATCGTTAGCATTTTTTTTTAGTAATAAGGTATTTTTAAATTATGGAATGTACAGTCCTCTTGCACACTCAGTAGACTATAATATAGTGAAAACATAACTTTTATTTGCATTGGGAAACAAAAAAAATTTGTATAACTCACTTTATTGCACCATTAGTTTGAGTGCAGTGGTCTGGAACAGAATCTACAATATCTCTGAGGTATGCCTGTATTTTTCCCTTTTTAAGTTCATGGACTTAACTAAGGACCTGGATTTGGTCCTCAGATCCCTTGGGAATTCATAAACTGCCAGGTGAAGAACCTGTGGTCTAGGATCAAAACCTAGATCACTTCATCTGAAAGAGTGATCTTTAGATCATCTGCATCAGAATCTTCTAGTTTGTTACAAGATTCTAGAGTTCCTTCTCCTTCTAAGACCTCCTCTGTGGGTAGATCCAGAAAGCTGCATTTTCATCTTAATGCTCAGAGGATTTTTTTCACACAAAAGTGTAAGAATCACTGCATCTGATCCTCATGGATTAGCACCAACACTTTGGTTGGCTGCTTGGATGATGAAAGGAAGATCTCCTTGGAGAGCTGGGAGGTGGGTGGGAAAGGAAGGATTCTAGGCTTTTCTGTGGAGACTGCATGCAGGTGGTGTACGTGACATTGGTGGGCACAGCAGGTGAAGCATGTGAGAATAGCAGAGATGGAAGTGGAGATGGGGCATCTTGGTGAAGGTTCCCAAAGTGCTGGCAAAGGCTCTGAAAATACTTCAGGAATTAACTGAAATTAATCCTGTATTTAATCTGAATCCCCATTCCTACCCTGACCCTATATTTTAAACACAACAAGAGAAACTTGTTGAAGACCACATTGTTTGTGGAAGAGGTAGTCCACTAGACTTAAATGCCAAGTTTAATTCTTACACTTGGTGGTGGTGAGTTCAGGGTGTAACCACATGGTCAGTGGCAAGGCGGATATAACTTTTTCTTCTTGAAGCACTGGCTTCCATTTGCTTTCAGGTGTTCCTAGGTTCTATGATCCTTTACAGAGTCTTCCTGAGTTGGCATATTTGGAGGTTTCACTCAATGAGTAATTACTTGCCATGGACCAGGTGTTGACCTAGATGCAATGGAAGCTACAGAAATGAAAACAAGAAATGATCACTACTCTTCAGGAATTTTCACAGATACATTCTCCATTCACTATCCGTTGTTTTGTTTTGTTTTGTCTTGTTTTGTTTTTTTTTTTTTGAGACAGGCTGAAGTGCAGTGGCATGATCATAACTCTGCAGCTTCAACTCTTGGGTTCAAGTGGGAGCCTGGCTAATTATTATTTTTTTTCTGTAGAGATGAGAGTCTCATTATGTTGCCCAGGCTGGTCTCACACTCCTGAGCTCAAGCAATCCTCCTGCCTCAGCCTCCCAAAGTGCTGGGATTACAGGCATGAGCCACCATGCCTGGCCTAATCACTATCAATCTTAAGTAACCTTGCTAACCATTAATTCTTTTGATCCAGACCTAATTTGATATTTGTGTAGTTGCCAAGGCCAAAGTCTTATTGGAATGGAGGAGAAGAGCTTTTAGTATATTGATTAATTGGAGACCTGTCTTCTCTGTTGTAATAGGTAACTAGTTAGACCATGAGCTTTGATGAACACTATTATAATGTTAAAGTGTTGAACAAAGTGGGGCTTGTTCCAAATGTTAAGAGATGGGTAAGATACACCCAATAGGACACTTGAAGATAGCTATGAAATTGCTAGCCCCAGATCAAGCAAGGGATTATAATTGATAGCACAGAGTAAACCCAGCTCTAACTAATAAATGTTCACCTGGCATGAGCTTCAACTCTAGCAGTCCTGTTCACCTTATTTATATTCTCCCACGTGCTTTCATCAGGGTCTTAGATCACACTCATGATAGCAGGTGGCTCTGTGTGAAGAATTCAGAGATTAATGAAACCATGGCAGAGTGGAAAGGGAATAGGGGCTAGAGACAAAATATCCGGGTTCCAATTCTGTTTTTGTCATTGAAGAACTTTGTGACTTGGGTAGAAAAATTGAGTTTGTGTTTTCTGTTTGGTAAAATGGGTATAGTAATACCTATTTAATAACCTTTGTTGGAAGGAGTAAGATAATGTGTAATAAAAGTGGTTTGCAAACTGTAGGTTACTGTGCAATGTCAATAGCTACTATGTGCTTTTGGAGCCAGATAAACCTGAATTCTAAACCTGGCATGAACCATTTACTTGCTAAGTAACTTGTCTAAGTTATTTAACTTTCTGAACTTCAGTTTCCTCATCCATAAAGTGGGACTAATACCCACTTATCTGGTTACTGTTCTAATATTTAAATGAGATTGTTGTATGTAAAAGAGTGTCCACCACATTGTAAGGATGCCTACAGCCATTCCTAGGTTGTTAATGCTAGGATGACAGTGGCTGTGTCCTATATATCTTTGTGTTCTTAGAATGTGGCAGAGACTGCTACACATAGTAGACTCTTAATTTTGATTGAACAAATAACTAAGGAAGCTTTGTATATATATCTCCATGCACAACATAAGCTACACTTACACAAAGTATTCATTGGCCAAGCAGAGCTACTCCTGGGTTTATTTCAACCCCAGCTCTACCCTAGTGGGTCATTTGCATTGATCTCTCTCCCTGGAGGAAGATGAGGTCATGATGAGACTGAGTCTGCAGCAGCAAAGGGCTCCAGTACATGGCTTTGGTAAAAGATACACATTTCTATATTACTATTCCTCAATCAAGCAGTCAATCAACAAATGTTCATTGAGTTACCACTACGTACCACGCACTCTTCTAGGCATTGGGGATTCAGCAGACAGACAAGGTTTCTGTCACTAGTCCCTTTAGACAGTACAGAGAGTGACTTCTAAGAGTTTCCGCTTCTTTTCTTGTTTTCTTTTTGAGATGAGTAGATTTGAAGATCTGGAAGTTGAAGCCTGGGAAACTTGTTGCAGTCACTGAGATGGTCTCCATTGGAGGATATTAAGGATCTATGAAGGACTGGTGAATTAAGCATACAGTAGTCACATACAGTAGTCAGTAAAGACATAATTCACACACAGACACACACACACACACACACACACACAGAGAGAGAGAGAGAGAGAGAGAGAGAGAGAGAAATTAGTTTTCTATTGCTACTGTAACAAATTACCACCATGACTTAAAAGGAAAATTCCCGCCCCCTCTCCCATTTTTTTGGTGTATATGGGGAGAAAGTTTTGGATCTACTCTCTTTGCAAATTTCAAGTGTACAATACAGTACACACAGTACCTGACTTACGATGGTTCAACTCACACTTTTTCAACTTTATGACTTTTCGACTTAATGTGTACATTAATATTCATCCAGCTATTTTTTTCATTTTCAGCACAGTGTTCAGTAAATAACACGAGATATTCAATACTTTATTATATGATAGGCTTTGTGTTCAATGATTTTGCCCAACCTAGGCAAAAGTGTTCTGAGCACGTTTAAGGTAGGCTAAGCTAAAGCTATGATGTTTGGTAGGTTAGGTATATTAAATTCATTTCTGACATGATATTTTCAATTTGTGTTGAGTTTATCAGGGTGTAACTGTATTGTAAGTTGAGGAACATCTATATTATTAACTATACTCATCATGCTGTACATTAAATCCCCAGAACTTATTTATCTTATAACTAAAGTTCATACCCTTTGACCAGCGTCTCCTCATTTCCCCCAGGCCCCAGACCCTGGCCACCACCATTCTTCTCTCTTTTTCTATGAGTTCAGCTCTTTTAGATTCCACATATAAGTGAGATCACACAGTATTTGTCTTTCTCCGTCTGACTTATTTCACTTAGCATAATGCCCTCAGAGTTCATCCATGTTGTTGCAAATGACAGGATTTCCTTCTTTTTTATGGCTGAATAATATTCCGTGTATCTATAAATTGCAATTAAAAATTTATTTACAAAATTTGTATGGGTACATAGCAGGTGTGTATATTTATGGGGTACATGAGATATTCTGATACATGCCTACAATGTGTAATAATCACATCTCACATCAGGGTAAATGGGGTATCCATCACCTCAAGCATTTATTCTTTTTTGTGTTATAAACATTCCAATTACACTCTTAGTGATTTTTACAATGTACAATAAATTACTGTTGATTGTAGTCACCCTGTTGTGCTGTCAAATACTAGATCTTATTCATTCTAACTATATTTTTGTACCCATTAACCACCCCCACTCCTCACACCCACCCACCACTCTTCCCAGCCTCTGGTAACGATCATTCTACTGTCTGTCTCCATGAGTTCAATTGTTTTAATTTTTAGCTCCCACAAGTGAGTGAAAACATGAGAAGTTTGTATTCCTGTGCCTGGTTTATTTCACTTACCATAAGGACCTCCAGTTCCACCCATGCTGTTGTAAATGACAGGATCTCACTATTTTTTATGGCTGAATAGTACTCCATTGTGTATATGTATCACACTTTCTTTATCTACTGGTTGTTGATGAACATTTAGGTTGATTCCAAATCTTGGCTATTGATACGGTTTGGTTGTGTCCCCACCCAAATCTCACCTTGAATTGTAATAATCCCCACATGTCAAGGGCAGGACCAGGTGGAGATAATTGAATCATGGGTGCAGTTTCCCCCATACTGTTCTTGTGGTAGTGAATGAATAAGTCTCAGAAGATCTGATGGTTTTATAAATAGGAGGTCCCCTGCACAAGCTCTTCTTTGCCTGCCACCATGCAAGATGTGACTTTGCTCCTCCTTTGCCTTCCACCATGATTGTGAGGCCTTCCCACCCATGTGAAACTGTGAGTCAATTAAATCTCTTTCCTTTATAAATTATCCAGTCTTGGGTATGTCTTTATTAGCAGAGCTAGAACTGCTAATACAGCTATTGTGAATAGTGCTGCAATAAACATAGGAGTGCAGATATCTCTTTGATATACTGATTTTCTTTCTTTTGGTTGTATATTAATACCTAGCAGTGGGATTGCTGGATCATATAATAGTTCTGTTTTTTTGTTTTTCGAGGAACGTCCATACTGTTCTCCGTAGTGGTTGCATTAATTTACATTCCTGCCAACAGTGTACAAGGGTTCCTTTTTCTCCACATCCTTGCCAGCATTTGTTATTGCCTGTTTTTAGGATATAAGCCATTTTAACTGGGGTGAAATTATATCTCATTATAGTTTTGATTTGCATTTCTCTGATGATCAATGATGTTGAGCACCTTTTCAGATGCCTGTTTGCTATTTATATGTCTTCTTTTAAGAATCTCAGCAGTTTGGGAGGCCAAGGTGGGTAGATCACCTGAGGTCAGGAGTTCGTGACCAGCCTGGCCAATATGGTGAAACCCTGTTTCTACTAAAAATACAAAAATTAGCTGGGCGTGGTGGCTGGAGCCTGTAATCCTAGCTACGGGGGAGGCTGAGGCAGGAGAATCACTTGAACCTGGGAGGTGGAGTTTGCAGTGAGCCGAGATCATACCATTGCAGTCCAGCCTGGGCAACAAAAGCAAAACTCCGTCTCAAAAAAAAAAAAAAAAAGAAATGTCTCTTCAGACCTTTTGCTCATTTAAAAAATCGGTAATTAAATTTTTTCCTGTTGAGTTGTTTAAGTTCCTTATATCTTCTGATTATTAATCCATTGTCAGATAGATAGTTTGAAAATATTTTCTCCCATTGTGTGAGGTCTGTTCACTTTGTTAATTGTTCTTTTGCTGTACAGAACACAATTTCTTCTGCCTTTCATCTGTTGGAAATGCAAATTTTTAATTTTACAATTCTGTAGGTCAGAAATCTGACACAGATCTCACATGGCTAAAATCAAGGTATAAGCTTTTCTGGATGGTCTAGGGAAGAATCCATTTCTTTGAATTTTCCAGCTTCTGGAGGCTACCTACATTCCTTGGCTGGTAGCCCCCTGCCTCCATCTTCAAAGCCAGCCATGATAGGCCAAGTCCTCACGCTGCCATCTCTGTGGTTCTCTCACTGACCTTCTGTAGTCACATCCCTCTGTGACCACAGATTGGAAAAGTTCGTTGCTTTTAAGAATTGATGTGGTTGTGCACGGTGGCTCATGACTGTAATCCCAGCACTTGAAGCCGAGGCCGGTGGATCACCTGAGGTCAGGAGTTCGAGACCAGCCTGGCCAACATGGTGAAACCCCTGTTTCTACTAAAAATACAAAAATTAGCCAGGTGTGGTGGCGGGTGCCTGTAATCTCAGCTACTTGGGAGGCTGAGGCAGGAGAATTGCTTGAACCCGGGAGGTGGAGGTTGCAGTGAGCCAAGACTGCACCACTGCACTCCAGCCTGGGCAACAGAGCGAGACTCTAAAAAAAAAAAAGAAAGAAAAAAAGAAAAGAAGAAAATTTGATGTGATTGAATTGAGTTCACCTGGGTAATCCAGGTTAATTTCCTCATACCAAGGTCGGTACTCCTAATCACAGTGCAAAATTTTGCTGTGTAAGGTAAAATATTCACATCTTCCAGAGATTAGGGTGTGGCATCTTTGGAAACCACTCTTCTGCCTATCAGGGAGTGGGAGAAGGAGGATGGGGCAGAAGGATTTCCCTAATGTCTTTACCAGAAAAATGGGCTTTCAATAACTGAAAAGTTAAGAATTAAGAATGCAGCTAAAGATCAACATTTTCTAGTAAACTATATTACACTCTGCTGCACAGTCAGCAGCTGAATACATAAGATATGACTCTCAAGGCACAAGTCAGCTCTATTAACTTCTGCCCCCTTCTCATCCAGGAGCCCCTGCTACACACAAGCCATCTCAGTGCAGGCAATCAGATCTGTGTTAATTGCCCTTTAATCTTTGTTATGTTTTCATGTTTCTATCTGATGTCAGATGAGCCCCAGGTGGTAGAATAGCTGAAGTTTGTCTTCGCTGCTACCCTTGTCTTCACCCTACCGCTAAGCAGACTCTTCTGCTTAAAAGCACACACACAACTATCTGACGATGTTTTTTTCTTTCTTTCTTTCCTTCTTTCCTTCCTTCCTTCCTTCCCTCCCTCCCTCCCTCCCTCCCTCCTTCCTTCCTTCCTTCCTTCCTTCTTTCTTTCCTTCCTTCCTCCCTTCCTTCCTTCTCTCCCTCTCTCTTTCTTTCTTTTACAGAGTTTCACTCTTGTTGCCCAGGCTGGAGTGCAATGATGCAATCTTGGCTCACTGCAACTTCCGTCCCCCAGGTTCAAGTGATTCTCCTGCATCAGCCTCCTGAGTAGCTGGGATTGCAGGCAACTGCCACCACGTCCGGCTAATTTTTTGTATTTTTAGTAGAGATGGGGTTTCACCATGTTGGCCAGGCTGGTCTCGAACTCCTGAACTCAGGTGATCTGCCCACCTTGGCCTCCCAAAGTGCTGGGATTACAGGCATGAGCCACCGGGCCTGGCCTATTTTTTTCTTTTTAAAGGTATACATATGGGGAAAGACTGGAAGAGAACACTCTAAAATGACGGTAATTGTTAGGTGGTGAAACTGTGGATTTCTTTCTTATTTCTCTTCTACATATTATCTAATATTCTTTGTATTTATCAATAAAATATATATTCACAAGTGTCAGCCATTTGATGGAGAATGATTTTCAATATGGAACTGAGAGTTGGAAGCCAAATCCTAAATTTTATACTTTTGTATCCGAGGAGGCAGCCTTGCTCAGAAGTGAGAAATATGAGAATCATGTGTAGCTGAGTTGGATTTCTAATTCCTCCACGTAAAACCTAGTTGACTCCCTGCAGATGACTTCATTTCCTCAGCTGTAAAATGAGAAAACTCAGTGGTTTACCTTATAGTGTTACTATAGGAACTAAATTACAGATGCATGAAAACTTCTTGGGCTGGTGTCTGGCACGTAATAGGCCCTCAATAAACATAAATGTTATTTTTAGAACTCAACCATTGCTTAACCCAGCCCTCAAAGCAAATATAAAATCCATTATCAGAGACAGCAGGAGTGGTCATACTCCTAGTTTCTGAATGTGGTATTTATGAACAAGCAGAAGTTTTCCACTTGAGAACCTTCAATTTGAGTGAAAGCTCATAAATGACCTAATCATATATACTATTTGTAATGCAGGATATTAAAGCAAATAAAAAAACAGCCTTCCAAATTTATTTACTTATTAGTTATGGCCCACTTAGTATATTCCAGCCCCTTTACAGACAGATTTCTGTTCCCAGGAACTTATAGTGTACCAGAGAGAAAAGAAATGAGCACATAAAGAGCTTTAAAAAGAGGCAGAGTAGCTGGTCTGGCATGGTGGCTGACACCTGTAATCCCAGCACTTTGGGAGACCTAGGTAGGTGAATCGCTTGAGTCCAGGAGTTCGAGACTAGCCTGGTCAACATAGTGAAACCCCATCCTCACAAAAAAAAACACAAAAACTAGTCAGGCGTGGAAGCACACACCTGTAATCCCAGCTACTCTGGAGGCTGAAGTAGGAGGATCATCTGAGCCCAGAAGGTGGAGGTTGCAGTGAGCCACGATCACACCACTGCACTCCAGCCAGGGCAACAGAGTGAGACCCTATCTTGAAAAAAAAAAAAAACAAAAGCCAGAATAGACAAGAACTCTGGATTCTGGAAGGTTAGAGGAGAGGGCTTCTCTGCAGAGGTCAGGGAATAATTCATGGAGGAGGTGGGGTTTGAACTGGACCTTCAAGGAGGTGGTGAGAAGACATTCTGAATTTCCCTGCAAGCATTTTCACATACAAGCTGTTACCAACACAAAGATTCAGTCATGTCATTCCCAAGAGTTATACTCTTTGAAATAGGGAAGAGTTTCAGTGCAATATTACATGGTTCCTAAAATGATAAGTACGCAAAGAATTTAACGTAAGTTGCTTATGTTAAACAGTTCTCACAAAAGAATATATCAGGCCGGGCACGGTGGCTCATGCCTGTAATCCCAGTACTTTGGGAAGCCGAGGCAGGCAGATCACAAGGTCAGGAGATCGACACCATCCTGGTGAACACTGTGAAACCCGTCTCTACTAAAAAAAGAAAAAAAATTAGCTGGGCATGGTGGCAGCCGCCTGTAGTCCCAGCTACTGGGGACGCTGAGGCAGGAGAATGGCATGAACCCACGGGTGGAGCTTGCAGTGAGCAGAGATCGCGCCACTGCACTCCAGCCCTGGGCAACACAACAAGACTCCGTCTCAAAAAAAAGAACATATCAAAAATGTATGCACAGTATCATCTCAGTTACGTCAAGTACACAGAAAAAAGATAAAAGGAAATACTTGAAAATGTTAATACCTGTGACTAGGTATTAAGAGTATGGATTTTTTCTTCTATGCAGTTATTATTGTGCATATGTGTGTACTAAATAGAAAGGAGTATATAAAACATATGTTCAGTTTTAATAACAACAAGAATATAAACATTTAACTCACCACCCAGGTAGAGAAATAAACCATTGCTGGGACTTAGAAGTTCCCTTCTTTCATAGTGTGCCTTCCTTTACCCCCAGATATTATTGTGTTGCCTATTTCCTTAGAATTTTTCAATCTGTGTCTCTCTAAACACCCTATTGCCAAAGTTCCGGGGAAAAAACCTGAGTCTCAAACATAAATTTAGCTGCCTATGAAAAGAACAATATTGTCACTATTAGATGATGGCGCTTGGGAGGAGATAAGGTGAACAGAGCCTCTGAGTCATAGTCCTGCCGTAGCTTTCCCGAGAGTTTACCTGCACCATCTTGGACAAGACAATGGGCAAGACCCCTCTTCATGGGAACAAAACTGTTCTTTTAGACTCTCCATCAGTCTCTTCGGGACTGCCTTCACCCCTCTCCGATGCTGGCTCACCGCTCTCCTGTGTCCCACATTCTTTTCATGATTACTACCTTATTTTGTAGGAACACTGCTTCCAAGAGCTTTTTGAAAAAGGGAGGATACATGGGATATCAACAATCTAAGACCTTGAATAGCTTAGAATTACTTTTATTCTGCCCTTATCTTTAATAGATGGATTGTTTAGATCTAGAATTTTTGTTTGGAAAATGATTTTTCTTCATTATTTGGAAATCTGTCTGCGCCCCCTTTTTTTGAGACAGAGTCTTGCTCAGTCACCAGGCTGGAGTGTAGTGGCACGATCTCCGCTCACTGCAACCTCCGCCTCCTGGGTTCAAGCAATTCTCGTGCCTCACCCTCCCAAGTAGCTGGGACTACAGGTGCACACCACCATGCCTGGGTTATTTTTTATGTATGTATGTACGTATTATTTATTTATTTATTTATTTATTATTTTTTTTTTTTAGACGGAGTCTCACTCTGTCACCAGGCTGGAGTGCAGTGTCGCGATCTTGGCTCACTGCAACCTCCGCCTCCGGGGTTCAGGCAATTCTCCTGCCTCAGCTTCCCGAGTAGCTGGGACTACAGGCGCGCCATCATGCCAGGCTAATTTTTGTATTTTTAGTGGAGACGGGGTTTCACCATGTTGGCCAGGATGTTCTCAAACTCCTGACCTCATGATCCACCCACCTTGGCCTTCCAAAATGCTAGGATTACAGGCGTGAGCCACCGCGCCCAGCCTTTCCCCTTTTAAATTCTTTTCTTTTCTTTTTAGAGATAGGGTCTCACTATGTTAACCAGGCTGTTCTCAAACTTTTGGTCTCAAGAGATCCTCCTGCCTCAGCCTCCCAAAGTACTGGGATTACAGTCTGAAAACATTGTTCCATGGTCTTCTAGCTTTCCATGTTAAGTGTCGAGAAGTCCTAATCATCCCTAAATCACCTTTACTTTCTCTGGACTCTTGTAGAAGCTTTCTTTCCCCTCAATATTGTGAAATTCCACCATAATGTGCCATCCTGTGGGTCTATTTTCATCTGTTGTGTTAAGCACTTGAGGGATCCTTTCTGCCTATCAATTCATGTCCCTCAGTTTGCTAAATGTTTTCGGGTTATTTTATTGGTTTTTGTCCTCTGTTTTTTTCTTTTCCTCTTCAATTATTTGGATATTGGGTCTTTTGGGCTGGCCCTTCGTTTTTCTTATTTTGTCATTTTTTTAACCTCTTTGACTTTTTTCTTAACTTTCTGGAAGACTTTCTATGTAGTATCCTGTTCAATAGCTGAGTTTTTCATTGTTGCTTTCATGTTTTTAATTTTATGAGCTCCTTTTTATTTTGTTCTCTGAATGCTGCTTTGTTGAAACACAACATTCTGTTCCTGTTTCCTGGTTGCAATATCTTCTTTCTCTGAAGGTAATATTGATAGTTTTGTTTTCTTCTCTCTGCATAATTGCTATATCTTTCAAGTTACACTTGACTTTTTTTAATCTTTGTATTTCATGATAATGGCTTTCCTTGGATGTCTAGTGCTACTTGAATGTATGTAGACTTCTGATTAAGATCTGATCTAAATGTGCTGATGGGAACCTCAAAGAGGAGTGGAACTTCTGACTCTGCACCTCACTGTATTGTGATTTGGGTGAGCTGTTTGTTGCATAACCTTCAATGTCAGAATCTGTAGGTATTTCCTCTTGGTCTGGTCAAATTCTCAGGGAGGCATCTTCCATTTTCCTGCTTGATGCTGCTTGTTCTGAGACTTTGAGGATTCTATGGTACACATTGGATTGGCTCTCAGCTTTCCCCATTGCTGGCTTGGAATTCAGCTTCTTGATTCTATTACTTCTACCTTTCTTGTAATTGGGAGGTGAAAAAAACTAAATAACAAACAAACAAAGGTAGGGCTATGGTGTGAGGTTAAACTCTGGATCCTAACATAAAATTTTTATTTCAGAAAAGAGCCAGACCTGTGTAAGAAGATGCAAAAATCAAGGACATTATGTATGTCTAGCTGTTCAGCTAACTTTTCAGTCACTTGGGGTAATAAAGGAAATCCTGGATTTCTAGAACAGCAGAATGTTAGAATTGGAAGGCACCTTGGGGCTAATCAAGCTGACACATGTACAGAAAAACCCCCAAGCCAATCAGCCTATATTTGCTCCAGATGGCATTCTCTGAGCTTTGCGTTTGCCTGGCCTAATGGACAGCTAGCTCCAAAGCCTTAAGTACACATCTCCCAAGAGAAGAGTGGGAGCCCAGAAGTCTGGGATCTCGAAGGAAAGAAAACGTTAACAGGTGATCTGCCCAATGGATTAGGTACTCACAGAGGCACCAAAGAAAACTGTATGCAAGTTGCCTCATCAGGTTTTGCCCCTTTCAATAAAGTTCTGAATATTTGGAAAAGGCTTGATCCTGGAGGGGAGGGTCAAAGCGTGATTATAAGGAAGAATGATGGAGAAACCCGTCATCTCCCATTGCGCTACCATGGGTAATGCAAGGCTAGAACCCTGATTTCCAAACCCATCATTAAAACCTGTGCCATGGGGCAAGTAATAAAAACTATTGTTATAATACTTCTAGCAGCCTCCATTGGTAGAATCATGGTAAAAAAAAAAAAAAAAAAAGGAACCAGAGGCTTTTAAGATGATCTTAGATGTCATTCTGGTTGTTCTTTCTCTTGTAATTGCACTCGTTTGGAAATATACTGACTTGATGCCATACCCTCCCTTTTTTGTTTTACCATATTTTGTATTTTTTTTTTTTTTTACTGAAAAATCTGCTAGACAAATTCTAAAAGAGCTGTAACCCTATTTTTATATTTTGTATTTAATTGTAATTATGTTTATTTATATGAATGGGCATTAAATTCATGTTTTTCTAATTTCAAAATGTGTAAGTATCCTATTTTCCCACATACCCAGCCCTTAGTTTCCTTCTCTAGAGTCAACCAATGTTATCAGTTTTTAAAATGTATCTTTCAGAAACATTTTATCCACGTACAAGTAAATAAGCACATATTCCTTTTTTCTTCCTTTTTACCTTTTGCACAAATGGTAGCATTTTATACAAGGTTTCTGCACCTACCTCCCCACCAAATACCGCTTACTGTTGCCTCACATACTTCTGCATAATAGTCCATTGTATGGATGAACCATGATGGATTTAGCCAGTCCATTATTGATGACCCCCTGGGTTATTTTGTCTCCACTTTTTCTTTTTGGGATTTTATTTTCTTTCTTTCTTCTTTCATTTATTTCTGAAAAATAGGACGTAAATATTTAGAATTTTTTTTGAGACAGAGTCTCGCCCTATTGCCCAGGCTGGAGTGCAGTGGCATGATCTCGGCTCACTGCAACCTCTGCCTCCCTGGTTCAAGTGACTCTCCTGCCTCAGCCTCCCGAGTAGCTGGGATTACAGGTGCCCACCACCACGCCCAGCTAATTTTTTGTATTTTTAGTAGAGACGGGGTTTCACTATGTTGGCCAGGCTGGTCTCAAACTCCTGACCTCATGATCCACCTGCCTCATCCTCCCAAAGTGTTGGGATTAACAGGCGTGAGCCACTGTGCCCAGCAAACATTTAGAATTTTAATAGTTATTGCCAATTTACTCACTAAGAAGATTATAATAGTTTACATTCTCATCAAATAGGAATGGAAGTGCCTGTTTTTTTCAGTTTCACCAAGACAGGTTATCCTCAGTCTCTGAAATATTCATCTAATAGGTGTTATTTATTGAATTTTAGATAGCATTTTCCGCAATTTAAACAAAAGGCAAATAATTATCAGATAAAAATTACAAAATAGGAAAAGCAAAATGAGATGATTTTTAAAAATCACAATCCCACCCAGCAATAATAACAAAGTGATAACTTGATGGGTGTTTACTGCCAGTGCTACAATTTATATTCCTGTTCTTCCTTTTGTTTTTTGGTACAAGTATGGTAACATACTCTATTTATTGTTTCATAGCTTATTTTAAAAGTTAATAGCATATGATGAATATTTTAATATTATTAATTACCTCTGTCTTTAAGGTATTCAAATTTTTATTATACAAATTTTGAAACATGTAAAAGTAGATACAACATCATAATGAGCATCCACATATCCACTACCTAGATTTAAAAATGATTAACATTTTTCCATTTCATTTCATCTATTTCTTTTTCTTTGCTGAGTTTTTTAACATACTTTCCAACTACCACAACATTTTACCTAAATATATTTACAGATATTTCTAGATTTTAGTAGACCACTATTCCTCAGTTCTCTTCATAATCTGGTACCATTACAAGTGGTTATATACATATATGTGTGATTATGTTATATAATATATAATTATGCATATGTCTAATAGGTGTAATTTGTTTATTTTTAAAGATAATCTTAGATGTCATTCTAAGATGACATTACATATATAATATACATATTATATGATATATGTATTTTGTATGTACATATACATATAATTAGAGATATGTATTATACATACATGTAATTATGTGATAGAGTTACAGGGCTGCTCTGAGGCAAACCGGCGGAACCAGGCAGACTCCTTATCCTTCAATACCAAGCACCCTTGTCCTTTCTCTTAGAGAAGCAGCAAAACCATTTACACAAAGTTGCTGGGAACATAACCAAATAATACATACTGAAGAGCTCGTAGGTCTTTTAAAATTTCTCTTCAAAGCGACATTAGCTGTGAGGTAGCTAGGGAAGAATTAATATCCTTGTTTTTAATACCAGAAAACAAAGGTTCCATGAAGCTCAGGACTTGCTGAAAGGCCACACACTAAAGAACAGAGTTGGGATTCAAACTTGTCTTCTTACTTTAAAACCACGTCCTTCCTCCTAAGAATTTTGCATCTTAAAAGAAGACTGCAGGAAATGGTGGTACTTTACACAATATGACGATTTGGTGATGTGGAATTTTGGGCTTTGGAGGAAGGTATTTGGGTAAGGAACTACCTTTTCAAAGACTCCAGTCTCCCTGCCTACCCTACCAGGAGTTTGAGATGAGCTGATGAGGATCTGCCTTGGAGAAAGAACTGGTTGGGGAGATTTTGCAAAGAAAGAGCTATGGGATATAGGGATTTACTGGATATTGGAAAAGAGGAAGAAGCATCGGGGAAGATGCCAAGGTTTGATCTGGGATGAAAGGAAGAATTCAGGCTTGGAGCTGATTATGGGGAAGGATAGTACCCATCCATTTCACATGCTGCTTTTGGAAAAATCTCTAGATAGAGGTGTTGAGTAGTCACTTGAAGATGCAGGATTAGAGTTCAGAAAAAATATCTATAATAATAGGATAATAGATAATATAATATATTATCTACAATGAGTCCTAACTGTAGAGTTAGGACTCATTGAGATAGAGGTGATGGTAGGTAGAGGCCATGGCAGGAGATGAACAGAGACAGAATTGAGAGTAAGATGTGGAGAGGCCAAGGATGAAGTCTTTTTTCTTTTCTTTTCTTTTCTTTTCTTTTCTTTTGTTTTCTTTTCTTTCTTTTCTTTTCTTTTTGAGAAGGAGTCTCACTGGGTCACCCAGGCTGGAGTGCAATGGCGTGATCTCAGCTCACTGTAACCTCTGCCTCCCAGGTTCAAGCAATTCTCATGCCTCAGCCTCCCAAGTAGCTGGGATTACAGGTGCCCACCACCACACGCAGCTAATTTTTTTGTATTTTTAGTAGAGATGGAGTTTCACCATGTTGGTCAGGCTGGTCTCGAACTCCTGACCTCAGGTGATCCACCTGCCTGGGCCTCCCAAAGTGCTGGGATTACAGGCGTGAGCCACCGTACCTGGCAAGGATGAAATCTTAATGTAGAGTCATGTTTAGGGTCATCAGAAGAAGGAAGTGACAAATGAAGGAGACAGAGAAGCACTGGAGAGAGAGAATGAGAGGATAGTGTAGTACCACCAAAGTCAGATGAAGAGTCCCACCAAAGAAGGCAGGGCTTGGTCAAAAGACCAAAGGTGGCTGGGCTGAGGCAGGCGGATCACGAGGTCAGGAGTTCCAGACCAGCCTGACCAACACAGTGAAACCCTGTCTCTACTAAAAATACAAAAATTAGCCAGGCGTGGTGGTGCACACCTGTAATCCCAGCTACTCAGGAGGCTGAGGCCGGAGAATCACTTGAACCTGGGAGGCAGAGGTTGTGGTGAGCTGAGGTCACACCATTGCCCTCTAGCCTGGGCAACAAGAGCAAAACTCTGCCTCAAAAAAACCCAAAAAACAAAAAACAAAAAGACCAAAGGTTACAGGACATCAAGGCGGATGACAACTGAGAGAAAAGGCCATTAGATGTGATAAGAGCTGAGAGCATGTTTTGCACTGAGTGTTTTTGGGGAAAGTCAGGTTGAAGGATTATGAAAGGGGTGCAGTATGGATAAAATATTATATCACTCCATCACCTTATGTGCCTTTGCAGGGGTGATCATCCCCTGACCATGGCAAGGCAGTGGGACATACACTCCTCTCTCTCTGCTGCTCCAAGCCCCAGCTTCCATTCTCTTGCAAGTACATATTGCACCAAATCTGTTGTAGTTCCTTCAAACTTCCTTCTTCCTAAATAAAAACATTGACAAAGTTAAAATACTCTTTGCCCTCTACCACATAATTACCTAAATAGCTGCATGATTCAAAATTTCATAAGGAAGGCCCTGGCAATAATGAGAAGGGAATGGAGAGCAGAAGGGAGAATGAGGGAGATTGTGTGTTTGTATGTTTAATTAAGATATACTGTGCACATACAGGAAAGTACACAAATCTTAAGTGCACAGCTTGATGAATTTTTACACAATATATGCTGTATAACCAACATGCAGACCCTGATATAGAACATTTCTAGCATTCTGGAGGGCTTCCTCCATGCTTCTCGCTGTGATTATGGAGAACTTATCCAACTCCAGAGAGGAGAGTTGGACAAGTTCTCTCCCCATGGGGGAGAGAAGGAAGGGGCAAGTGCTGGGAGCAGCAGAGGAAATAACTTTTTGGTATTCACACTCCTAGATAATATCTGCATCAATTATCCTGTCTTTAATGTTTTGGCTGCTCCTGAGAAGCAGGATAGCATGATGGTAAACAGTGTGGACACTGAGTTGCTGCATTGGGTTTGAATCTCAGTTCTACCACTTACTGGCTTTGTGACCATTCATAACTTATACAGCATACCTCAATTTTCTCATCTGTAAAATGAGGCAGTAATGATACCTACCTGACAGGATGAGGGAGAGGATTGAATGAGACACTGAGAAAAGTGCCTGGCACTTTTATGGTCAGCATTCAATACATGTTAGCTCTTTTTAAACCATTAATGGAAACTCCAGGTGCACTACCAGAGCCAATGGAGCATATATGTTGTGAGTGGGTCATGTTGACCCTTCAAATCTCATCCTTAGCTATATCTATAATACCGCTTATAAGGAACCAGGGTTTTTCACTAGGTCTCCCTTCTCTTACACGGGTACACACTCTTTTCAGGATTCAGTCTCTCCCTGGCATCTCTGATCCAGCCTATCCCTGAGCTCTGCACATGCAGCTGAGGGAGTGGAAATGCCAAGCCTAGCTCTGGTGGTGACCTTATCAAGACCTTTCCAACATACTTGCTGGGTCATCGGAAAGGCTTGCTCACTGTGCAGTCCAGCCAGCTTCCAAGGAATTCATCAGTGGGCTGGAATTGGGGTGTGTTTGACCTCGGCTGCTCCCACGGCTTGCCCCTTCCTTCTCCCCACCCTGACTTCACTTCTGGAGTTGGACCAGTTCTTCACAATCGGGGCCAGAGTGACAGCAAGGTGTGATGGATGGATGAGGAGCCACAGAGTGGCAGGGTGCTTGGTCAGAAACTCAAGGCTGTGTTTATGAGAAGGAAGAGGCTGTTTCCTGGAGCAAGCATAATGCAGCTCTAAAAAAGGCAGGGGAAATACATCATGCAAGGGAGCATAACCCTGGGAGGGCCGCTGGGAATCAGAGTACCAGAGAAGCCCTGGCAGGTCAAGGTGCCTCTGACAAGGCCTTTTTTATAGGCCATTTGCGTGAGGGTTTGCTGCTGTTCCCTGCAGAGCTGACAGCCACTCAAGGTCTCAGTGGGAGCTTGGAAGCTAATCTTAGCTGTTGCTTTCCAGACCTTCTCCACTGGTCCTGCTGATGCATTTGGAAAAGAAATAACAAACTCTATTGTTTAAAAAAACTGCAAAAAATTACCATTTTGGCTGTTGACTCTTGCATTGCTGCAAATAGATTGGGGTCATCAGCTCCTTCCTTTCCCTCCAAACCCAGGGCAAAAGAAAGTTTAACTGGATTCTCCCGGTGGTTAAGAGAGGTACCAAAATGTGTTTTCTCCAAAGAGTCTTAACAGCTGTTTATCCCTAAAGCATTCTTGCTCCCCTGATTTCCTTGAAGATCCTACTGTGCTATAAAGGAGCCTCTGGATAAAATGAGCACTCTGTGTTAGTCTCCTGTGGCTGCTGTAACAAATAGCCACAAACTTAATAGCTTTATACAACAGAAATTCATCCTCTTACAGTTCTGGAAATGCAAAGTCCAAATTGAGTCTTATGAGGTTAAAATCCAGGTGCCAGTAGGGCTGGTTCCTTCTGGAGGCTCCAGGGGAGAATCCATTTCTTGCCTCTTTCAGCCTTTGGTGGCTGCTGTTATTTCTTGGCTTGCAGCCCCTTCCTCCATCTTCAAAGCCAGTGGCATAGCATTTTCTACCTCTGAGCCTGCCTCTTTCGGCTTCTGTCATGTGTCTCTTCTGTAAACTAATCATCCTCTGCCTCCCTCTTATAGGACACGGGATTAATTTAGGGCCTACCTGGATGATCCAGAATAATTTCCTCTTTTCAAGATCCTGCAAAGACCCCTTTGCCCATGCAAGGAAACATTCACAGTTTCCATAGGGTGAGAAACTGGATTTTTTGGGGGTCTGTGATGTTTTATGTTATGTGTCAACTTGACTGGGCTAAGGGATGCCCAAATAGCTGGGAAAACATTATTTCTGGATGTGTCTGTGAGGGTGTTTCTGGAATCGGTAGACTGAGGAAGGCAGACTCATCCTCACCCATGTGGGGGTGCATCTGCAACCTGTTGAGCGCCTGAGTAGAAGAAAAAGGTGGAGGAAAGGGCAAATTTGCTCTCTTTCTGCTTAAACTGAAATATCCATCTTCTCCTGCCCTCAGACATCAGATAACAATGCTCTTGGTTCTCAGGCTTTAGGGTTCAGACCAGCACTTACTCCATCAGCCACTCAATTCTCAGGCCAGATGGCAGATTATGGGACTTAGCCTCCATAGCTGAATGGGCCAGTTCCTGCAATAAATCTCCTCTGTCTCTCTCCTCTCATTCATATATATATATATATGAGCTATACATATATATATGAGCTATACATATATATGTATAGCTTTTCCAAAAAAGCATCTTAAAAATTGAATCTGATTTGTTTTTTAGTTTAAGCATGTACTTTCAAGCTCACCACACTTCTCACACTCTATATTGGCATATTTCCAATTTATTCATTACATATTCAGCCCCTGAAGGCATTTGAGTTTGCAACCTCTGGGGCAAGGTCTTTTGGGATGTGATAGAGGCAGCCACATTTTCAGGGTGAAAGCTGTTAAAATAAGGACAACTATGTTTACAGCCATATCCTATTATATAGGAGATATATCTATATCTATATCTATATCTATATCTATATCTATATCTATATCTATATCTATAGCTATAGCTATATCTATATCTATAGCTATAGCTATAGCTATAGCTATAGCTATCTTTCTATCTCCTCTATTGGTTCTGTTTCTCTGGATAACCTTGACGAATACAGGGGCCATTATTTAGCCTACCATACCCTTAAGTAACTATAGGAATTTATTGAACATTTACTGTGTGCGAAGTACCATGCTAAATGTCTTAATGCAGGCCCTTTTAACTCTCCAACCTTGTAAGTAGCCACTGGCCCTAATCTGCAAGCAATAACAGCTAACACTCATATGATTCTAATTATGTGCCAACTTCTCTTCTTGGGCTTTAGATATATTAACTCTCCTAACCCTCACAGCAACCCACAAGGTATGTATCATTATCTCCATCTTAGAGGTAGGGAAACTAAAGCATGGACAGGTTAAGTAACCTGCCCAAGATCTTCTAGCAAGAGGCAAAATTGGAATGTAAACCAAAGCACATAATTACTAAACTTTCTGCCAGTCCAGCTTTGTTCTTCTTACTTTATAGCAGAAGAAAATGTACCTGGCTCTCGGTTGTCTTTAAGCCATTGACACAATGAAAGTGGTACTGTGATCTGAGGGTCACCTAGGAGGTGAGTGGGCCAAATATTAGGGTTTTTTTTTTCACTGCCTGGATGTGTTCCTTTGCGTTCAGTAGTGCCCTTATATCCCCTTTGAAACTAAGCATTCTTGGAGGAGTAACATATTGTCATTAATACAGTGGTGTGAATAGGTTTACTGATAATTTTTTTGAGATAGGGTCTTGCTCTGTCATCCAGGCTGGAGTGCAGTGGTGCAATCACTGCTCACTGCAGCTTCAACCTCCTGAGCTCAAGTGATCCTTGCACCTCAGCCTGGATGTAGCTGGGACTGCAGGCACCTGCCACCACAACTGGCTAATCTTTTTGTCTTTTTGGAGAGACAGGGTCTCACTATGTCTCGAACTCCTGGGCTCAAGTGATCCTCCCACCTTGGCCTCCCAAACTGGCATGATTACAGATGTGAACAACCACATCTGGCCCTGAGAAATTTTTGTAATAGAAAGAGGAGCACAAACTTGGAGAGTTAATAAAGAGAAAGCTGGTATGCAGCATGCCAGGGTCAAAAAGTGGGTGGAAGTTTGCAGAATAAAGTGAACCAACTTCTGTCCTGGGAGGAAGAGGACATGGGAAGATGAAGAAAGAAGAAAGAAGAGAGAAGAGAGAAGAAAGAAGAAAGAAGAAGGAGAAGAAGAAGGAGGAGGAGGAGAAGAAGAAAGAGAGGGAGAGAGAGAGACAGAGACAGAGACATAAAAGCAGGCTTGACTTGACAAATGAAAATTAGAAGGTCAAATTTGCTTCAAGGTGGGCAAGCTGAAAGTGTGGAACAACTAGAAATTGGAGCAGGCACTTTACTGGGAAGCAAGGTGGAGAGAAGAGATGATAAAAGGAACTCACTTCTTTAGACTTTTCATTCCAATAAAACCCCAATCCATAAACACAATCTGTTAACTCAAGAAGTATTCATTAAATTCCTACTGTGTGCTCAGGGCTTTTGTAAGAGCTGCCACTGGAGAGACTCCCACCATCATGAATACAATCATGATGTAATAGAAAACTGGCAACCCAGGGGCCTAATTCTAAAAGCAATCTTTTCACCAGCAAAGCATTTTAAAAATTGACTCATATTTTTAAGTTTAAGCATATACTTTCAAGCTCACTACACTTCTCACATTCTATATCAGCATATTCCTATTTATTCATTACTTATCCAGCCCCTGAAGGCATTTGAGTTTGCAACCTTTGGGGTAAGGTCTTTTGGCATGTGATAGAGGCTGCCAAACTTTCAGAGTGAAATGTGTTAGGCCAAGGAAAACGATGCTTACAAACATCTTAGTAACACTAGAAGGTCACACACCTGACTTTTCAGTCTCATTTGTCCACTAAGTGTACCCCATTAGAAGACCCATATGTCATAAATTTTCTTGCCACAAATTATAGGTTCAGATCATTTGCCACTTTGTTCTCCACCCTTGGCTTTCCTGGGAGGCTGAAGGTTGTTTCTCTTTCTGAGTACATTGGGAAGTGTTTATCTCAATGGCTTTTAATGGGTGGGCAAGATTCACCTTTAGTCTTCACATGTACGTGGGTCATGTGGCTAAGAGGGTAGTTTGGGTCAAGACTCATTGGTGGCTGGCAAGGCCTGAGATACCAACAACATGTCAGATGATTCTGCCAAAAGTGATTGGATGTAGAGCTAGAAGAGAAAGCTTAGATTCATTCATTCATTCAACAAATATTGAACGCTAGCATTTTGCTGGATGCTGGGATCACAGCAGTAAAGCACAAAGTTCCTGTCCTTGTGAAACTTATATCTAATAATGCAGCTATGCAGAAATCATGTATGCAGTCCAATGCCTTTAGCATATAGACAAGGAAATCAGGATCATATGGGGCACACGAATTGCCTAAAGTCATACAGCTTGTAAGTGACAAAACAGGGCTGAAAAAAAGGTTTGATGCTGATTGCCTGGCTTTTTCTACTTCTTCCTTCCTTCTTACCTTCACATTTTTCTGAATGGTTTTTATCTGCTTTCATTTTCCACAATGATCCATCCTAAACCATCCTGCTACTGAAGTTGACCTTACTGAGGTCTCCTGAGCTTGATTATCTATTGATTCTTCTATCTTCAAGAATTGAGCATTTTGTCCCTTATTGGTAGAGCAACTTCCCTCCTTTATATTATGTTCCTTTTTTCCCTTTAAGTTATATTTAAAGGCTTTACTACCTTCTGTAGTTATTATATTTCTACAAAGGGGTTAAATCCTTAAATCCTTGTTTAAGAGTGGGTTTATTATTTTTTTTTCTTTGAGACAGAGTCTCACCCAGCCACCTAGGCTGGAGTGCAGTGCCACGATCTTGGCTCACTGCAACCTCCACCTTCCGGGTTCAAGCGATTCTCCTGCTTCAGCCTCCTGAGTAGCTGGGACTACAGGTGTGCACCACAATACCCAGCTAATTTTTGTATTTTTAGTAGAAACAGGGTTTCACCATGTTGGCTAGACTCATCTTGAACTCCTGACCTCAGGTGATCCACCCACCTCGGCCTCCCATAGTGCTGGGATTACAGGAGTGAGCCACCGCACCTGGTCTTAAATGGGTCATTTTTACAGAAGAATACATGCTACATGATTCCATTTACATTAAATTTTTGGAAAGGGAAATTCCAATTACACAAAATTCTAAACATTCTAGAAAAGGGAAATGTATCAGTAGTTGCCTAGTGTCAGAGGTGGGAAATAACTGCAAAGAGCCACAGTGGAACTTTTTGGTGGGACAGAAATATCTTATTCGTTCAGTTTGGTGGTGGTTACATGTCTATATACTTATGTGAAACTTGTCAAACTATATGCTTAAAATGGGTATGTTTTATTGTTTGTAGATTATACTTCAATACAGTTGACTTTTTGAAAAAGAAACCTTTTGAAATAGGCTTGCCTCTCTGCAAAGAAGCAAACAGGATCTGCCAACTACAGAGTTCAGACTTAAAATGCAAAGACTTAACTTCAGAGAGTGAGCCTGGAGAGGTGAATCTGCTCAGCTCATTTGGTCTCATTTGCCATGTGCCTGTCATGATGTAGGATTTTGCAGCGAGGAGTGTGATTCTGGTATCTCTCTATATAATATAGATACATATTTTTCTGTGGCAGGGGAGGGGTTGGGGTGAGAGGTGAGGAGTGGAGAACAACATGGTCTTTAAATATGAGCCAAATTCTCCACCTAGTACTCAATTTATAGAGCACTGCTCTTATCCAGGAGAAAAAACTGGCTATGGAGATGTCTTTAGAGAGGCATGTAAGTATGGACACCTCTATTCTACTTTATGGCTGAATTATGGACTTTTCAAGCATAGTTTTTATTATACATATTTTTCACCATGTAAGCTGACTTTACAACTTAACTATCCCTCCTTTAAAAATCAACTCCACTCTGTTTTCAGCATGATTGGGGCTAAAGAATAGAACCAAATTCTAGGTCCATCACTGTCTAACTTCCCTCTGGGATATTTGAAGAAGACATCAAGTCTTCTCTGAGCCTCAGTTTTTTAATCAATGAAATGGGGATATCTGTCCAATATACTTCTCAGGCTGGTTATGAGGATAATGTGAATAATGAGGCTCCACCCTCATTATTGATCTTCATCTTCAATTTTATTCTCAAGCTCAACCTCATTCTCCATTTTCATCTTCTCTGAATGATCAAAATCAGTCTCAATAAACAGTATTTGATGATAAGGAATTTCATGTTTCCTGAGTAACCGCACCTACTCTCCAACTTGCCAGCACAATTTCTGACACGCTATTTTTCTTTCGACAGTCGGTAGATAATTGTTTTTATGTATTTCTGTTGAATAAGTTTGTGTGTTGTTTTCTCCAGCAATTGGTAAGTCCCCCAGGATAGGAACTGTGGCTGCATTTTAGGCTAAGAAGATAGCATAGCTATATTTGCATTGTGGACAGTTAATATATGTTTGTTCCTGGTGATGACACGTGTACTCTCACATTAGATACACAAGATTTCTTCACTGATCATTTTCATCTGCTCTTTGTGTTGGATCTAGTTTATCACCTTTTCTTATTTTCATGATACATTATTTACTATTATCATTAGATTTTACTCTGTATATTTATTGTGCTAGGTAACAGGAATACAAAAAGAACAGACACAAACTCAACTCAGACTTTAAGTCTAGTGGCACCAACTATGTTTCTCTCTCTCTCTCTTTTTTTTTTTTTTTTTTTTGACAACGTCTCACTCTGTTGCAGGCTGGAATGCAGTGGCTTGATCATGGCTCACTGCATCCTTGACCTCCTGGGTTCAGGTGATTCTCAAACCACAGCATCCTGAGTAGCTGGGACTACAGGTCCATGCCACCTTGCCTGGCTATTTTTTTCTTTTTCTTTTTTTTTTTTTTTTTTTCTTGTAGAGACAGAGTCTCCCTGTGTTGCCCAGGCTAGTCTCGAACTGCTGGGCTCAAGCAATCTCCCTGCCTCAGCTACCCAAAGTGCTGGTATTACAGGCATGAGCCACTGTGCCTGGCCTGTTTTTCTCATTTTTAAATACATTTTATTTACTTTGGTTTTGTACTTGTTTTCAAGAAGTAATTCAACTTGAAAGAATAGCCATAATTTTGTGAAAAATTGTTGGTTTCTTTTTGCAAGGACCAGGAGCGACAGCAGCTTTTGAGATGTGATTCTTTTCAATGGTTCTTTAACCACAATATAGCTGAATTTGCTCTTATATTTGGCATGCTTTGCATTTTTCTAGCATTCGGCCAGACTCGTCTATTTCCTTTTAATGAGAAGGAAACTTAGGTTAAATAAAAGTGCACCCCTCCACCCCCGAAGTAATAAGATGCTAAAGAAAGATTAGGAACGCTTGTACAGAGAGCAAAAAGGAGAACTTTTCATGATTCATGATCTTTGCCTTTAAAGGAGATTGATTTGTTGTATTGGATTACCCCAGCCACAGATAATTGCAAGATGCCCATGCTTGGGGCGTATGACAGGCTAGAGCTGTGGCGTTCTAGCCTGACTGAATCTTAGTGAAGGGGTGTGTAGAGATGCAAGCTGCCCTTTCCTCTCAGTATGCTGATTTAGAGCTGGAGTAGATCAATGTGTGAAGCAAAAGTACAGGGTTCCCTGTCCTAGAACCTTCTAGTTAGGAAAATACTTTGCCACATCTTTTAGAAGGCAGCCAACTAGATAAACATCATTTTGTTTCTCAGAGCATAAAGAATAAATTCTAAGCCAGACACAGTGGCACATGCCTTTAGTACCAGCTACTCGAGGGACTGAGGTGGGAGGATTGCTTGAGCCTGGGAGTTCAAATCTAGGCTGGGCAGCATAGAGAGACCCCTATCTCTAAACAAACAAACAAAAAAGCTAAAATAAAAAATGAAACAAACAAAAAGAATAAAATTCAAAGTGTCCCCTCCCTATATATGGGATCTATCAATATAACTGATACCTTATTATTGCTGTTTCAATTTCCATTGTCCAACGTAGTTTACTATGGTAGTTTCACAGTATAGACCAGAGTAGTAAATACTTTAGAAGAATGGGAGTTTGGGATATATTTTGTGGTACAGAGCAGGTAGGAAGGTACACATCCTTTGCCCAGTATCTTTATCCTGTTATGTATCTTTATTTTTTTCTAGATCCTTCATAATCAGGGGCTCCCTTATCTCCCTAAACTTGTTTTCCATATGGTTCCTCAATCAAAACCCCTCTCACAGGTTAGGTCAAGTTTCCTTACTTTCCTCCCTCCCCCACAGGATACAAATCCCTCCCTCAGTTCCCCTTGGGAGGAATGCCTTTTCTGCCTTTCCCAATCCTTTCCTTCCTCCAAGGTCCACTTTAGACCAGCGTCCTCCATCAAGTCCTCCCTGACAGCTCCTGCTCAGCGCCCTCTTCCTTCTCTGACCTCCTAACACACAATGCTGTGTGATAATAATAGCCTCCATTGGCCCAGTGGTTGACAAAGTACTGCCCTCACTTTTGATTTTCACAAGCCCCAGGGGTTGGTAAGGAGAATTTTCTTGTCCCCTCAGAGGGAATGAAAGACCAGCCCAAGGCCATATTGCCAGTAAATGGCAAAACTAGGATGTCAGTCCAGGCCCTTGAAGTCCAAAGCTTTTCTATGACAGTCCTTTGTCTCTAGCTCACACATCTATACCTCAACAGTGCCTGTACCTCAGTGTTGTGAAAAATCAGACTCTCCAATAACTATTTGTGGATTGCTGTATTGATCTCAACAATATCACCCTATATGCCACCTGCTCCCAACTCAAAGTGGCTGCCTCTATTTGTCACGAGCCATCAGCGTGGATAAGTGAGAGTCTGCAATGCATAAGAGGTGGAAGGTCTACTCTTTCAGGCATCTTCTGTGATGGAAGCTGTAGTTGAGGACTGGGGTCTCCAGGGAGGCTATCTGGGAGGGGCATGATCTCCCTGAAGAGACAGTGGGGTGGAATACCTCTAAAGCAAGGCAGAAGGAGGACATGATTTCACTTGTTTATGAGGGGCTTTTTAAAACCAAAGAAAAGGAGTTTTTAAAAAACACAGGCAGAGAAAATCTCTCTCCTTTGGCTGAGTGACATTTCATGCCCATTCATATCGTTATGTCAGTCTTTGAAAAATGAAGAACTAAAGCAGTCTCTTTCTCACTAGACAAAAGGAAGAACTGGGTGTTTCCCCAGGAGGAGACCCAGATGTGATGAGTGAAGCATTAGGATTGAAGCTGAGTCACCCCGGCACTGGAGGTATGGGGTGGGGTCAGAGCTTTCTCCTGAGCCTTCAAAGCCAGCAAAGTGCATAGGGCCATAGCCACACATACTCGTTGGCTGCAACCAGTGCTGGTATTGTCAGCATCTGGGGCATGGTTTAGGGAGAATCTCCAGCTGTCTTTATTTCTTTCAAAATGGATCTTCTCTAGATCAGGTGGGCTGGTGTTCTGTTAATGATTTAAAAATAATTTAATATTCACAAGAAGGTACAAAATAGTACAGAGAATTCCTTTGTACCCTTCACCCAGCTCCCCCCAGGGATAATATCTAACCATTATTCATTTATTTTTAATGCAGTATTTAAGAACAAATAATTTATTATTATCTCATGGTTCTGAATGTTGATGAACTCCGCTGGGTGGTTCAGTTGCTATCACATGACAGCTGAGGCTGGAGTCATTTGAAAGTTTCTTCTCCTGTGTGAAGCTGGTCTGGTCAGGCATCTCCTTCTCCATGCAGCCTCTCCAAGTGGGTAGCTCAGGCATTCTAACAGCAGAGTGGTGTCAGCATGAAGATTTCTTCTTTCTCAAGAGCAGTTGCTCCAAGAGGCCTGAGTGAAAGCTGAAAGGCTTCTTATGATCTAGTCTTGAAAGTCCCAGAACATTTTATTGGTCAAGCGAGTCACTAATGCCAGCCAGATTCAAAGGAAAGAGAAATTAGACTCCACATCACAACAGAAGAAGTGGCAAAAAAAATTGGATGGCTACCTTCAATCCACTACAACTGCCCTGCAGTTTGGTGGTCACCAAATGAGTGGATGAGCATGCTAAGGAAGAGATCATTAGAACTGGTGTTACGGTCATTAGTAGGATAAGTCCTTATGTCTGATTTGTCCTATGACAACTGTCATTCAGTCACTGTGTCACAGCACCAGTAGGCAGTATTTGTTCAATAAATGTGTGACAGAGGCTCATGCCTATAATCCCAGCACTTAGAGAGTCCGAGGCAGGAGGATTACTTGAGCCCAGGAATTCGAGACCAGCCTAGGCAACACAGTGAGACTCCCATCTCTACAAGAAATAAAAAAAAAACTAGCTGGGCATGGCAGCATGCACCTATAGTCCCAGCTACTTCTCAGGAGGTTAAGGTGGGAGGATCACTTGAGCTTGAGAGTTTAAGGCTGCAGTGAGCTGTGTTCTCGCCACTGCAATGCAACCTAGATGACAAAGTAAGACTCTGTCTCAAAAACAAAAAAAAGAGTGTGACAGAGAAATTGAATCATCTTCTCAACCCACATGTAGTAAATGGAAATAAGCAGAAAAGTAGTGACTATCTCTGTGGACTTTAGGGTAAACCCTAGAATTGGCCTTGCACTGCTGTAACTTCTGTTCTCCAAATAGGCTAGAATCCATAGAATGTTTTTATATATGCATCCATTACAAAGCCATCTGCCTGGAAGAGATGAGGCACTGTGCTAGGTATTCTGTGAGATGCCAAGATGGCTTCAGTATGGCCCGCACTCTTCAGAACATGGAGAACAATTCTTCCCTACCTTCTGCTGGGGTCTTATTTTCCAGCCTGGGTGTTAAGCATAACTGGAAAATGGAGAGGACCTAGGTGGTAAGGGGAAATGGCTAGGGGAAGCAAGTGGCACGATTGTTGTGATGGTTAAAACAGGTTTGCATGGTTGTCCGAAAGGAATCTGCAGCTTGCTTCTCAACAGCAGCCTCTCTCTGCCTCTTCTGCAGGAACCGCCCCTTCTGGCTCTCTCTTGGGCAGAAAGCAGGGAGTGGAGATTGGCATGCTGGATTTTTTTTCTAAAAAAAAAAAAAAAAATGTATCCTCTTCCCTACCCAGATGGCCAGTTATCCGGGGAACAATTCTTTGAGCAGGTATTGTCTGAGTTTCCACTCGGAATCTTTCCTGAGGGGTAGGGAACATCCAACCTCTGGTGAGTGGAGTTGGGGAAGCCTTTCAGGCAGGAGCACAGGGAGCTTCCCAGGGGCTGGAGAAGCCAGGAGAGAGCTAAGAATGATCATGGGCTTCTTGAATTAAGGAAAAGACTCAAAGTGAGCAACTCAACTCAACCAGTTTGTGTATTGAACACGGTTCCTGTGATCTTCCTCAAATTAAGGATGATGATAGTTCCAGTCCGGGGGTTTGTGGGGAGGAAATTCAGTGGAGTGGAAATTAGGTAGGAAATGTAAAATGGGCGTGTAATGGCAAAAGAATGGAATGAAAGGGCTCCACCTGGAGGCCTTTTCTGGCGGCGGTAGCGGAAAAGTGGGGCCCAGGTGTGTCTGGGCAGTGGTCTTGGAGTCGGAAGAATAGAGGAGGAAGGTTCTCGGGCTAAGACCCCGTCATAAATGATGTCAGATTGTGGAGTTCTGGAATGATGGAATGGACGGGAAGAGAGCTGTGCATGTGTGGACTCTGGAGTGTGTGATGAAGCAGAGGGGGAGAAGCTGCCTTCACCGGGGAGAAGCGGTGAGCCAAACGCCGAGGACCAGGCTTACAGGGCGCGCTCTCTGCGGTGGCGTTGCCAGTTCTCTGGATGTGCCGTCTTCTTCCATACCTTCGTGCCTTTGCCCGTGCTGTGCTGCTTTCTGCCTGGAGTGCTGTCCTCTCTTCTTGGGCCTGGATGATAGGAGGTTTTAAGGTTCGAAGGAAGCACTGGGACCATAGGAGGACCCTTTCTGATCACTCCAGTTTGGATTGGGGGCCCCTCTTCTGTGTCCCGTGTGACTTGGTTCCCATCGGACATGAGCTCCATGAAAGCAAGGATTCTATCTGTCATGCTCACTGTAACGTTCCTAGTGCCTGTAGCTTGTAAATTCTCAATAAATGCGAATTTACTGAATGAAATACCACTGTTATATCTCTGCCAGTATCCGTTATCGTAGGTATTACAGTTGTGAGTGGACTTGTCTGTCTTTCTCACTGGACTATGACCTTCCTGAGGGCAGGCACCGTGGCTTATCCATCTCAGTATACCTGGCACATTAGCTCAGAGTCTGGGAAATAGTGGCTTAGCAATATTTGTTGAATGAATGTTAAGAAGGAAGGCGGTAGTCTGGGGGCACAGGAAGGGTTAGTGATTATAAGCTCTGGCTCACAGTAGGCTCGCCAGGGGAGCTTTAAAAATACTGATGCCTAGGTTAGGCCTGGTGGCTCGTGCCCTTAATCCCAGCAGTTTGGGAGGCCAAGATGGGAGGATTGCTTGAGGCCAGAGTTTCAGACCACCTTGGGCAACATAGTGAGACCCATCTTTACAAAAAAAAAAAAAATTAGCCAGGCATGGTGGTGTGCACCTGTTGTCCTAGATACTTGGGAGGCTGTGGCAGGAGGATCGTTTAAGACCAGGAATTCAAGTCTGCAGTGAGCTATAATTGCACCACTGCCCTCCAGCCTGAGCAACAGAGCAAGATCCTGTCTCTAAAAACAAACAAACAGAACTGATGCCTAAGCCTCACACCAGACAAACAAAAACAGAGTCTCTGGGGTGGGGCCCAGGCATCTGTGTTTTTAAAAGCTCCATGGGTAATTTTAATGTTGAGAGTCGCTGGGGCTAGGCTCCAAAGGAATGTCAGAATTTTAGAGCTGTCAAGAGAACATTCCAGAACAGAGTCCCTGTCCGCTGGAGAGGGGAGGGCTTTAGTTCTTTTCCCAAACTGTGTAGGTACCAGAGCAGAAGAGAGTAAGAAAGGCTACATTCCATCCTAACACTTAATGGATTTTCTCTGGGAGAAGAACTGAGGTAGTCAAACATGCTCTGTTTTTGAGAAATTAGGGCATTTCCAAGAACAACAGTCTTTGCCATCATTCCCAGAACGAGCAGAATCAGCATTACCTTGAGCTTTTTAGAAATGCAGAATCTCTTGGCTGGGCTCGATGGCTCACACCTGTAATTTCAGCACTTTGGGAGGCTGAAGTGGGAGGATCAATTGAGCCCAGGAGTTTGAGATCAGTCTGGGCAACAAAACTGAAACCCATCTCAACACCACCAAAAACAAAATAGAAAAAAATTAGCCGGGCATGGTGTTGTATGTCTATAGTCCCACCTTCTTGGGAGGCTGAGGCTGCTCACTGGAGCCCAGGAGTTGGTGGTAGCAGTGATCCATCCGTGATGGTGCCACCTCACTCCAGCCTGAGTGACAGAGGGAGACCCTGGCTCAAAAAAAAAAAAAAAAAAAAAAAAAGCAAAAAGCCGTAGCTCAAGCCCCTCCCAAACCTGCTGAATCAGAATCCATTTACAGAAGATCCCCAGGTCATTTCTGTGCACTTAGAAGTTGGAGAAGCATTGATTGAGGTAGTTGTTCTCAAAGTGTGATTGGGGAATGGTCGGGGTAGGGGGAGGGTGAAAAGTGGGCTGTGGTTCTCACATTCTAGCCAGTTTCAGAATTATCTGAAGGGTTTATTAATCACTGATTACTGGGACAATTCCCAGTCCAAAGGGAAATTGATTAACTCATAAACCATCTCATTCAGTAAGTCTGGGATGGGGCATAAAAATTTGCATTTCTAACAACTTCCCAGGTGCTATTGATCCTGCTGATTCTGGATCATGCTTTTGGGCTATTACAAATCAGACGGTTATGACCATTCATGTGTAATTCTTTGTACAACTACATGTTTTCATATCTTTTGGGTAAATACCTAGGAATGATGTTGCTGGATTATAGGAGAATTGTATTTTTTTTTTTTTTTTGAGACAAAGTCTTGCTCTTTCGCCCAGGCTGGAGTGCAGTGGCGCAATCTCGGCTCACTGCAAGCTCCGCCTCCCGGGTTCACGCCATTCTCCTGCCTCAGCCTCTCCGAGTAGCTGGGACTACAGGCGCCCGCCAAGGAGAATTGTATTTAATTTTTAAAGAAACTCCCAAACTATTTTCCAAAGTAGTTGGACCATTTTATCCTTCCACCATCTTGGAATGGTCTAATATAACCCATTCTAATAGGTATGTGTGTGCTTTTAATTTGCATTTCCATGATGACTAATGAAGTTATCTTTTCATGTGCTTTTTTGCCGTCTGTATGTCCTCTTTGGTGAAGTGTCTGTTCAAATCATTTGCCATTTTCTTATTGTTTATTATTGAATTTTTTTCTAATTAGGTTTTGAGCATTCTTTATATATTCTAGCTACGTCTTTTATCGTATATATGGTTTGCAAATATTTTCTTCCAACTTGTGGCTTGTCTTTATGCTCTTAGCAGTGTCTTTCAAAGAGCAGAAGTTTTCAATTTTGATGAAATCCAGTTTATCAATTTCTTTTTTATTAAATGTGCTTCAGTTTTGTCTAATCTTTTTTTTTTTTTTTTGAGACAGGGTCTTGCTTTGTCACCCAGGCTACAGTGCAGTGGCGTGATCATGGCTCACTGCAAATTTGCCTACCGGGCTCATCTGATCCTCCCACCTCAGCGCCCCCCAAGTAGCTGTTACTGCAGGTGCTTACCGCCATGCCTGGCTAATTTTTTTCTTTTCTTTTCTTTTTTTTTTTTTTTTTTGAGACAGGGTCTTACTCTGTTGCCCAGGCTGGAGTGCAGTGGCTTGATCTCGGCTTACTGCAACCTCTGCCTCCCAGGTTCAAGTGATTCTCCTGCCTCAGCCTCCCGAGTAGCTAGGATTACAGGTGCCCACCACCAAGCCTGGCTAATTTTTTGTATTTTTCGTAGAGATGGGGTTTAACCATGTTGGCCAGGCTGGTCTCAAACTCCTGACCTCAAATGATCCACCCGCCTTGGCCTCCCAAAGTGCAGGGATTACAGGCATGAGCCACCGCACCCATCTACGCCTGGCTAATTTTTTTTTTTTTTTTTTATATACGAGGTTTTGCCATATTGCCCAAGCTGGTCTTGAACTCCTGAGCTCAAGCAATCCACCCACCTCAGCCTCGCAAAGTGCTAGGATTACAGACATGAGCCACCAAGCTGGGCTGGGTCTAAGAAATCTTTACCTAACCCAGGGTCATAAAAATTGTCTCCTTTGCTTACTTCTAGAAATGTTATCATTTTAGGTCTTACATTTAAATCTATGATCCATTTTTTGTATATGGATATCTAATTTTTTCAGCATCATTTGTTGAAAAGACAATCTACTAAATTGCTTTCTACCTTTGTTGAAAATCAGTTTTTCATATATGTGTGCATCTATTTCTGTTGATCTAATTGTCTGTCTTTAATTTGATACATTGTCCTTTAAAAAATTATTAGTTTCTGGCCGAGTACGGTGGTTCGTGCCTGTAATCCCAGCACTTTGGGAAGCCAAGGCGGGTGGATCACAATGTCAAGAGATCGAGACCATCCTGGCCAACATGGTGAAACCTCGTCTCTACTAAAAATACAAAAATTAGCTGGACATGGTGGCACGCGCCTGTAGTCCCAGCTACTAAGGAGGCTAAGAGAACCTGGGAGGCGGAGGTTGCAGTGAGCTGAGATTGTGCCTCTGCACTCCAGCCTGGTGACAGAGCGAGACTGTGTCTCAAAAAAAAAAAAAATTAGTTTCTTTTTTAACAATTTTAACTGTTATTTTAGATACACCTTTTATGTGCAGATTTGTTACATGGATATATTGCACCCAGGTAGTGAGCATAGCGCCCAACAGGTAGTTTTTCAGCCCACACTCCCCCTCCCTTTTCCCTCCCCCCTCCCCTCTCTAGTAGTCCATAGTGTCTATTTTTCCCGTGTTTATGTTCATGTGTGCTCAATGTTTAGTTTCCACTTGTAAGTGAGAACATGCAGTATTTAGTTTTCTGTTCCTGTGTTAATTCATTTAGGATTATGGCCTCCAGCTCCATACATGTTGCTGCTAAGGAAATGATTTCATTCTTTTTTGTGGCTGCATAGTATTCCATTGTATATATGTATTACATTTTCTTTATCCAATCCACCATTGATTGGCATCTGAGTTGATTCCATGTCTTTGCTCTTGTGAATAGCATGACAATAAACATACACATGCATATGTGTTTTTGGTAAAATGATCTATTTTCCTTTGGGTATATATCCAGAGACGGAATTGATGGATCAAATGATAACTCTGTCTTAAGTTCTTTGAGAAATCTCCAAATTGCCTTCCACAGTGGCTGAACTAATTTATATTCCCACCAACACTGTATAAGCATTCTGTTTTCTCTGAAGCCTCATCAATATCTATTGTTTTTTGACTTTTTAATAATAGCCATTCTCACTGGTGTGAGGTGGTATCTCATTGTGGTTTTGATTTGCATTTCTCTGATGATGAGTGATGAAGGGCATTTTTTCATTTGTTTGTTGGCTACTTGTATGTCTTCTTTTGAGAAAAGTCTGTTCATGTCCTTTGCCCATTTTTTAAGGGGGGTTGTTTCTTGCTTGTTGATTTAAGTTCCTTTTAAATTCTGGATATTAGACCTTTGTTGGATGTGTAGTTTGCTAATATTTTCTCCCATTCTGTAGGTTGTCTGTTTACTCTGTTGATAATTTCTTTTGCTGTGCAGAAGCTCTTTAGTTTAATTGATTCCCACCTGTCAATTTTCATTTTTGATGCTATTGCTTTTGGGGACTTAGCCAAAAATTCTTTGCCAAGGTTGATGTCCAGACAGGTATTTCCTAGGTTTTCTTCTGGGATTTTTATAGTTTGAGGTCTTACATTTAAATCTTAATCCATCTTGAGTTAATTTTTACATATGGTGAAAGCTATGGGTCCAGTTTCATTCTTCTGTATATGCCTAGCCAGTTATCTCAGCAGCATCTATTGAATAGGGAGTCCTTTGCCCTTTGTTTATGTTGGCCTTGTTGAAGATCAGGTGGTTGTGGATGTGCAGCTTTATTTCTGAGTTTTCTCTTCTGTTCCATTGGTCGATGTGTCTGTTTTTGTATCAGTACCATGCTGTTTTGGTTACTGTAGCCTTATATAGAATATTTTGAAGTTGGGTAGTGTGATGCCTCTGGTTTTGTTCTTTTTGCTTAGGATTGCTTTAGATATTCAGGCTCTGTTTTGGTTCCATATGAATTTTAGAATGGTTTTTCTAATTCTGTGAAGAATGGCATTAGTAGTTTGTTAGGAATAGCATTTATTTGTAAGTTGCTTTGGGCAGTATGGCCATTTTAATGATATTGATTCTTCCTTTGCATGACGATGGAATGTCTTCCCATTCATTTGCATCATCTGATTTTTTTGAGCAATGTTTTGTAATTCTCATTGTAGTAATATTTTACCTCCCTGGTTAGCTGTATTCCTAGGTATTTCATTTTCTTTATTCCTGTTATAAATAGGATTGTGTTCTTGATTTGACTCTCATCCTGGATGTTATTGGTGTATAGAAATGCTACTGGGCCAGGTGTGGTGGCTCACACCTGTAATCCCAGCACTTTGGGAGGCTGAGACGGGTGGATCACAAGGTCAGGAGTTTGAGACCAGCCTGGCCAACATAGTGAAACCCCATCTCTACTAAAAATACAAAAAATTAGCTGGGCATGGTGGCGGGCGCCTGTAATCCCAGCTACTTGGAAGGCTGAGACAGGCGGGTCGCTTGAACCCAGGAGGCAGAGGTTGCAGTGAGCTGAGATCACACCATTGCACTCCAGCCTGGGCAACAAGAGCGAGACTCCATCTCAAAAAAAAAAAAAAAAAAAAAAAAAAAGAAATGCTACTGATTGTCGTACATTGATTTAGTGATACATTATCTTGATTATTATGGCTTTATAATAGTGTTAGTCCTTCTAGTTTTCCTTTTTCAAAGTTGTTTGGACAATGCTTCTTTTCAAAGTTCTTCAGACTTTGCATTTCCATATAAATTTTAGAAATAATTTTTCAAATTCTGCTAAAAGTTTGCTGGGATTTTTATTGAAACTGCATTGAATCTACAGATCATTTTGGGGAGAATCAACATCTTAAAAAGTTGTGCTTTCAGAGTCATGAATATGGTGTATCTCTCTATTTAGGTTTTTAATTTCTCTCTATGTTGCTTTGAAGTTTTCTATGTGCAATTCTTCCACATCTTTTGTCAGATTTATACATAAGCATTTACATCTTTCAATGCTCTTGTAAATAGTATTTTAAAATTTCAGTTTCCAATTGTTCACTGCCAGCGTATAGAAATACCATTATTTTTTGCATATTGATCTTGTATCATGCAACCTTGCTGAACTCATTCTAGGAGTTTTTTTTGTAAATTCTGTAAGACTTTCTACATAGATGATCATGTCATCTGTGAATAGAGAGCGTTTTAATTCTTTCTTCCCCACTGGGTGCTTTCATTTTCTTTTCTTTATTATTTCATTGTCTACATTCTCAGTACAGTGTTGAATAGGAGTATTAAGGGTAAATATTACTATCATGTTCCTGCTCACAGGGAGAAAGGATTCAGTCTTTCATTGTTAAGTATGTTAGCTGTAGATTTTTTAGAGATTTAAAAAAAAAATCAGGTTGAAGATGCTCCGAACTATTCCTAGTTTGTTAATTAAAAAAATCAGAAATGGATGTTGGGTTTTGTTAATAATTTCTCTGCATTTGTTGAGATGACCATATGCTTTTTCTTTCTAATTTAATTAATATGGTGAATTACACTGATTTTTCAAATGTTAAACCAACCTTATATTCCTGGGATAAACCCCACTTGGTCATGAAGTATTATCCTTTTTATATGTAGCTGGATTCATTTTGACAAATTTTGTTTAGCATTTTTGCACTTATGTTCATAAGGGATATTGGTCTGTAGTTTCCTTGTAATGCCTTTATCTGGTTTTAGTATCGGGGTAATGCTGGCCTCATCAAATGAGTTGAGGAGTATTCCTACTTTTTCAATTTTCTAGAAGAGTTAATATAGATTTGGTATTATTTCTTCCTCAAATGTTTGGTAGAATTCACTAATGAGGTCATCTGGGCCTGAAGTTTTCTTTGTGGAAAGGTTTTTAATTACAAATTCAATTTCTTTAATAGATAAAGGGCTATTCACGTCATCAATATCCTTTTGAATGAGCTTTGGTAGTTTGTGTTCTTCTAATAATTTGTCAATTTCATGTAATTTGTTATATTTATTGGCATTGATTTTTCATAATATTCCTTCATTATTTTTTAATATGTTTAGGATCTGTGTGGTCCCTGTCTCATTTCTTATATTAGTAATTTTTATTTTTTTCCTGATCAGTCTGGTTAGAGTTTTATCAATTTTATTGATATTTTCAAAGAATCAACTTTTGGTTTCATTGATTTCTTTTTCCTATTTTTCTCTTTTCTACTTCATCTCTTTATACTTACTTTAGGTTTAATTTGTTCTGTTTTTTCTAGTTTCTTGAGGTGGAAGCTGAGATCCACCAATGATTCAGTTCATTGACGTGAGATCCTTCTTCTTTCCTAATATAGACATTTAATGCTATTAGATTCTCCTAAGTAGTATCCCACAAATTTTGATACTTTGTATTTTCATTTTCTTTCAGTTAATATTTTCTTCTTCTCCTCCTCCCCCTCCCCCCGCTCCTCCTCCTTCTTCTTCTTCCAGAGTCTCCCCCTTTTGCCTAGGCTGGAGTGCAATGGTGCGATCTTGGCTCACTGCAACCTCTACCTCTGGGGTTCAAGCAATTCTCCTGCCCCAGGCTCCTGAGTAGCTAGAATTACAGGCATGCACCACCACACTCAGCTAGTTTTTGTATTTTTAGTAGAAGCAGGGTTTCACCATGTTGCCCAGGCTGGTATCGAACTCCTGACCTCAGGTGATCCACCTGCCTTGGCCTCCCACAGTGCTGGGATTACAGGCATGAGCCACCTCGCCCAGCCCCCTTAAAAGGGGGATTAATATTTTCTAATCCCCCTTTTGATTTCTTATTTGATTCATGAGTAAGTTAGAAGTTGTCATTTGAGTTCCAAATACTTGTCAATTTTCCAGACACCTTTGTTTTCTGTGTCTACCTTAATTCCATTGTGGTTAGAGAACACATCTTTTATGTCTTGAATTCTTTTAAATGTATTTGACTAGTTTGTGGCTGAGTATCTTATTTATATGTTGATGAAAGTTCCACGTGCACATAACAAGAATGTGGGCTCTGCTTATGTTGCATAACATGTTCTATAAATGTCAATTAGGTCAAGTTGGTTGATTGTGTTGTTTAACTCTTCTCTACCCTGATTTTCTTTCTACTTGTTTTATGAATTGTTGAGAGAAGGGTATTTAAATGTCAAATTATAACTGGATTTGTCCATTTCTTTTTGCAGTTCTACCAGTTTTTGCTTCCTGTATTTTGAAGTTCTGTTCTTAGGCACGTAAATGTTCTAGATTGTTATGTTGTTTCTTTTTCTTTTCTTTTTTTGAGACAGGGTCTTAATCTGTTGCCCAGGCTGGAGTGCAGTGTCACAATCACGGCTCACTGCACCCTCCACCTCCCAGACTCAGGGACTCTTCCTGCCTCAGCCTCCCAGGTAGCTGGGACTACAGGCACATACCACCACATCCAGCTGATTTTTAATTTTTTTTTTTTTTTTTTTCTGTAGAAATGGAATCTCGCTTTGAGATCTCATCTAGTCTCAAACTTTTAGGCTCTAGTGATCCTCCTGCCTTGGCCTCCCAAAGAACTGGGATTATAGGCATGAACCACCACACCTAAGTGTTATGTTCTTTTGATGAAATGGCTTAACATCTTTATCCCTGATAATACTCTGCTTTGAAATCTATACTGCCTTAACATAGCAACTCCAGGTTTCTTTTGCTAAGTGTTGGCATGGAATATCTTTTCCTGTCCCTTTACTTTTAACCCATATGTGTCTTTAGATTTGAAGTACATTTCTTATAGATAGCATACAGTTGCTTCTTGCTTTAAAAAAAAATCCAATCTAACTATCTCTGATTTTGAATTGTAGTAGACCATTTACATTTAATGTTGTTATTATTATATGGCTAGGTTTAAATCTATCATCTTTTGCTCTGAGGACTTGACTGGTGGGGAAAATGCGGGGAGGGAACCAATAAATCTATTATCTTGCTATTTATTCCATCTGTTCTTCTACCCCTTCCATCCTTTTCTGCCTCCTTTTGGATTAATTTTTTTTTTTTTTTTGGAGACGGAGTCTCGCTCTGTCACCCAGGCTGGAGTGCAGTGGCGCGATCTCGGCTCACTGCAAGCTCCACCTCCCGGGTTCACGCCATTCTCCTGCCTCAGCCTCTCCGAGTAGCTGGGACTATAGGCGCCCGCCACCACGCCCAGCTAATTTTTTTATATTTTTAGTAGAGACGGGGTTTCACCGTGGTCTCGATCTCCTGACCTCGTGATCCGCCCGCCTCGGCCTCCCAAAGTGCTGGGATTACAAGCGTGAGCCACCGCGCCCGGCTGGATTAATTTTTTTATGATTCCATTTTATCTCCTTTGTTACCTTATTATCTATAACGGTTTTATTTTAGTGGTTGCTTTAGGGTTTATAGATACATGTCTAATATATCACAGTTTACTTTCAAATGATATTATTCCACTTTATATTTAGTATAACAACCTTACAATAGTACACTTTCCTTTCTCCCCTCCTGACCTTTGTGCAATTGGGGTCATATATTTTACTTTTACATATGTTATAAACTCCATGCTACATTGTTATTTTGTTTAGACAATAAATGGGCTTTCAAAGAGACTTAAAGAAGCATAATAAGACATATATTTACCTGTTTCCAGCTTACTTATTTCTTTGTGTAGATCCATATTTCCATTTGTTATAATCGTCTCTCTGTTGGAAGGATTTATTTTAATAATTATCTTAGTATGAGCCTGCTGGTGATGAATTCTTTCAGCTTTCGCTTTAGGAAGATATTTTCACAGGGTATAGAATTCTTGCCTGATACTTTTTTGTCCTTTCAATATTTTAATGATGTTGCTTCCTCACAGGGAAGCATTTGCATTATTTCCAAAACCAAATCTGTCAACCTATCTTTGTTCCTCTGTAAGCAGTGTGTCTTTCTTTCTTTTTTTCTGGCTACTTGTAATATTTTCTCTTTATCACTGATTTTGACTAATTTGTTTATGATGTGCCTTGGTGTTATTTTTCATTTGCTTTATATTCGAGGTTCACTGAGCTTCTTGGATCCATGGATTTTCATAATGTTTGGAAAAATATATTTTTGGCCCTCTTCCCTCTCCTTTTCTTGGAGGACTCCAATTACGTGTATATTAGGCTTCTTAAAGAAATTACTAGCCAGGTAAAGTAGCTCATGCCTATTATCCTGGCATTTTGGGAGGCTGAGTGAAGCAGGTGGATCACTTAAGCCTAGGAGTTCAAGACCAGCCTGGGCAACATGGCAAAACCCCATTTCTACAAAAAATGTAAAAATTAGCCAAGTGTGGTGTCATGTACCTGTTGTCTCAGCTACTTGGGGAGCTGAGGTGGGTGGATCACTTGAGCCCAGGACACTGATGCTGCAGTAAGCCAAGATCATCGTGCCACAGCACTCCTGCCTGGGTGACAGGGCAAGACCCTGTCTTTAAAAAAGAAAGAAAGAAATTACTGATTCTCTGTTTTTATTTTTATTTATTTATTTAATTTTATTTTTGTCAGATCTAATGGTGGGATGTTTTTAAAATACTATATTTTCTTTGTTCCATTTTGGATAGTCCTATTGCTATTGCTGTATCTTCAATGTCACTAATCTTTGCTTGCTGTGTTTAATTTGCCACTAACATCATCTGGCGTATTTTTTATCTCACATATTGTTTTCATGTCTACAAATGTGATTTAGATTTTTAAAAAATATATATTCTTGCTACAACTGAACAAAAAAAAATTTAAAAATGGGCAAAAAGTTGAATAGATATTTCTCCAAAGATGATATACAAATGGCAAATTAGCATATGAAAAGATACTAAACATCACTTATCATTAGGGAGATGCAAATGAAAAACACAGTGAAGCCCAGCATGGTGACTCACACCTGTAATCCCAGCACTTTGGGAGGCCGAGGCAGGCGGATCACCTGACATTGGGAGTTCGAGACCAGCCTGACCAACATGGAGAAACCCTGTCTCTACTAAAAAAAAAAAAAATACAAAATTAGCCAGGCGTGTTGGTGCATGCTTATAATCCCAGCTACTTGGGAGGCTGAGGCAGGAGAATCGCTTGAACCCGGGAGCCACCTCCCAGGTTCGGTGAGCTGAGATTGCGCCATTGCACTCCAACCTGGGCAACAAGAGTGAAAGGCCATCTCAAAAACAAACAAACAAAACAAAAAACACAGTGAGATATTACCTTATATTCATGAGGATGGGAACTATCAGAAAGACCTAAGTTTACCTACATAACAAAACTGCACATGTACCCTGAACCAAAATAAAAGTAAATTAAAAAAAAGACCTAAATAAACAGAAAAAAAAAGTACTGATGAGGATGGGAGAAATTGAAATGCTTGTTTACTATTGATGAGAATGTAAAATGGTGTTGCCACTATAAAAAATAGTAGGGTGGTTTCTTAGAAATTAAAAATAGAATTACCATATGATAGTAATTCCTCCTCTGGACATATATCCAAAAGAATCTAGGCCAAGCAATATCAGAAAGAGATATTTACACTCCCCAGTTAATAGCAGCACTATTCACAGTAGTCAAGAGGTAGAAGCAACCCAAGTGTCCATTGCTGGAGAGGTAAAATGTGGTATATGCACACAATGGAAAAATTTTCAGCCTTAAAAAGGAAGGAAATTCCGACACATGCTACAACATGGATGAAACTGGAGGACATTATGCGAAGTGAAATAAGCCAGTCACGAAAAGAAAAATTCTGTGTGAGTTTACTTATATGAGGTATATAGTGTAGTCAAATTAATAAAAACAGGCTGGGCACGGTGGCTTACGCCTGTAATCCCAGCACTTTGGGAGGTGGAGGCAGGCGAATCACCTAAGGTCAGGAGTTCGAGACCAGTCTGGCCAACATGGTGAAATCCCGTCTCTACTAAAAATACAAAAATCAGCTGGGAGTGGTGGCGTGCTTCTGTAATCCCACCTACTGGGGAGGCTGAGGCAGGAGAATCACTTGAACCTGGGAGGTGGAGGTTGCAGTGAGCCGAGAACACGCCATTTCACTTCAGCCTGGGCAACATGAGCAAAACTGTCTCGATAGAAAAAAAACCCAAAAAACAAAAAACAAAACACATTTATAACGACAAAGTAGAATGGTGGTTTCCAGGGACCAGGGGTAGGGGGAAATGGAGAATTGTTATTTAATGGGTAGTTTCAATTTTGCAAGATGAAAAAGATTTGGAGATGGGTTGTACAACAATGTGAATATATTTAACACTACTGAATTGTATACTTAGAAATGATTAAAATGGTACATTTTATGCATTTTTACCACAATAAAAAATCCATAACAAATTATAAACAAGATAATAAGAAGTCAATTAACATAATGCCAAAATGTTACAATAAACAAGAAGTCTATTAACATAATGCCAAAATATTTTTGGGAAAAGTAACATATTGGTTGTCCCTCAGTAAAGTCCATTTTTAAAACATGTCCTTTCTAACCACATAATTATAAATAAATGGTATTTGTTTTTAAGAAAATATATCTTCCATGTCTCTACTTAACTTTTGGAACATATGTAATAGTTATAACTATTTTTAATGTCCTTCTCTGCTAAATCTAAATCTGTATCTGTTCTGTTTCTGTTTCAATTGTTTAATCTCCTTGCTATAGATCATACTTTCTTGCTATTTTGATGTCTGGCAAATTTTTACTGGATTCCAGGCATTTAAATTTTTTGTTTGGTGCTGGTTATTTCTGTATTCCAATAATACTGTGGAGCTTTGTTCTAAAATTTGGATAAATCACTTGGAAACAGTTTGATCCTTTTGGCTCTTGTTTTTAAGGTTTGTTAGATAGGACTGGAGCGGTGTTTGGTCTAGAATTAACTAGGTCTTACCACTGAGGCAGTGCCCTTATATACACTCTCAGGTACCCCACCATGAATCTTGAGGTTTTCAGGTCTGGCTGGTGAGAACAGATGCTATTCCCAGCCTTATGGGAGTGACTGTCACTGTTCTCTCTCTTCTTTCTTTCTCTTTCTTTCTTCCTTCCTTCCTTCCTTCCCTCCCTCCCTCCCTCCCTCCCTCCCTCCCTCCCTCCCTCCTTCCTTCCTTCCTTCCTTCCTTCCTTCCTTCCTTCCTTCCTTCTTTCCTTCCTTCCTTTCTTTTCTTTCCTTTCTTTCTCTTTCCTCTTTCTTTCTCTTTCTTTCTTTCTTTCCCTTCCTTCCTTCCTTCCTTCCTTCCTTCCTTCCTCTCTCTCTCTCTCTCTTTCTTTCTTTTTTCTTTTTTTTTTTTTTGAGACCGAGTCTCACTCTGTCGCCCAGGCTGGGATGCAGTGGCAGGATCTCGGCTCACTGCAACCTCCGCCTCCTGGGTTCAAGTGATTCTCCTGCCTCAGCCTCCCAGTAGCTGGGATTACAGGCTTGCACCACCATGCCCAACTAATTTTTGTATGTTTAGTAGAGACGGGGTTTCACCATGTTGGCCAGGCTTGTCTCGAAATTCTGACCTCAGGTGATCTGCCCGCCTCGGCCTCCCAAAGTGTTTGGATTACAGGCGTGAGCCACTGTGCCTGGCTCCTTCCTTCCGTCCTTCCCTCCTTCCTTCCTTCTTTCTCTCTTTCTCTTTTGACAGGTTCACACTGTCACCCAGGCTGGAGTGCAGTGGTGTAATCATAGCTCACTGCAGCTTTAATCTCCTGGGCTCAGGCCATTGCCCCACCTCAGCCTTCTGAGTAGCTGGGACTACAGGTGCATCCACCATGCCTGGCCAACTTTTAAATTTTTAGTAGAGACAGGGTCTTGCTATGTTGCCCAGGCTGGTCTCAAACTCCTGTCCCCAAGCAATCCTCCTGCCTTGGCCTCTCAAAGACGTGGGATTATAGGTGTGAGCTATTGTGCCCAGCCAGTTACCTCTAATTTTTTGGGTGTTTTTTTTCTGGCCTCCGATAGTTTCCTTATGTGCATGTGCTGATCAGTCCTTAGCTGAATACTTGAGTGGGAACCCTCTGCAAACCTCAGGAATGTCCTAGCAGCCTTGGTCTCCCCAGATTCTCTGCTCTGTATTTTCAACTCATGGAGTTTATCTGGTTCTACCCAGGTTCCCTTTTCTTTGTGGTGTGGCTTGCAAACTCTCTCAAGGCAGTAAACCATGGCAATTGTAGCACTTACTTCATTACATCTCTCGAGACCACTGTCCTTTTTGCCTGATATCCAGTGTCTTTCAAACTGTTGTTTCACATATTTTGTCAATTTATTTGGTTGTTTCAGCTAGGAGAGTAAGCCAGTCCTTGTTATTCGGTGTTGGCCAGAAGCGGAAATCTACATTTAAACTTTACAGCATGCTTTTATCCTAAAAGTTACTTATGTATTTTGCAGAATTAAAACTAATTGATTTATGTAGTTCTCAAATCAAACCATAGTTTTTCCACCTGAAAACGATTCCTGACCAAGTGGATTGGCTTTTAACAGGAACCCCACTGCTCTCTCCAAGAAGTTAGAACAGAGCTGCATCTGAACATAAACCAAGCTGCATTAAATCACTGTGTGTGTACTTCACAATGACTGGTAAAACACAACTGTAGTTCTAGGTATAGCCACTTGAACTAGGGCAGCAGCGTTAAATCTTTGCCTCACTCAGGTATGGCCATTCTGTGGTTTGCTTTACAGTTGACACGTCAAAGACATTATGAGGAAGAAGATGAAACTCAAAGGTAAGATTTATAAACATATGCTCCCTGCTCTTAGATTAAGTGTCCCTGAAGACTTCAGCCTAAAGTGGATCTCTCTAAGTCAAAATCCTGACCATGCACACGCTGATGTCTTCTATTTGGACACCACTGCAAACACTTAAGTGACTATGTAAATCTGACGATAGTGAAACACAACCATTTATTTGTTGGTATTGAATGGGGGGAGCTGCAAAATGTGAAGCAGTAATAAATGGAAACTTCCTGCAGACCTCGAGGAATGACAAGGATATTTCAGGCATGTACTGAGGTATTAAAGTATAAGCGTACTATAGAAAGGATGAGGACTCGGCAACCTGGATGCAAATCCTGTCTGTGACAATTATAGCTGTGTAACCATGGGGAAGTCACTTAACCTTCCTGTCTTAGTTCCGACAGTACAACCTGCCAGGGTTATTGCAAGAATTAAATAAAATAATGTGTGCAAAGCACTTAAAACGGTGCCTGGACATAGTGCATTCCATATAAATGTGAGCTATTGGTATTATCATCATCATTATTGTTGTTATGGACAATTGCAAAGGCAGGAAGGGATGTAGAATGCATGGAGCATCAGCAGGGAAGGCCTCAACAAAGTGTACTCTAAGCTGCGCTTTGACATATAGAAATTTTCAAGTGATGGAAATGGACAGTGATTCTGGGTGTAGGGAACAGAATAAGCCAAACTCCAAAGGAAAAAAGTTTGAGATATGCTTAGAGAAAAAGTAGGCAGTCTAGCTGAAGTTTATGATATTGTTGGGAAGTAGAGAGTGATAAGGCTGAAAGGGGAAAAATTTTAGGGTTTGGCAACATTTTGATATGATAACTGAAGAAGGAGGTGTTGTATATAATCCAAATATAAGCTGTACATCCACATAACTCAGTCTCAAAGCAACACTGAACTAAAAAAAAGTCTAACAATCAAAAGTATTTTAAAACCAATTCAAAATTTTACTTGCCATTCTCTAAAAACTTTAAAAAGCATACAATTCATAGTTTAGGAACAATTTTTAAACTTCCCTTTTCTGTCTTTAGTACTTAGAACTCATCAGTTCTGGAGTTTCTCACTCTTTTAATCTCCTACTTTCCATCTCCTTTTCCTGGAAACTCTCTCAAAAGCCTCAGCCCATGAGGCCCTTGTCTTTTGTTCTTTTCTTTCCTTCCTTCTGCCTCTTCAGTCTTATCTTTGTTTATCCATTCTCTTGATTTTGAATCATGAAACTTAAGGGACCAGCCTGAAAAAGGCAGAACTCTCCTAAGAGGGCAGGCTTAGCCAAGCTATCAAAGACAATATTCTCTTATGAGTAGGTGATAGAGAGATTGGGGACATGCTCATATTAATACATTTTTTAATTCATCATACAAAGATAACACTAAGATTTGGAGCCTTGGCGATAAGATAATGGGAGGTATACCATCAAGAAATGAAAGAGCTTTAGGGATAAGATGTTGAGTTGGGGACTGAACATGAATTGGAGCCTAGAACATCATCATTTAGATATAGATGGACAAAAGAAAGCAGGATAAATAAGTCATGGATCTAGACAGATTTGAGCATCATCCTGAAATAAGTGATAGTTAATGATGTAGGAGTGAATGAGAAGAGAAATAGAGAAAAAAATAGAAATATGAGGGTTACAGACAGAATTTTAGACAATATCTGCATTTCAGGGAGAGGACTCATGAAAGGAGAGAGAAATCCTGGTGTATAGGCCTCATCCAGACCAATTCCATCAGAATCTCTGGAGCTGAATTCATGCATTAACATTGCTTAAAAGTCCCCGAGTGATTCCATATGCAGCCAATGTTGAAAACCATTGTTCTAGTGGCTTATACAATGCTGAATGTTTTTAGAGTTTTACAGGAAAGCAGTGGTTAAGGAATGAAGTTCTAGTTCATTGGATTTAAAATCCAGAAACTTCGACACTCTGATTTTGCTGAGGAACTTGAGGCTCTAAGAGACTGATTAATTTTGGATCTTAAACAAGACATTTAATGAATTTCCAACCTACTGCTTACCTCCATTGCCACTGATGCAAACCCCTCTTTCTCCTCTTTTCTCGCTCCAGACTTCCTCACCCTAGCCCAGGTCCTCTACCACCCTTGCCCTGAAACTTCCTGCCCCTAGTTCCAAGGCTGTGCAGTCCTTCCAAAGGCTCTTGGTTCAGGTTTTAGAACACCAAAATCTGTCAGGTTAAAGGCTCATTTGAGGTACTTTCAGCAGCGGCAGACCTAGAGGAATGATCTACGTGGAAATGCTGCCAGAGGAAAACTGTTGAAGGGGCTTTCTCATAACTTTGTGAGCCTGGAAGGAAAGTTTTACCTCTAGAAGAAAATGGGTGGGAAGGAGGGAGGCATCCGGTATTTTTAGGTGCTGGAGGTAAAGATGCCCTGACTTCTAGCACAGCCCCCTCCTCAGAGACTCCAGCAACGCCCTCCATACTGTTTATAAAGTGGTGGCGATGTCTGGGGCTGTGGTGGTAAGTCCTGCCAGAACTGACGAGGACACAGCATTTGTGGGAATTCTGTGACTCAAGAGGCAAAGGGTCAGTTTCTTTTCATTGACTGTGTTCTTGCTGCCCAAGGGTTTATCTCTGAGAATCTTGACTGGTTTCCAGGGTCAGGCTTCACCTCCATTGTTATCTGGAAACACAGGAACAGCCCTTTTGTCGTGCCAGAATGGGTGAGACAACCCCATTCCCTGTGGCACTGTAATCACGCTCTTCCCCCACAAGTAAAGTTCCACACACTTTCAAAAGAGCTAGAAGAGGATTTAAAAAATATATACAAGCCAGCTCATGTTTTTCTCATGCGTAGACATTTGTGCTTGATTTACACCCTCCTCTATATTTCATTTTCTCTGTGGTTCCACAAAGTACCCATGAATGTGTTCTAACAATGGAATGCACCCTGGAGCTTGAGGACATGCCTGGAATCCCTTGCAAACATTGGTCTTTCACTCGTCCTCATACACATAAAGGATATGTACGTGTAACCCCTGAACTTGCATGTGACTCCAGCCCACAGGCATGCTCAATGTGGGTTCGAGTTACACATATGCTGCTTACACCTTGGTTCACAAAACCCCACCTGGTGGTTGGTGTCCATAGGGCCTGTTCACTCCTAGCAGAGCCAGCGTCTGTGTTCACAGTCACATGAAAAATACACCGTTAGGTTTCTGAGAAACAAACGGCAACAGAAAAGAGAGCCAGGGAAGCTGAAAGAGTGGAGCTGCTCCTTCCTCCTCTGTCCTGAAGCAAAGCAGCCAGGGTGTTTTGGGCGAGTTTAGTGTTCTGGGTTCCAGAGTAGACTCTCATAACAGAACCTGATTTAATTCCAAGGCCATGAGCAGCAATCTCCTCCCCAGCGATGTCTGTTGGGTTCCTCCAGCTGTCTCCAGGGCAGTTCTCCCTCAGTGCAAACTATTAGCATTTCCTGTTAAACCATTTCTAATAAATAAATGAATACATCATCTTCCCAACCCAAAACAGGTCTCAAAGCAGCCTTAGGAACTGCTCTGAGCTAAGGACCGACATGGACCACCCAGCACCAACCCACTGGCCCAGAGCCAATGCTGCTTTTGTTTGAATTCCTGTATGAGTAACTGCTCGGGCTGACGCCAGCCAAACTCAGTGAAATATTATTTTTAATATTAAATAAATAGATGGTGGGGTGTGTTGATCTTTTTTTTTTTTCTCAGTAAATTGCAGCATCACAACCTAGAAGTTGGCTCTCGTATCCAGATTTCCTCAGATAGCAGAAGGAAGGTTGACATTCTCTTTGACCTTCCTCATGGAGCACTTACCCCACAAGAGACAGAAAAGTCCCAGTTGGTGTTGACAGGACCCTATTTGGAGTAAACTGGGACTTTAAATGGTAACAAAACATGAAAAGGATCACCAACCATTTTTGTTAAATTTTCCAATTTATTGTTTCCTTTCAATATACAAAAAGCATATGCTGTTTTACATAAAAATCAGAAAGCACAGATAAACAAGAGGAAGCTGAAATGAACTACCCTGGAAGCGATGATTATTGCTAAATTTTGGTGGCTGCTCTTCCCAGCTTCGAATATTTATATGCATATGTCCCACTTGGTGTATGTTGATTTGACGGAAATGGGATCACAATGGGCATATGTATGTTTGTTACAGAAAATTATTTTGGGGAATCTATCTTAAATACTCTTCTAAAACTCCACTCTTCAGAGCTACCTGATTATATGAATACACTACAGTGTACTCAAACCATCTTCCATCGTTGGATATTAAGGTTGTTCTCAAGTTTTTGCTATTACAGAGAACACTCCAGTAAAGAATCCTTGTAGCTAACTCTTTGCATCCATTCTTAATTGTTTCCTTAGGCGAAAGTCCCCCAAATAGAATGTGTTGCTTTTTTTTTTTTTTCTAATATAGGGTCTTAATCTATTGCCCAGGCTAGAATGCAGTAGTGTGATCACAGCTCACTGCAACCTCTACCTCCGGGGCTCAAGTGATTCTCCTACTTCAACCTCCCAGGTAGCTGGGACTACAGGCATGTGCCAACATACCTGGCTAATTTTTCTATTTTTTGTAGAGATGGGGTTTTGCTCTGTTGCCTAGTCTTGTCTCAAATTCCTGGGCTCAAGAGATCCTCCTGCCTCGGACCCCCAAAGTACTGGGATTACAGGCATTACCCACTGTGCCTGCCCCCCCACTCAATAGAATTTTAAGGCTGTGGCTACATATTACCAAATTGCCCTCTGCAACGATGGGAGCATTACTACCAGCAGGGAACCAAAATATTCCCCTGCTTGTACCTCTGCCACACTGCAAGTATTCTTCAAAAATCATCTTTGACAATTTTTTAGAAAAACAAACCAAACAAAACAAAAAAAAAATCCAACTTAAATGTTTAACACGAGAGGTGAGCAATACAGGACTTTTACAAGTCTGAGTGCTAGGTGGCTGCAGGGTGGGCAGTGAAGGTGGTTGACCAAAAGGGAGACCCTGACTGTGGTGGCCCTCAGCACATGAGAAGACACCTTGACATCAGGCTTGGCTGGATGAAAGAAGTGCTCAGAAGCCCCAAAGTGAGGAAGACAAGCGGCTCTACCACAGAGATTCTCAGTGAGATTCATTTCTTTGGAAGGAAAATGACACTGAGTTCAGGAAGTTTGGGGAGCTCTGGGATAAGGCAAGTTAGACAGTTTCTTCACAGTAGAATTTCTCAGAACCTGTGGAATGTGGACGCTCCAGGAGGCCGACACCGTTTCCTGAACTTATTGAATCACTGATGGCCCTGCTTCAGATCCATCTTATTTATTTTCCACAAAGCAACCTGTGGATCCAGTGCTTGGTGGAACACACTTTGGGAAACAGTCTGATGCCATAAAGGGAAAATGGTTTTTACAGAATGGGCAGAGAAATAGGAAAGAAGAGAAGGGATGAGGGACAGAAGAAAAAAAGAGAGGAGAAAAAGAAAGAGAATAAAAAGGGAAATTAGAAAAAAAGGACAGGAGAGAAACCAAAGGAAACGAGACAAAGAGAGGGAGAAAACAATTTAAGAGAATAAGGAAAAGAAATTGGGAGCAGGAGAAGTATAATAGAGAAGTCCCTTATTACTAATCACCTCCCCATTCCTTTTAGGAGAGATGTAGGTGCCTGTCATCTCTTCCAGGCACAGGGCTCCTACAGGCCACCCCAAACCTCAGCCTGTCACTCTTCAAGGTGATTTTCTCTGAAATGTTCTCATTTAACAGCTTTTTCCTCAATGGCTATTACTTAAAATGCAAGGGTTCACTGGCAAGGGAAGCTCAGGTAGAATAAATGGTAGGCCCGGCTGGGCACGGTGGCTCACGCCTGTATTCTCAGCACTTTGGGAGGTGGAGGTGGGCGGATCACCTGAGGTCAGGAGCAAGACCAGCCCGGCCAACATGGTAAATCCCTGTCTCTACTAAAAATACAAAAATTAGCTGGATGAGGTTTGGCACTCCTGTAGTCCCAGATACTCAGGAGGCTGAGGCAAGAGAATTGCTCGAACCCGAGGGGCAGAGGTTGCAGTGAGCCAAGATCATGCCACTGCACTCCAGCCTGGGTGACAGAGTGAGATTCCATCTAAAAAAATAAATGAAATGGTAGGTCCTAAAGAAACCCTGGAAAAATAGAAAGAAATTCCAAACATATGTAATCATTATGTCTTTTATGGTTGTTGTGTAGCTTTATGTCGAAGCACCATAGGACATGACCAAAATGAAACAAACACCCTAGGGCCTACCCACTTAGAAAGCCTGGTTGCCTAAAGAGCCGACAAGGCAAATCGATGGCTTTTGGATACCAGCTGGGCCTTTCATCCATGAGGGCCTGCTTTCCGGCAAACTGAAAACACCAAAGTAGTCAAATAAACGAAAAGCTTAAATGCAGTGTATGTACACAGTCCATAAACCCTTTAGAATTCTGCAACAAAAAGACAATTATTTAATAGAAGCTGTTCGTTATTTTTTTCAAAAAAGTCTCAAGTAATTGCATACTGAAATAGAAATAGGCATTTTGAAATAAACTCATGGTGTGTTCATCCAAATCTGAAGCCCCTAAAAATTTCAGAATTATGGGGTAGGATTTGAAGCAGTTACATTAAGATTGATGTCATATTTCATTAGAGCATTGATTCCTAGGCTCTTAATCACTGGGAGTTTTTTTATTAGCATTGTTCTCTGCAAGCAGTCACTTATCTTAGGTCATCACTGTGTATTCAAGTCCACAATTGCTCATGGGTTCAATTGGCATCCTGGACTGTCAGATGGACCAATAACATTCCAGAAATTTCTGTGACTTCAACAAATGTCAATCATAGCGACTAGTGTGATACACCTTAGTGAATGGGGTAGATACTGTTCTGCTCAAAAGGAAAGAACCTTGACAACTCTATCATAGGGAAGGAGTTGGGCCTTCATATTATCAAAAATAAGATATAAGTCATTATTGCTGAGTTTGTAAATGCCTCATGAGTCAAGATCCCAAGGACGGAAACACCTACATTTGAGATTTTTCTGAAAACCTTCCAGCTTTCAATAATTGTGACTTTTTTTTTTTTTTAAATTTAAAACAGAGTCTCACTCTGTTCCCCAGGCTGGAATACTGCAGTGGCACGATCTTGGCTCACTGCGACCTCCACCTCCCAGCCTCCCAAGTAGCTGGGATTATAAGTTGCCATCATGTGCAGCTAATTTTTGTATTTTTAGTAGAGATAGGATTTCACCATGTTGGCCAGGCTGGTCTCGAACTCCTGACCTCAAGTGATCTGCTCACCTTGGCCTCCCAAAGTGCTGGGATTACAGGCCTGAGCCACCGTGCCTGTCCAACACTTTTCTGAGTTGACTCATCTTGAGCCTGTCAACCAAGGACAGCTAGTGATGCCACAAATGTGGTTGTTCTCACTTCCCTGTCAGTGCAGACATCTCCAACCCATCTATACTCTTTCCCATTGAGTGATTCTTCTCAATGTAATGTTCTAAGCAATGAATGAACCAGAGCTGTTACTGGAGATGGAAGTCACTTGCCTTCCTGCATCCCAGGTGATTTGTTAATAAGGCAAGTATGAGGGATACAGGCTCAGATTCTCTTAAGTAGGGAAACTTGAGATGCCATGATAAGGGTGGAAGATATAGACATGAAGGGAACAAAGGGATATAGAGGTCACTCAAGAATAAGAATCTGGCCGAGCACGGTGGCTCATGCCTGTAATCCTAGCACTTTAGGAGGCCGAGGCAGGTGGATCATTTGAGGTCATGAGTTCGAAACCAGCTTGGTCAACATGGTGAAACTACTCTTCACCATAGTGCCTCGCTTCTTTCCCTCTTCTCCTCCTTTTCCTTCTCTTTGTTGCTCTTCTTCTTCATTTTTTTAGTTGATATTGCCACTCTCTCAGCACTCCAATGACAGCTTGTTTGCAAGATCATTTCAGAGGCATGATGCTGCTGTCAGGACTGCAGTTGTGGGAGGAGCTGACTCTCCCAGGGGTGATGCAGACAGGGTTGTGAAGAGACTGAGTCACACCCTAGGCTGAGTCACCTTCACTGGGTAAGTGTGGACCTGCAGCTGAACCACTGCTGGTGGCATGTACCCTAATATGCCTGTATCAGTGTATTACAGATTGGGCTGCCATAACAAAATACCATAAACTAGGTAGCTTAAACAATGAAAATGTATCTTTTTTGCAGTTCTGGAGGCTGGACATCTGAGATCAGGGTGTCAGCATGGTCAAGTTCTGGTAAGGGCTCTCTTCCTGGCTTGCAGATGGCTGCGTTCTTGCTGTGTTCTTACGTGGCAGAGAGAGAGAAAGAGAGGCTTTCAAGTACCACTTTTTATAAGGATACTATTCCCATCTAAGACTTGAAGATCCCATCCTCATGACCACATCTAAATCTAATTATCTCCCAAAGTCCCAGTCTCCAAATACAATCACGTTAGGGGTTAAGGCTTCAGCATATGGATTGGCGGAGAGTGGAGGAGAACAAGTTTAAGTACATAGGAATCAGTGAGGGTGATTTAAGTTGTAAGTAACAGAAGACCCAACTCAAAGAAACTTCAGCAATGATAGGCATCTGTTGGCCCAAGAAACTGGAGGCACGTTAGGGTGGCTGTCAGGAACAGTTGATGCTGAACAGCCCGAACCATGGAACTCTGGTGTCCATAGCACTGCCTTCATCCTAAGACTGCTTATTCTTTCAGTGTCGAATGTCTGAGACTTTGTGCTTCATAGTTCACCTCCAGTGAACATGTCTCCTAAGTTGAAATTATGTCATGGCCTCATTCCCACATCAATTACTGTGGCCAGTTAAACCGGTCAAAGTTTTTTCTGGGAGCTGAAGAATCAACCCATTCAAATTCCATAGCTACTTCATAATCTGAGAAAGAAAGGAACAGAGATGGTAGGAGATGATTATGTTGCCCATTACAGTTTTCTCTTTAAAATTGTCCACTTTACAATGTTGACTATGTCTGGTGCATGGTAAGTTCTCAGTAAATATAAGTAGTCTAACTTATATCCTGCCTGCGTATTAGGAGTTATTGTGAATGTCCAGGGAAGGGGTAATAATGAGATGGACCTACGGAAAGCATAAAGGGAAATGCTGTCAACACCTCTCTGAACTCTTATGTTGTGGCAACACAAAGAAATTCAAGAGAGGGGCAGAAGTTTGTGGCCCCAGAAGCTGCATTTGGGGTTTCACTGGGATCACATTGCATCTGTATGCACTTCCTCTTCCACATCTGGGGAGAGCTATTTTCATTATGGAAATTGGCATTGGGTCAAGCCAGCCTGGTAGGATCTGAATTTTCTCTTTACTTAAAACGTTCGCCTGAGGTCAGGAGTTTAAGACCAGCCTGGGCAACATGGTGAAACCCTGTCTCTACTAAAAATACAAAAACTTAGCTGGATGTGGTGGTGCATGCCTGTAGTCCCAGCTACTCAGGAGGCTGAAGCAGGAGTATCACTTGAACCCGGGAAGTGGAAATTGCAATGAGCCAAGATGGCACCACTGCACTACAGCCCAGGTGACAGAGCGAGACTCCATCTCAAAAAAAAAAAAAGAAAAAAAGAAAAAAATTTACTCTGACTTATATCCATACATCACATTGTAAATGACTTTGGAACATACCTAGTTAACAAGCTGGGAGTCCATTATGCTAAGTGAAATAAGTCAATCACAAAAAGACAAATACTGTGTGATTCCACTTATATGAGGTACATAGGGTAGTCAAATTCATAGAGACAGAAAGTAGAATAGTGGTTGCCAGGGAGTAGGGGAAGGTAGGAATGGGGAGTTAGTGTTTAATGGATACAGAGGTTCAGTTTTGCAAGATGAAAGGCGTTCCGGAGATGGATGGTGGTGATGGTTGCACAGCAATGTGAATGTACTTAATGCCACTGAACCCTACGTGTAAAAGTGGTTAAGACAGTAAACTTCTGTGATGAATATTTTACTATAATTGTTTTAAAATTAGGAGTCATGTGTGGGATTTCCCTTTTTACCTTTTACTATCATTTTTTTTAAAGCTCTTTTCTATTGCTACTTTAATCATCTTACTTGTATAGTCAGCAAAAAAGATGATTTGTTTTTCCACCCCAGGCACCAAGATTTCTTCTTTAAGATTAAATTTAGACCTTCTAGTGAGGTACTCTAGATTATTTTCTAGACTTACTATGTATTAATTTTCTTCTAAAATTTTCCTTTCCATTTTTGCCCTCTCTGATAGTGGAATTGTTTTGCAGCTCCTTTTTCTCCTTTTTCTTTTCCCAAAATTGGCTAACTTTAGTGACTATTAGAGTTACTGTCATCATACATTTTCTTGGGAGGATCAGAACAGCCCAGCCAAGTTTTGGGTAAGATATAGCAAAAGCCAAATTCTCCCATGGATTGTGGCTGCAGCCTGAGTGTCACATCCTTCGCCAGGTGCTCGGCTGTCACCTACTTTGCCAGGTCCCTTATAAACATGACTTCATTAGCCTGTCACAGCTTCCCTGTGAGGTGTGTGTCTCATTGTCATTATACACCAGGACACTCAGAGAGGTTGAGTAACTTGTTCAAATCTCACAGCTGGTATCCTTGGCCCTGAAGCTTGATAAGGTCTTTTTTTTTCTTTTCTTTTCTTTTTTTTTTTTTTTTGAGACAGAGTCTCACTCTGTTGCCCAGGCTGGAGTGCAGTGGTGAGATCTCAGCTCACTGCAACTCTGCCTCCCAGGTTAAAGTGATTCTCCTGTCTCAGCCTCCCAAGTAGTGTGCCACCATGCCCGGCTAATTTTTGTATTTTTTTAGTAGAGATGGGGTTTCACCATATTGGTCAGGCTGGTCTTGAACTCCTGACCTTGTGATCTGCCTGCCTCGGCCTCCCAAAGTGCTGGGATTACAGGCATGAGCTACCGCACCTGGCCAGGTCTTTCTTTTTATACTCCACTGCCTCCATCCAGTCTTTTCCTCCTATCAAGGCATTAGGATAGCCCCATCTCTGACCTCCTGGGGCACTGTCTGCATTTGCAGGGGAGTGAAAAAGCCTGCTGGGAAGAGCTGGTAGTAGAATCCCCTGCAGTAAGAGATGAGTTATCCTGGCTTTCGAATTGCCTCCCTCCTTATCCCCTAGTCTGCCCAATTCCTCCAGGTTCCCCTAGTTCTCCAGCTGCCGTCACCACATCTAACCCAAATGACACTTTGATCCTCTCTTGGAGCCAACATGGGTGTAGACAAACCCCCTTATTCTGTGTTCAGCAGAAAGAAGGATAGCACTTTTCACAAGTAAAGAACATTTTCTAAGAAAGAAGACAAAACCAAGCTGCAACCAGAAAAGACAAAAGCATCCGAGTAGATGTACTGACAGTGGACGTCCTGCCTCTCTTCGTAATTTAACTGCAGTCCTTCCAGAGTGGCTAAGGGTTTTTTTTTTTTCCCCATAAGTTATTGGAGTACACGTGGTATTTGGTTACATGAGACATTCTTTAGAGGTGATTTGCGAGATCCTGGCGCACCCATCACCCAAGCAGTATATACTGCACCATATTTCTTGTCTTTTATCCCTCGCCACCTTCCCACTCCTCCCCACAAGTCCCCAAAGTCCATTGATTTAGCTGCGGTTCTACTCCTCAGTCCCCTCAAGAGGAAGCAGAATCCCAATTCTTTCTTCCTTCCTAGGGCAACAATAGTTCTGAGTGGCCGATGGACCGCTGCCCCTCAGGAGATAACGTTCACATTTCTCCAGGGTTAAGGTTACATGACCAATTTCCACACCTGGAACTTCGTGTCCTCCTCTCCTGACAAGGGATTGAGGAAACTGACATACTGAGAGGAACTTGACAGGAGTTTAATCCTTGAGGCCACTCCCACAAACAAGATATTGTAAAGAAGAGTTAAGAATGTGTTCAAATTCCAGCACTGCCCACCGCTAGCTGTGAGACTTCAAGGTGGGCAAATTGTTCAGCCCTTTAAAGTCCCACTTCTCCCCATGTAGGGGCTCTGGGAGAACTGAAGAGGTTTGTACACACAGTGCTCAAAAAACTCCCAAAACATTCAATGTTATTAACAACCCTGGGAACTGGGTGTCAACACTCCACTTTTACAATTAAGACAGGTCTGCTGAGGTCAAGGCCCACGTTCTTTCTATTTCCCCATTGCTGCGGCCCTCATCTGAGCACTTGCTCTCATACTGCCTTGCACCATTACCAGACTGTGCATTTGTGGAGGCCATAATAGCCCTAAGTAAATAACTGTTTGAATTAAATGCATGAATGCCTGTGTTAGTAAAAGGAGAGGAAATGATTTGAATTTGAGAGACAGCAAAAGTACTTATACCAGAGGCGAATAGATTAATTCATTTAGACAGTTAATATTTACTGAGTATTCACAGGGTACCCAGCCCTATTCATGCTGATTCCACAATTTTGGATGCCTGGAGGGCATGGGGAAGGTAGGGTGGGGCGACTGGAAGAATGGGGAAGTTGGTCTAAAAAAGTCTGAATTATAATTAATATCCTTCTTTTCAGATAATTATAATCTTCAAGTTGGGTTGAAAAAGTATTGTTGGATTAAGTAAAAAAATGATAATATCATTTGCAATCGCTATATTAGTTATTGTTATGGGAAAACATTTCTGCCTCTTCTATCCCCAAATCCTAGTTACATGAATACTTTGCATAATCTCACAAAGCTAGTAATTTTAATTGTAAATTAGTATAGAGTCCAAGTGAAGTTTTGTATTGGACTCTTCCTATGGGCAGAAAGTGACACCATGCCTAGGATCAGGGGACAAGATGCCAGAGAGCAGGACTTCCTGTCTTGAAGATGATTTATGATCCCTGACTTGGTCATTCATTTAATTTAAGAACAGGACAAGTAGCACAGGTGGGAATCCCAAAGGTCACAGGCATCTGCAGTCAGTTTGGAGTAACATTGCCATTGCTACGAAGGCTTGATGCAGTCAGGGTCATGGATAGATTGGTGAAGCGAGGGGAAGACATGGAGGATTCCAGGGCTGAGAATCCCTCAGTGTTGGCATCTGCAGGTTCAGACAGGTAAGAGAACAGACAGGTTAAAGCAGGTTGGATCACAGATGACACGGTGATAAAGGACTCATAGGAGCATGAGTTCTTGAAAGTAGTGTTAAAATCAGAGTGAGATGAATCTGGGGATCTCAGTTCTCTTGCAATCAATCTTGAATCATTAAATGGATTTTGGTTGATGCAAAAAGGGGACTTGTGAAGGCAGCCTAGTAATGTGCCTCCAAGCATATAGTATTTGAATCCCAATCTGTCACAAGCTGACTGATAGCAGTAAAGTATGTAATCTTTGGGCTTCCACCACCTCATTTGTAAAGTGGGGATGACAACAGTACTTGCTTCATTTGGATGTCATGAGGATTAAATAACTTGGCAAAGGTTACATGCTTAGCTGTACCCAGCACCTAGAAGGTGCTCAGTACCAGGCAGCGATGATTATTATGAATGTGTAGGACCTAGATTACTATGAATGTGTAGGACCTCACATTTGGTTTGTGAGTTCCTCAAGGGCAGGTTCTATGATTTTGTCTTTAAGTGCTCATCAAATTACTTAGTTCATCACCCTTATTGTCGTTAATAAAATAACTCTCAGCTACTTTGAAACATGGCTTCTGCTTCCAATGGCGACTACTGTCTGATACCAAGCAACCTCTCCATGGACCTGGAACCAGCTCTTCCAGATTATTTCCACCAGCAAAGAGATAGCTGAGCCATGGCAATGTGCACAAGCTATCACATGAGTCATCCCTGTGCCCATCACATACCGCTACACTATTCCCTGGACCTCAGATCCCAGTAAAGTCGACAGTAGGGAGTACTTCTGAAAGCAGAAGTAGAGAATTGTGGACTCAGAGGGTTGGAAGGGATTTTGAAGGTCCTCCAGACCAACCACCACATAGTAACAGTAACAGTAATTAGAGTAACGACAAGCAGGAAATGGAGAGTAGTGAAGGGAGGAAGGAAGGGAGCCCTCCGAGAAAAGGCAAATGTAAAGGCCCTATGGTGGCACAACAGAAGCCTTGCTTCTAATTATGAGGTTATCAACTGTTCTCCTTTAATTTGGGTGGTCTGGGACCCCTGGGGAATAGACAGGACATCTCTTCTTCAAATACTGAGGTCTCTGGCTGAGAATTACTTTTGCAAAGAGGCAGCTAGCGTCTCTTGTGTATGTTCTCATCAGATAATCTTAGTTAAATTATAGAGATTTATAACTTTTTTTAACTCTACTCTCTTTTGTGTGGCTTTCTTAGTATGTAATGCATGTTACCATCTTTCTTTCTTTGCAGTTTTTAAATGTTAAGGCTCTCTACATCTCATACATTCAGTGTAGAATTTTTTTTTTAAAAACTCCCTTCATTTTCTTATTTTCTCTACTCTGCCTCTTCAATTCTTTATATTCTGCCCCTTTGCCATTGTCTTCTTTATTTATTTTCTTTTCTGTCTTATTCTCTGTTCATCTTGCTCTAATATTGCATGTGAGTTTCTATTCAGTGAAGGTTTTTATTGGACTGTTGCTATGGGCAGAAAGTAGTTAGAAAGTATCTTCAGCCCAAGACAACTCCATCTGTTTACAGAGAGGGAAAGCTGGGGGTTCAGCTCTGGACTGGAAACCAGGATTCTGGCCCTTCCCTTATTGTGTGGCTCTGACATTCCCTTAGTGCTTTCCATTCTTAGGTCTTAGAATTGAAAAGAGAGAATAAACTAGGGCATTACTCGGTAATGCATTCCATGAATCACCTTTTTATGAAAGTCTTGAAAGACACAGCTTCACCATTCAAGGTGCAAGATGTTCCAGGCTGATATTATGCTCTCAGAGAACTAGGTGTTCTGGCTGAAGCCCAGTCTCTGCTGCTCTATTGTCCACAGGCATTGTGACACTTTGTAATTCTGGGTAGGCTTTGCTTTAGAATCAGAGACTTTGTGAGAAAAGTTCTTCAAAGTCATGCAGTCCATCTAGCCATCTGATGTCTGAATCCCTGAATCCAGGGAAGGGAAACTCCTACTTCCCAAGGCAGCCCAATTCATCCCATGGCCAAATAATAAAGCTGAATTTTCAAAAAAAAAACATCTCTATGTGGTTGTTTGCTTAGCAGACACTCCTTCCATTAATTACAAGGTTATCAACTGTTTTCCTTTGTTTTGAATGGTCTGAGACCCCTGGGGAATAGATAAGAGGTCTCTTCTCCAAATACTGACGTCTCTGGCTGAGAATTACTTCTGCAAAGAGGCAGCGAGCACCTCTTGTGGATAATAGCTAGTCTTAATTTTCAGTAGTCATGGCTCATTTCCTTTCTATTAAGGTTTTTGCTGGGTGCTGTGGTGCACACCTATAGTACAGCTACTTGGAGGCTGAGCATAGGGTGGGAGGATCACTTGAGCCCATTGAGCCCAGAAGTTTGAGTCCAGCCTGTGTAATAAAGAAAGACTCCATGTAAAAAAAAAAAAAAAAAAAAAAAGAAAGAGAGAGAGACACACACAAAGGGCTTTAAAGAGTTATCAGAATACTGGATTAATATTGCATTATTTTTCTTAAATTTAGATATGGAGGTAAAAATGTGTCTCTAGTGTGTGGATCCATGTTCATCATCCATATCAGGTCAATGATAATAGTTAACACTTCTATAATAGCTTCCACTTCTATAGACGCTAACAATTCTAACACTATTATGTGCTAGGCACCATTCTAAGCATTTTGCAAAATTAAATCAAGAAAATGTCATTTTTCTAAACAACTTTCCTTATTTGCTTCCCTCCAGGGGCCCAGAATATGATGCCACACCAACAAAAGAAAGAACCTGATGTCATCTAGTCCAATACCAACTTTCCAGATAAGTGTCAGGATATATGCCTCACTGAAGGCCTCACAGCTATTAGGGGCAGTCAGATCTCCTGGCATCTGGGCCAGAAAATATCCTGAGTACTTCAAACATCTTAACAAGAACAAGCTGACTATTCATAACCAGGATCAAGTAAGGTATTTTAGGAACCTGAGATTATTTTATCATAAGAGCCGGTCTCATTTTGCTCAACATGTGTGCAATACTCTTCCACAAGATGGCAAAATCACTTTTCTATTTTTCTGAACTTTTTTCTTTAAAAATAAGCCCTTCTTTGAATTTCCCTTTAGGCACTTGTATCATCCCTCTTTCCATTTCCCAGGCTCTTTAAAAACCTTCCTTATGCAGCCAAGTGAATTTTTATTCAAGTTAGGACAGGGGTTTCTGGATTGGGAGCAAAATAGTCATTCGAATTTCTCTACAACTGACTCTCTTATCAGAACCGACAAACACAGTTTGGTTGACCTATTCAAGATCTGTTGGATCTTCCTCCTATGTGGCTTATGGTGAGGGATGTAAGAGCAGTGGAGGGAGGTGCCAGAGAGAGGGAAACCCTGGGTAGAAGAGGGACAAGGATGGCATCTTAGCTGGCTGCGTAATGAACAGAACACCTCCCTAGAGGGAGAGAAGAGCTGGCTCCCTGGCTGTTTGCTTCCATGGAAATCCATCTGATACCTGCTTCTGGGGCTGACCAGGAGCACCATATGGAAACTCCCTGACCAATTCTGCTTCTGAACATTTCCTCCCAAGAATCTCTGCCTGTGCCCTGTCCACATTTGGAACCAGGCCTGGCAACATCAATAAAGATGAAAGACTTTTGTCTTCTCAGAACATGGGGATATTCTAAGTCAACAGCAGTTTTTCAATAGCGGTTTGATGAATCAGTATGTGGATTACATAGAATATTCTAAAACTCATGTTTGCCTGCAAGAAGTGACAGCTTTATAAACAGTGTGGACATGGATGAATGAGTCAAATTCACTTTAAAACGTATGCTAAGACAATATCAAAACGATTTTGTTGTGTAAGATATTGTCCAGAATGTATTCATTGGGTTTGAGCTTCTTTTAATTTTACAAAGAAATTATTATAGCTATATTTGTTGGGAAAAAATACTGAAGATAGATTCGTTGATTTTTAGTTAGGTTTTGGGCAAAACATATGTTTTCTCTAATTATCTGAACTTTTCTCCACTTCAGTAACTAGCAAGATGGGATTTGTATGGGTTTTAGAGTCACACACACCTGGGACTTAACAATTGTGGGTGCTTGTTTATGTTACTTAACTCTCTGAGTCTCTGCCTCCTTACATGTGATAGTATTTATCTCACAAGCCATGATGAGCTTCAAATAAGATATTGCACATAGAATATATTTGTACAGTACTAGGTATACAGATATTCTGTAAAGGTTTCTCTCTCTCTCTCTCTCTCTGTGTGTGTGTGTGTGTGTGTGTGTGTGTTTGGAGAGAAGAGGAGGAATTGAGTTGATGAGTATGAATTGGAGGACCGTTCCAGAAATAAAGGATCTGTAAACATCATAAGTATCTAAAAACCAAATACAAACCCAGAAAGGAACAGAGATAAGAAATAGAAAAAAGAAGTTTGGAAAAATGCTGTCAACAAAAAATATTTATTAAATACCTGTATTTAGGGTCCTTTGCCAGGTAACCAATGTATGGGACTGAAGGATAGTGCTTGCCCTAAAGGAGTCTTTAGTCCATTTGAGGGAGTCTTTAGTCCATTTGAGGATACAAGACTTATTCATGTGTAAAAGACAATTAAAATGCAAAGGAATCATTACTGTTGCAGTTGAGAGGAGAGAGCAATCTCTGTATTTATCATGTCTTTGGAGACCATACAGAAGTTCAAGGGTGCTGTGGGCAGAAGGAAAGGGCAGATGAGAACATTTTGAAAGCACCAGCCTTATGAGTCTGATGACAAAGACTCACAAATGTCTACACATTTAGTTTTGTTAAAACAGCAGCGGTGAAAAATTATCTTAACAATCTCGGAAACAACAGAAAATCCCCAAACAATACTAAGTGGAGCCTGGTAGCCTCGCTGCACTTATGCCAAGGGGGAGGGGATGGATGGACTAGCTGAAGATGTTCAGTGCATACTCCTGGCTTCCTTATTCGGTCTAAGAGACACCGACACCGTTTGTAGAGTTATTTATCCAGATCCTCTTTAAGCTCCATTTCTTTCTCTTCCCAGCAGATCCCTAGAGAGATGCCCTTTCGACCCTCCATCTCTGCTAAATGCCTGTTGGATCCCAGCAGTGGAGGCTGCTAGATGGTTGGATTTACTTAGAACAGACTATTATGAAGGTCTGTTAGGGTTGGTGAAAAGAATTCTAGACAAATCTTCCAGGTTAGAAGATAAATGACAGCGCTTCCCAAAGGTATTCCCATGAGAAAGCACAGCCACCATCCTACAGAGGGTTAATAGTTTCCCCCTTCTCCAACCCCCAACTTGCTGTCAGAGATCAGCTAATCTGATAATTACGGCAACAAACACAGTTTAGACAAACAAGACCTGACCCTGAGGGTTTGGAATGAAAACATTTACTCTCTCCCTCCCCAGAGAGACGGTGCCTGGAGCATACACACAGAGAGACACTGGGAAAATACCCTTGTGCTGGAGCAACAGGGTGAAAACATCTGTGTTCCTGAGCTGCTTAGGAAGATAAAGTTGCTGGGGAGGCGGCTCGGGTGGGGGAGGCAGGAGAAGCGGGGAATGGTGCAGTCCGAGGGTGTGCATGTTTGGAGCAGATGGAAAATGTACCCCCATAACTGCAGATGTAAGCAAATTATAATTGATTTTACAACAGAGACAGAGTGAGAGGAAAGGTACAAAGGAGACCGATGCAGGATTTCAGTGAAAATCTGGGGAGTGGCTAACGGAAGAGAAACAGCTTAAAACACCAAAGTAGGATTTATTCCCCAGAGCAAGAGGGGAAAGATCTTCACAGCAGTCTTGACTCTAAGAAAATCTAATATCTGCCTGCCAGTGAGGAGACCCAAGCTCTAACAATCTAAGCTGGCCAGTCGTCTTCTTCCTATCCCCTAGTTTAGCTTCTAAACTGAACAACGTGCCCTTTCCCAGTCACTGCCTGTCCTCAAAAATTATCAAGCGATTTTTTCCCCTTTTACTTATAAAAGCAGCTTCCTAGAAGAAATCTTTCTGGGTTGCTTAAACCAGAGATTGTGACTTGGATCTGCCTCAACCTGGAATTCCAACAGTTACTCCTTTCCCAACTCCAGCCTGAAGTTTCCCTCTTCTGGTGGCCACACATCATTTCGGTTTTGCCCATGACTGAGGGTGAGTCAGCTGGCAAACACTCCTTGCCCCTTAGGATTCTCCAAATTAGATCTAGACATCCACATCCTTGGGGTATTTGCAGATCGCATATATGGATGCACCAAGCTAAGAGGATAACTGCTGTGACTGAAAATAGGATAAACATTTTAAATGAATTCCGTAAGCTGAAAGATGGTCTCAAATCAATAAGAACGCACAAGGAAAAAACGCAAAGCACTGCATTTAGGCCCGACAATCAATTGCACAGATATAGGATGGAAAACAAAATATAGACCTACAAAACAACAGTTGAAAAAACAGACCAGTTTTTGTTAGGCAATTGGCTCAATATGAGACAGCAATGAATCTATCTGCTTAAATAGTGAATGGAATCATAGTAGGCATTAATAAAAGTATTGTGATCACATTAATAGTTCCCTATGTTCTTAACAAGGGAAAGGTAGGATGGGACTGAACAAATCTTTTTCTTTTTTTCTTCCAACTTTAGCTGTTGGTTGACCAAGTACATGCAGTCCTGTAGGCTGTGCAGAGCAGTTTTGTTTTTTGTTTTGATTTCAGGTTCAAGTCCCCTATTGCAATCTATACAAGGTCCACCTTGGCAATTGTGAGTGGCTCCCACATCCTGTTTATCCTGTTTGTCCCACTTGCTCCTGTGTTTTGAGGCTCACTTGGCTGCTCCTCTGCTAGTCTGTTGGAGAGTCCTCTACTCCCAGAGAGAGACACCTCTTTCCAGACAGAACAGTCCTCTAACTGTTCCTCACACACACCATGGTCGTTTGTTCATTCATATATCCATGGAACATCCACTATGTGCCAGGCACTGTTCCAGGAACTGGGGACTCAGTGGTGAACAATACAGAGTCATTGACCTCATCAAGCTTCCACTCTCATGGAGGTAGGCAGGCCCAAAACAAAAACTTTAAAATGTCAGAAAATGAGAAGGTATGAGAAGTTACCCAGTACTTGAAAAACCTTCCACCTTCTGCCTAGGCTTTTCAGAATGTGACTTCCTGCTTCCCAACCCAGCTCAAGTTCCACTTTCCCCTTGGAGGCAGAGAACTCCTCTGAGCCGTCATCATCCCTGAACTGTTGCCCAGGGGCTTGTACCACATAATTTAGCATTCAACTGTGCTCTAATTGTTTCTCTAATGCCAATTTTGCTTCCCCAACAGACTGTAGGAGACTGTTAGCTCTTTGAGGTTATAAGATATGCCTTCAATTTAAATATATTTAGTCAAGCTCTAGCTAGGATGCTCTTTAGAGGGAAATGAAAAGCACAGTTCAAACATGACTTTAGGTTTTTAAGCCGATTCCCAGATAACAAGAGAACTTCTTCCTGTGCTCCTGGAATCCTCTAAAATAAGAATGTAAAGTTAGGACAATACTTTGTTTATTTGCTGAACTTACATTCCCCAAAGAGTCCTAGACTCTGTAAGGAAATCTTTAAAACAACAAACATACCTTAAATCAGGCAACAGCAAGATTAAGAGGGACCAGCAGGAGAGAAACATCCAACAAGCTCAAAGAGGGAGGAAAGGTAAGTACAAAAAATGTCAAATTCCAAAAAATGCTTCGTTTGGAGTTTAGCCCAAACAATATTCTTCTGGGCCCCCTCACACTCTGTGGAATCAAAGCAGGCCAAGAAAACCCGGAAACAATACAAATGGTCATCAATAAAAGACTGGTTAAAGAAGTAATGGTGCCTTCATACTGTGGGCTGGTATGTGGAAAAAATAAAGTAGGTAAAGCTATATACACAGACATAAAAAGTTTGATAATTATATAGTTTAAGAAGCAAGTCTCAGAGCAATATAGATAATAGAATCCTTTCAATTTAAAAATTATATGTATATATGTATGTGTATATGTGTATATATACATATATATATGTATGTGTATATGTGTATATATACATATACATATATATATATATATATATACCAAATTTGTTGCCATGGATATTTCTGGTAATGGGGTTATAGGTAATAGGTTGCAGGAGACAGGTAAGGGAATTTAATAACTTATTTTTGCTTTATATACTTGTGAAATGTTATATATCCTACATTTGTTTTATTTAGAATGAGCACTTATTGTTTTGATAAAACAATAAACAATAGAAACAACCAGAGCATTCATTGATCTTTCTTTTGGAGAAGACACACATGTTGTAAGGAACATGATCATTACTACTGTTTGGTTTGCTCCTTGGAGAATTGTGGGTGCCTTGTGCACCTGTGGAAGCACTTCTGGAGATAAATCCTAAGCATTTGTCAATGGACTGTACGTGGTTATCCCCTAGGTGACACTCCTAGGGGGAACAAAAGCATATCCAAACTGAAGACATGGCAGGGCACACCAGGGGAGAGATGGAGAGGCAGCCAGAGGCAGGTTTCACAAGTTTGCTTCCTAACGCAACTCGAGGATGCACTCAACAAAGGCCTTGACAATTTTTTTGTTGTATAAATGAATTCCTAGAAAAATATGTATAAGTGAAATTTTATATCAACTGTAATTTTAAGCAGCAAGGGAAAACAGTATTTAAGAGATGCTGAGGTCTGGGTCATGGCTTTGGAATGTTAGAGATGTTTTGAATTCTAAGTTTGCCACTTACTAGCTTTGTGATTTGGGGCACATAGTCACCTCTCATGTTTTCTTACTACCTCTCTGAGTCTCTTTCGGGGACTCTTCCTTCTCTTTCCATTCCTGAAATGCTGGCACATCCCAGGCTGCTGCCAAGGCCCTCTTTGGTCTTTCCTGGGTAATGTCATCTTCCCATAGCTTCAGTTCCCACTGCATGCCCATGGCACACATCGGCTCAGGCCAAATCTCCTCAGCTACATGCTTTGGCTAATACCTAACGAATCTCCATAGACATACGGTAAAACCCTTTAAGGTGTTTTATAGGGTGCTTCTAAATCTGGGTCCAGTGTATCTTGATACAAAATATTTTACATATTTATGGGGTACATGTGATATTTTGTTACATGCATGGAATGTATAAGAAGTCAGGAATATTTATCATTAGTAAGTGTTGGGAACATTTCAAGTCCTGGCTTCCAGCTATTTTGAAATATACAATACATTATTGCTAACTATAGTCACCCTACTCTGCAACTGAATATTAGGACTTAATTCTTCTAACTGTAAGTCTATATCCATTGACCAACTTCCCTTCATCCCCCTGCCATCCCACACACCCTTTCCATCCAGTGTACCTTTTCAGTCTTATTGCTGAAACCTCTCTTTCCTCTCCACTCGAATCATACCAAATCACTTTTCAGTTCTTTGACCATGTTATATGCTCTCTTAACTCTGGGGCTTTGCAACTGCTGTATCCTCAGCTCTGAGCCCCCTTTCTCCTGCTTTTGTGTTGGCTAATTTGTGCCCATATTTAGATCTCAGCTTAGACCTCACTTTTTCTGAGAAACCCCTCTTGATCCTCCTTGTCCAGGCTAGTGTGTTAGCACCTAACCTAGCAATTTCCTAGAACTGCTCTCCTCACACTGCACTGAATGGTTCATTTATACATTTGAATTGCTCTCAAGATTGTTAGCACCATGAAGGCCAGACAGTTGTGAGTCCCTTGGTATCTGGGGGTAACTGGTTCCAGGACCCCTGCAGATACCAAAATCTGGAGATGTTCAAGGCCCTTTTATAAAATGGCATAGTATTTGCATGTGGCCCATGCACATTCTCTCATATACTTTAAATCATCTTTAGATTACTTATAATGCTTAATACAATGTAAATTCTATATAGTTGGTTGCTATACTGTATTGCTATATTTTTATTGTAATTTTTAATTTTTTTGTCCCAGATATTTTCAATCAGCAGTTGATTGAATTCGCGGATGGGGAACCTGCAGATTGGGAAGACCAACTGTATTTGTCTTGTTTGTCACTGTATGCTTAGAGCATAACCTCTAATACTAGCGCTCAATAGTCCCATAATAATTATTGTATGAATTACCGTTATTATGAATATGAGCAAGGTGATATAATGGTTAAGAGTTGAACTCTGGTTTCAAATTTTAGTTCTTAACAGCTAATAAAAAGCAATTGGCTAAAATCAGCAGCTACTATGACAAAGTCATGTGGTAGCATCGGGCTCAGCAGAGACTTTACTGGGAGTTACCTTCCAGATGGGCATCTGAGAAGTTGGCACTGGGTGGTCTTTGGGAGATGCTTCTGCTTCAGGGAGTGGTCTCTGGGGACTGTTGTTATCTTCAGAAGAACGCTGAACTGGCTCTACCTTTAACAGGAACAGCTGCTGAGAACCAAGTCTGGGCTTGGCGGCCAGTGGGGATGGGAGCTGTCCCCAAGAGGTGCTTCTCGAGGGTGCTGTTAGGAACCCTGGCTGGAGGTGCTGCCCTGGGCAGCTGCAGGTAGCAGCATTGCTTCTCAAAGGGGCCCCAGGATTACCTGCAGCCAGACTCACCTAAAGAGTTTGTTGAAAATGCCTATTCCTTGGCCCTGCTCCAGATCTTCTGAATCAGGATCTGTATTTCAAACATCTTTTTAGGCTGGGCGCGGTGGCTCACGCCTGTAATCCCAGCACTTTGGCAGGCCAAGGCGAGTGGATCATGAGGTCAGGAGATTGAGACCATCCTGGCTAACATGGTGAAACCCCGTCTCCACTAAAAAATACAAAAAATTAGCCGGGCATGGTGGCAGCCGCCTGTAGTCCCAGCTACGGGAGGCTGAGGCAGGAGAATGGCGTGAACCTGGAAGGCGGAGCTTGCAGTGAGCCGAGATTGCGCCACTGCACTCCAGCCTGGGCGACAGAGCGAGACTCCATCTCAAAAAAAAAAAACATGTTTTTAAACATCATTTTAAAAGTCTGCTTCACAGATTTTTCTAATGTATGTTAAGATTGGAGAACCACTGACAGAGGCTGAGTTGAGGAGACCTTGGGATACCAATGCATCCCAGCCTCTGCTGTCTAGAGTGGAGAGGCATTTTTGTTTCATTACACTCCCCTTCCTGAAAATCCAGCAAAATCAGACTCCCAGGTCCTCTGCGTGGAACCTCAGACTGACTTGTCAGATCTTAAATGGTCGCCAGCCCTCAAAGACCAGCTGGAGGATGTAGCCTGGAAGAGATGTTTGTAAATCAAAGTACAACTTTCTTTGAATTATTAGGCATTATATGTACTTTTCCGAGGAGAACTTGAATGAGCATTTGCTTTGCAGGAACTGTCTTGTTAGAAATGATTTTCTTTTGTGAGAAATCTCAATTATGGTATGGCTTTGGTCTGGATTCTTCCTGTTGGGTCCTTTGAGGGTGACAGGGCCATCCTGGCACACTTGGTTCAGGTGAGTGAAATGTTTTGTAGGTGACATCTACTCTCTGTATCTGTCAAACAAAGATGGATGAGCAGGGCTTCGGCTGCCGCGGGGGACATTACCGCCTTGGTTTTCCCATCAAACTCTGTCAGGCTTTGTAACTTGAAGAAATGAAACAGGAGCTGGAGAGGGACAGTTCCTAACGAGCTGTCAGCAGGGCCGCCACGGGCTGGAAGCCTCCCTCTCTGTCGGCCTGCCTCAGCCCTGACTTTGTTCCAATGCCATTAGGGCAAAATCCTTGATTTTCTCCTACAGAAAAAGAAGTGGCCTGGAGCTGAGAGGCACAGATTTATAAGTAGTTTCTCTCATTATGCACTTCCAATGCTTAATCACCATTTCAAAGAGGAAGAGCTATCACAGCAGACTTCGAGGATTTCTCCCTAGACGGGATGCAGATCCCTTCTCCTGCAGCTTAATCACTGTACTTTTCTCACTTGCCTGGAATGGAGGCGACCTAACTCTCAGCGAGGCTGAGTTGTAGATGGCTGTCTGTCCCCAGTGATTTTTAGGGCTGGGCTGAGGAAGGATTTACAAAGTACTAACATCAAGATTCTTCTAGAAGTACAGTGCTTGCCTGGGTGAGTTTTCCAAGGAAGCAGAGAGGCTGTTAGAGTCAATGCCAAGCATAATGTTGGATAGGGAGGGTATCCAGAGAAGTCAGGGAAACACAGTTCCAGCCATCTCAGGGTCAAGAAGTGACAGGCTCCATAACAAAAGCCCTGCGTGTCCTAGGAGCTTTTGTTTTGAGTTTATATTTAGATTTGCTTTGTTTTTTTTGTCAACCACTATATTATTTATTATAGAATTATTCATTCAAAATCGTAATATTAAAATAATAGTTTAGTTTATTATCTAGGATTATAGATGGTATGACAGCTGACAGCCCTGGTATATGTTTTGAATAGTTATGCAAGTAGTGCATGAATATGTTTTTGTTGTAAAATGTTTAGAAGTTTACACAGCAAAATGTCCCTTTCCCTTCCATTCCTATTCCCAGATGTAACCACTGTCAACAATTTGGTACATGTCCTTCAGTAATCTTTCTAGACGTTTATATGTATGTGCATGTATATACGCACATAGATTTTACATAAATGAGTTCATATATAACATATTGTTGTGTGTTTTGTTTTACTTAATAGTGTATATCTTGGAGATGTTTCCACAGCAGTACATATAGGTCTGCCTCATTAATTTTAACAGTGTAGTATTGCATCATATGGATGTGCCCTACTTATGTAATCACTCACTAATTGGTGGACATTAAAACTGTTTCCATTATGTTTGTTATTACAAACAATGTTGCCACGAGCCTTCAGGCATATATATCCTTGTACACATATTTTGGCAGGACAGATTCCTGGAGGTAGCCTTGCAGGGTCAGTGGCAAAGCTCAAGCCATATTTTTCAAGCAATTTTTAGCCCCTTAGCATTTCTATGTTTGCTTATTACACAATGGATCTAACTCTCCTCATCTCAGGACTCATCTCTATCAATGGTTTTCAACTCTGGCAGTATGTTAGATTCACTTCCACTGAATCAGAATCTTTTGGGAATAGGGCTCAGGCTTTGGATTTTCAGAAAAATTTAGAAAATTCTGAAGTGTAGCAAGGATTGAGAATCACTGATCTAAACAAAATAAAACAGAACTCTAGAACATTTCAAGATAATATTTAAAATAACCAATTATGGAAACAAATAGTCATTGATTAATCTTTAATTGTTTACTCTAAAAAGGTTTGAATAAGTCAAGTTGTCCAGGTGCAAATAAATTTTATATTTAATAATTCTCTTGCACTTTTATCTTTTGAAAATGCTTTCTTTTTTTAATTTTTTTTTTTTTTGAGATGAAGTCTTGCTCTGTCACCAGGCTGGAGTGCAGTGGCGTGATCTCGGCTCACTGCAACCTCTGCCTCCCAGGTTCAAGTGATTCTTCTGCCTCAGCCTCCCAAGTAGCTGGGACTACTGGTGTGTGCCACCATGCCCAGATAATTTTTGTATTTTTAGTAGAGACGGGGTTTCACCATGTTGGCCAGGATGGTCTCCATCTCTTGACCTTGTGACCCACCCATCTCGGCCTCCCAAAGTGCTGGGATTACAGGCATGAGCCACCTTGCCCAGCCAAAAACTAATAATAATAATAATAATATATATTTTTTTAAATCTCAGAGCATCTTCCCTTCAAAGCTGTGAGCAGGGTGGGTCAGGAACGGCCTTGTCCATTTTACAGTCCAGGAAGCTCATGGGGGTAAAATGATGCTTCTTAATTTATTGTGCTTGGGAAAAATCTGAGGATCATCTTAAAATGCAGATCCTCATTTAGTAAGCCCAGGGTGGGGCCTGACATTTTGCATTTCTAACAAGCACCTGGGTGGTGCTATACTGCTGGTCTGAGGACCAATCTTTGATTAGAGCACCCAGATAAAAGTCAGCTCAATACAAGGGAGAAGGAAATTCCCTAGAAGACACTATGTGTCATTGAAATTATAAATACTTGCCATAACAAAGAAGTGAAAGGAGAAGGAAATACAGGGTGGGGAAGGGTGGGAGACAAAGAGGCCCTTACTGTACATCAGCTAAGCAAGGTGTCCTTCATCCTAGGGTTCCTTGCCCTAAACAGGGGCATGTCCTGAATATGGCATTAAAAGCATTCTAAGTTGTTGGTTGTCACACCATCTATAATTCTGAAACTTTTCCAATATTGTTTCTTGCCTCTGACTATATATAACCTTCCCTTCTGGGGGATTCTGATGGAGCTCATGGACCCTTTAGTTCTCATCGCATTGCTTTCCATGCCTCACTCACAGCTCAATCCTCCCTTGGGGGAACCAGAGGCCCCAACTCCGAGCTTGACCTGTCTGTGCCCATCACCTGCTCTTTTGACACAATGGTCTTCCAGAGGAGACTTTGCAGCCTAGCTCTGGCCCCCACGCCCATCACACACGAAGGAGATGCTGCATGTCACTCGGTGATGTCCACGTACCACCAATGACAGAGCTGTCCTCTTTGGGCAGTGCCAGTAGGTTTTCCTTTTAACCTTTAAAGGAGATTCTTGTCCTATGTAGAATAAGAATAACAAACACAAATAGATGTTTCTGGTTCTACCTTCTCTTGATATTTACGTCTTCCTTTAACTTGATAAAGATCTATGTTATTCTTACAGGAAATGTCTTATTCTTCACATTTCCCAACAGAAACACAAAGATAAAAGTACTTAATCTTATGAATGCCAATTAGATTTTTAAAGTGATGTTTTTGTCTTTTGGGAAAAAAGCTAGAAGCAATAATAAAATGACAAGACAATAAATTAAAAATATTATTTTTAATGGGCCATTTTCTCTTGAAAACACTGGCTGCTAACATGGACTCCAGAACTTTGTCGTATGTGCAAACTGTAAGGTCTAAGAGGTATAGCTGGGGTAGGAATTAGAAGTGGAATGCTATCCATGCTGGATGGAAGATTCTGAGGGGGAAAGAACTGGCCTCAACTAGATTAATTCCCTCTATTTTATGCTTTCATGGACTTTTTCCATGAAGATATGTGGCACTTACCATGCCTGTAATTTAGTAATCTCAGATTACTAAGATATGTAGCACTCAGGTATGGCTACAGTGTAGTAATCTTAGTATTTCATTTGTGCAATACTCTTATTATCTGTTTCCCCATTAGATTTCAATCCCTGAAGAAAGGGATTTTGTCTTCTTGTTCATCATGTTATTCTTAGCACCTAGTGCAATGCTGGCGCATAGTAGATGGTCAATAAATATTTATGGAATGAATGAATAAATGAATGAATGAATCATGAAAAAAAGAAACATTGGTATTATTATGGAATGGAGTTAAACTAAGGTTAAAATGAAAACTGGCTGGGCGTGGTGGCTCAGGCCTGTAATCCCAGCACTTTGGGAGGCTGAGGTGGGCAGATCACCTGAGGTTGGGAGTTCGAGACCAGCCTGACCAACATGGAGAAACCCGTCTCTACTAAAAATACAAAATTAGCCGGGTGTGGTGGCGCATGCCCGTGATCCCAGCTACTTGGGAGGCTGAGGCAGGAGAATCATCTGAGGTGGAGATTGCAGTGAGCCAAGATCATGCCATTGCACTCTAGCCTGGGCAACAAGAACAAAACTCCATCTCAAAAACAAAAACAAACAAACAAAAAACGAAAACTAGCCAGCAGGGTGGGTTGTGCTTATAATCCCAGCTACTTGGGAGGCTGAGGTGGAAGGATTGCTTTTGCCCAGGAATTTGAGGCTGTGATAAGCTATGATCATGCCACTGCACTCCAGCCTGTCAACAGAGACTCCATCTTAAAAAAAAAAAAAAAAGCCTACAAAGCTTAGATACAAAAAAAAGATTCCTGATTGAAAAAGTTGGAGACTCATTGCTTTAGTTATGCAAAAGATTAAAACACACACACACAACCTTACCCCTTTAAACAATTTTGACATTGTTATGTAATTCTCTGTAGGCCCTATGCCTCTTCCATTTCTAGAGCAAGATGATTCTGTGTTTGGAACTTGGAAGTGTTGTCATGGAAATGAATATGATGTCAAAAAACAAATACAGTGACTTTATCATAGGAACAATGACCTCCCATGTTTTTTTTAAACACAACTAGTAAACCAGTAATACACTAAAACATGATTTTAGAAATATGCTCTACCTCAAAGGGAAGTTGTGGGAATGATTTTTAGGCATGATTTGATATAAAATATTCTGAGCTTTCTGGGGCAAAAGCATAATATAATTTCAAAAACAGTAACACTTTATTCATTCTTACATTTAGTAAGTTTTTACCATATGGGATGCAATATGGCACCATGGAGAAGTGACCCTGGAGGCAGACTGTGTTCATATCCCCACCATTGTCTAGCTGTGCCATCGTGGGCAAGTTACTTGCTCTTTGCCTCAATTGCCTCATCTGTTAAATGGAATAATTAGACCACCTACTTCACTTATACAACTTGAATGAGTTAGTGTTTGTAAAGAACTTAGAATAGTACCCAGCATATAATAAGCACTATATAAATTCTTTTAAATAAATAAACCTTTGTGATGTGTTAGACACATATAGTGAACTAATATCTATTAAACACTTGTTGCAGACCAAGTAATAATCATTCGGCAATTTTACAACTATTCTTATAAAAACTCAGGTGCAAATATCCTCATTCATTCCTTCAGCCAATATTTATTGTCGTTGGATGTCAGGAGCTGTTCTAGGTCTTCAGATACAGAATTGTAGGATTCATTTTTTTTCTTCAGCTCTTAAGTTCAGGAGTACATGTGCGGGATGTGCAGGTTTGTTACATAGGTAAATGTGTGCCATGTTGGTTTGCTGCATAGATCATCCCATCACCTAGCTATTCAGCCAAGCATCCATTAGCTATTCTTTCTGATGCCCTCCCTCCTCCTACTCCCACCCCTGACAGGCCCCAGTGTGTGTTATTCCCCTTCGTGTATCCATGTGTTGTTCTTCATCATTCAGCCCCACTTATGAGAACATGCGGTATTTGGTTTTCTGTTCCTGCGTTAGTTTGCTACGGATAATGGGGAGTCATATTTTTAAAAATCACTATTTTATTAACTAAGGAGCATCAATAGTTCCCCAGATTTCCAGATCAACTCTAAACTGTAGCACACCACATTGTTCTTTATTTAAAAATAGTTTCTCATAGTATCTGAAGTTTTAAGTTACTACACACATACATACTTTGCTTTGGAGAATTACTTTTTCCTGTCTGTTCTACTTCATTATCATTGTTAGAAACTATCTTAATTTTCTATTCCTGTGAAGTGTCTCTCAAGCCTGTTTTAAAAAAAATTTTATTTATTTTTGTTGACTCAGCAGGTGAGTTGTTACACACGCCTTAGTGGATTCCAACTTCCATGGCCACTGTTCTGCTTCAAACCTGTCATTTTTATTTTCAATAAAAACTTGATTTTTTTTCTTAGGGTACAAAAATAATACATGTATTTACTCTTTTTCTATTAAAGCAAAGCTACAATGCATAACTGTATGCCTACATACCTATCTTTGAAAACTTGTATAAATTTCTTTAGGATAGATTCCTAGAGGAGAAATTGCTTGGTCAAATGGTATTATGTGCATTTTAATTTTGACTGTTATTACCAAAATGCACTCTAATAAATGGCTTTATTGATTGACAGTCTTCCCAGTAGTGCATGTCAGTGCTATTTCCCCTCAACACTATTTTTTCAACATTTAAAATGTTTGTCAGTCTAATGGATAAACATTGACAAATTAGCATGGTTTCAATTTTATAATGAGGATGATTTTGGGCATGTTTACTGGTTATTTGTATTTATTCTTTTCTGAATTTCTTTATATCCTCATTTTTCCACCAATACAATGAAGCTCTGAGTATATAATAGATGTGACTAATAAGCATGTTGCAAATATTCTTCCATGTTATCACGTATTTATTTGTGGTGTCTATAGCCATGCAAAGTCAATTATTTTCTTTATAGCTTCTGAGATTGTGCCACGATTAGGAAAGTCTATTCTACCCTAATACTGTTTCAAAAATACTATTTTCCCTATATTATTTAAAATATTTAAATCTTATATCCATCTAGAATTTATTTTGTGCAAAGGAGAAAACCAATTTTTTAATATATCAAACAAATTTGACATAATTGACAATCACGACATCAGATGAAAATCTGTGCTTGAAAAGGTGCATTGTTTTTAAAAGAGTTAAATACAATCTTGCCATCCTGAGAGTTCCAGAACTCTGTACAGCCAATGCAAGGTCCTTTTCTAGGACAGTTTCCCTGCATACTCCAGGCCTCACACATACCGGCCAAATAAAAATGCTATTGTGATACCAATAGTGATTAGAAATAATACTTTATTTTCAGTAATTAACAAAAGTCAGATATCCTGAAAATCAAATAATTGGCAAGTGAGTTTATATTTTAACCTGATAATTTCCTTCTCATAAATGCTTAATTGTATGTTAGACATAAATCACTCATGAAAGCATTTTATAGCAGCACCTTCTTTTCTGGCATCTATTTTCAGGTTTATAGAAGATGGCTAGGCCAGGCACAGTTGCTCATGCCTGTAATCCCAGTACTTTGGGAGGCTGAGGTGGGTGGATCACTTAAGGTCTGGAGTTCTAGGCCAGTCCTGGCCAACATGGTAAAACACCATTTCTACTAAAAATACAAAAATTTGCCAGGCGTGGTGGCAGGCACATGTAATCCCAGCTACTCGGGAGGTTGAGGCAGGAGAATCACTTGAACCTGGGAGGCAGAGGTTGCAATGAGCCGAGATGGTGCCACTGAACTCCAGCTTGGGTGACAGAGCAAGAATCTGTCTCAAAAAAAAAAAAAAAAAAAAAGAATTCTGGATGAAAAAGTCCTAGAGATGTGTTGCACAACAATGCATATAGTAAATGCATGTAGTAAATGCAATGTAGATAGTAAACACTAATATATAGTATACTTAAAAATGGTTAAGATGATAAATACATGTTTTTTACCACAATTTTAAAAAGAGTTAATTATGTCTTGTGGTTTATGTGTTTAATCAACCAACAAATATTTGAGTACCTAGATACCTTGTTGTGGAGGATACCAAGAAGTGCAATTGATGGTTTCAGTTCTCAAGGAACTAGCAACCAAGGTGGGAGAAAATATTGAGTATGCATAAAAGTTAATTAACAATCTCAGGCAATAGAATGATACCAGATGAGGAGAAGAGACATAAAGTCTTCTAGGCAGGAATCTTTTTGGGCTACAGTGATAGAAATATTCATTAGGTACTTAAATGGCTTTCAAACCATTTTAATACATATTTTCTAAATTGACCCTTTTAATAAATCTAGGAGGTATTATCTCCATTTAACAGATGAAATAAAAGCTCAGAGATTGTAATTTGCCCAACTTCACATGGCAGAGCTGGGAACTAGACTCAATGTCTTTCAGTGCTTATTCCTAGTGGGATTTATCTAAATTGGCATTGAAGATTTGCTGCCAAAAGAGTTTTCGGGGTTAAACAGAATCCAAATGTGCTAGGATTACCATGGCTTTGTATTTGCTAAAATTAGAATTATTCTGTCAACCTGCTAAAGAGCATCAAGTAACTTTTAGTAAAAAGTAACAGATCATTTTTTCTTGCTATTTACTGGTTAGGGAAACTCAAATCATACTGTGATAGAATGACGATGAGCATACAAGGCTTCAATTTCACTATTTATACACAGCCATTTAGCCAACTGCAGTCCCATGAAAGACATTCCTTACCCATCTTGTCTGACACCACTCCTTAAAGTCATAATACACATACTGTATTTGAGATAGTTCTGATCTGACCCACGTATGACAGAGAGCAACATTAACACAGCAGAATAAAGGCAGTGAATAAGAATTTAGAAGCACTTATCAAGGCTAAGACTATATGAGTTACACACATTTTTTAAAACCACATCCTGCTATTTCAGTAGATTGACTTCTATCCACAACGTGCAGGAGCATTAGGTTTGTTCATACAATAACCCTATCTGATTACCCAGGGTCAAGCTACTGTTTATCTTTACTAGACAGAACCCATATCCTGAGTGGGGGACCTCAAACCTTCTGTTTTTTGCATTACCTGGTGTGCCACTTCTAGGCAATCCAGGCTCTGACATTCTTTATACATAATCACCTAAACCATAATAAAAATACTCCATTTTTTTTTTTTTTTAAATGGTAAAAGTAAACACAGACACAGGGGTCAGGAGCTTTGCCTTTATTTTCCTTCTCAAGAGTGCTCAACATTTTGCAAAAGAAGGACAGTGCTGCCCTCTACTGCTGAATGTTGAAATATTATTAATACCTGAGGTTCCTACCAGCTTTGTGTACTAGATTACCACAATTTATTACATTGTTTTAAACGAACCCTTTAAGAGTTATTTAAAAGACTGTGTGCTTGGCAAACACATTGAATTTGTTTCCTTCATTATCTCTTCATATACCTTCATCTTGTACCAAAGCGCAGGATTTTAGGACACGACGCAATCAAAAGAAGGACATTACAACTTTGGGGAAGAATGCTTAACATGGCTCTAGAAGTAAAAGACTGTACTGGTGATCCATTTAAGGAGAAACAGGGCAAGGAGAGGAAATTTTCTTCTGACTTCAAGGTCTGTAGCCTTCCCATTCTTCTGTTATTTGGAGTGTCTTCATTTGGTTTTTTGCTAAGGCAATCCATTTCCTTCTTTGTGTTTCTTTGGAGAAGGCTGCTGCCCCAGGATGTGGAGAGAATAGTGTTTCTAAAACATTTTCCTATTCTTCAGAAAAACATAATATAGCTATACAAAGGGCTGTCATTAACATTTACATTTTAATTAATTATTAATAAAGTTGTCTTGTTATCTTTAAATTGCCTTGAGATTTTATAGATCTCTACAACAACTTCTTGGAGGGCTCTAGATATTTTGAAAATTGTGTTCTGTTTTCTTTTCCATTTGAAAAATACTTCAGAGTACATGACTGCAAAGGGCCAGATCAGGCAGACTTCAAAGAGAGTTTGCCTAACCATTAGCACCCTACAGCAACCCAGGGACTAATTTCCTCATATCTATGACAATAGTAAAAACAATAATTTCTATAACTGTGTTAAATGTGTGTATATCAACACTAAGCAAAATTCTTTTTAAAAATAATTTACATATAAGAATATTAAAACTCAGACACATCAAGTAATTTACTCAAAGTTTCAAAACTATAAAGAGGCAAAGCTAGAATTTGACGCCAGGCCCAAGCCTACGTACTGTTCTACTATGCCGCTCGTAATTTAATAAAAAAGCTAAACAAATCTCAAAGGCAAGTGCTTGTAAACAACATCTGTAATGATAATGACGGTCCCAGTTAACACTTGAGTACTAAGTGTCAAGTACAATTCAGAGTTTTGTAGGAAATCATTAAATTAAATTAAATCATTTAATCCTCACAGCAACCCCATGAGGTAGAACTATTATTATTCCCAGATGAGGAAACTGAGGCATACAGAGGCAATCTAGTTCCAGAGGCCATGCTTTTAACCATTACGCTAAACTGTTTCTTAAGCAACATACAAAAACTATACAGCACAATTTCTAAATGGTGCCATAGAACTTAATCACGTTCAACAAGTAGGTAAAACCATCAGTAGTTTTCAGTCCTATTGATCTGTTATACAAAGATTTCAGCAGCTTTAAATAAAGTTTTGCAGGCCGGGCGCGGTGGCTCACGCTTGTAATCCCAGCACTTTGGGAGGCCGAGGCGGGCGGATCACGAGGTCAGAAGATCGAGACCACAGTGAAACCCCGTCTCTACTAAAAATACAAAAAATTAGCCGGGCGTGGTGGCGGGCGCCTGTAGTCCCAGCTACTCGGAGAGGCTGAGGCAGGAGAATGGCGTGAACCCGGGAGGCGGAGCTTGCAGTGAGCCGAGACTGCGCCACTGCACTCCAGCCTGGGCGACAGAGCGAGACTCCGTCTCAAAAAAAAAAAAAATAAAATAAAGTTCTGCATATGTGGGTACTCAGTTCAGGAACTAACCTTAGACCCTGTCCACTCTATGCCCTTCTATGAGGTAGGAAACAGAAAAATATCCTCACTTGGTTCAATCCATGGTGTGCGGATTATGAGAGGAGTCATATATAAGTGAGGGAAGGAGAGAACTGAGGGAAGAGAAGGAGACATGGTTCCATGAAGGCACACTCAGGAACAAGCCAGTTAATTTGAGAGGAGAAGTTGATAAAGGATCACTTTCCTTAGCAAGAAGAGTAAACTCATTACAGTGGGAGAACAGCACCACCTCAGGAGCCCTATGTTTATCTTATCACACACTATTTAGCCACACTGTGACTCTATAACAGATATCCACATACAGCTTTGGTTTTTAAAGAAATATTTGCTCAGCACACAACTCAGCTTCTAAATATCCTACCCGTAGTGCCAGCACTCACCCAAATATAACGACTCCAAAGCACTTTGTGCTTGAGTGCAAAGAATGATAAACTCATCCCTCCCCTGACTTTTTCCTGAGTTTAGACCTTCTGGGTATTCAGGGGCAAGACTGAGTAAAATAAGCATGTGTGGCTTGGTGCAGTGGCTCACGCCTGTAATCCCAACACTTTGGGAGGCTGATTGCCCAGCCCAGGAGTTCGAGACCAGCTTGGCCAACACGGCGAAACCCCATCTCTACAAAAATTAGCTGCGCATGTTGGTGCACACCCGTGGTCCCAGCTACTTGAGAGGTTGAGGTGGGACAATCACCTGAGCCCAGGATGCAGAGGTTGCAGTGAGCCGAGATCGTGCCACTGCACTCCAGCCTAGGCAACAGAGTAAGGCTGTGTCTCAAAAAAACCCAAAAAACCATCCATATGCAGATTTGCTTACAGGTTCATGCAGTGCTCACTGCTCTTCTTGCCTGTCCAGCCCTGCAGGCTTCAGATTTCCAAGAGAGTATGTTCTAAAGGAATTCATTCCAGGTGATGCTGTTGCTATATGGGTTCCCAGTTCCTCTTTTCCACTTCTTCTGAAGAAAAGGTTTCAGGGACAGGAGCAGGGAAAGGCAGAAGGGAGATGCTAGGAGGACTCCTGAACAGACAGTCATAAGGAAGGCAGGAGGCAGTGAGAACACCAGCCTTTCTCTTCTGACCCTTACTGCCCTTTCCCTGGACACTCACTTTATCTGGCTGCCTACCTGTCTGGGCAGCATCTAGCTCTTGAGTCTTTTGCTTGAATTATCCATTCAGCAAGGAGGCAGTGTTGAGTCAATTCTAAGCCAAAGTGTTAAAATTAGCGATGACTTGGAAAGCATTCTGTTTATTTCAAGACTGGCATTAAATTAGAGGGGCAGCCTACAGGGCTCAAGACAGAAAGGTACTGCACTTAATCTCCAAGAACCTCACCGTCCCTAAGAAAGCAGTTTGAGACTTGGATGCTACATAATATATAGGCTTCCTTCTCCCCCAGTAATTGCCCTTTTTAAAATTCAGAGTGGATATTGTGGGGACATGGAGAAAAACTGCACATGGCACCTTCTTTGTCCCTATCAGCATTGGCTTGATTATGGGGCTGCTTAGGATGTTAATAAATATTTGGTCTTAGCCAACAGTGTTTAGGTAACCTAGGGTTGTTTTTCTCCCAGGGAATGACATAGGGAGTGACCATGATATTGCTGGCCAACGCTGTGAAGATCATACTTTTAAATCAAATTCTGGGAAGGTTAGGCTATACAATGCCCCCCTCAGCAGTTGCCCTCTGCCCCTGCTTTTGGAAGCACTGAAAGTTCATTGTCATTTGACCTTCAGTGTTGAACTTGTAATGCTTAAAATGTTATTAGTGAAACACTGTGGGCAGTTACCTTTAAAACCAGAGGCAATGTTTCGGAAAAGAAATAGATAACACAGAAAGTTGGCAGATGTTACACAAAGTTCTTTGGCTTGTGTTTATTACTCTGAATGAAAATTCATTTTAAGATTTATAGTACTATCCAGTGGAGAGGGGCTGTGATATTGTTTTCTTCTGAAACACCAAGAGAATTGACTCTTCTACCGTTTGTTGAAGGCTTAGTAAGTGCAAGAAACCTAGGGAGACTTACAGGTCCCTAGCCAAAAGAAGCTACATGGCCAACAAGCATATAAAATACTCAACATCACTAATCACTAGAGAAATCCAAATCAAAACTACAGTGAGATATCATCTCACACCAGTCAGAATGGCTATTAATAAAAGTCAAGAAATAACAGATGCTGGTTTCTGGTGAGGTTGTGGAGAAAAGGGAATGCTTATACAATACTGGTGGGAACGTAAATTAGTTCAGTAACTGCGGAAAGCAGTGTGGCGATTTCTCAAAGAACTTTAAACAGAATTACCATTCGACCCAACAATCCCAGTATTGGGTCTATACCCAAAAGAACATAAATCATTCTACCATAAAGATCCATGTACATGTATGTTCACTGCAGCACTATTCACAATTGTAAAGACATGGCATCAACCTAAATGCCCATCACCAGTAGACTGAAGAAAATACGGTGCATATACACCATGGACTACTATGCAGCCATAAAAAAGAAAGAGATCATGTCCTTTGTAGCAACATGGATGGAGCTGGAGGCCTTTATCCTAAGTGAACTAAAGCGGAAGAGAAAACCAAATACTGCATGTTCTGACTTACAAGTGGGAGCTAAACATTGAGAATACATGGACACAAAGGAGAGAACAACAGACACTGGGACCTACTTGAAGCTAGAAGGCGGGAGGTGGGAGAGGATCAGAAAAAATACCTGTCAAGTACTATGCTTACTATCTGGGTGACAAAATAATTTGTACACCAAACCCACATGACAAGCAATTTACCTATAAAACAAACCTGTGCATGTATCCCGAACCTAAAATAAAAGTTAAAAAAAAAAAAAGGCAGTTTACCATCTACGAAGGGTGTGGCAGATATGCAATGTTAACAATAGCTGACATTTACAGTCCTTCTTATATGCAACTAACCACTTCGTATATGTATTAACTCACAAACTCCCCACACCAACTCTGAGGAAAATACTATTATTTCCACAGAGCAGGAACTTCCACAGAGAGGTTAAAATAACTTGACTAAACCTGCCCAAATTCGTAAGCGGTAGCCAGAATCTAAACCTAGATAGTCCGGTCCCGGAGATAGGTTCTTAACCACAAAGGCATTTTCTAAAATTGTTAAAGTACAGAAGCACAGGAAAGAGACATTTTGGCCAGAATAAGGGTTAAGGGAAGGCTTCATGGATGAAGTGGCATTCGCTCTGGGTCTTGAAGGTCAACAGATGGAAGGGCTCCTGGGGAGGAAGGACTCTAACGGGGAAGGAACAGCCTGACGAAGAGGAACTTTAGGTACCAGCCAGCTGACGACAGCAAGATCTGGTCCGGTGCGCGCGGGAGGAAGCTGGGAAGGGACGCCGCGCCCAGATCCCGAGGTCCTTGAGGACCAGGCCCTCTCTGCAAGGAATCGGGGAGGAAAATCTCAAACTATTAATAGAAGAGCGGCAAAAAGGAATTCGTGGGCACCCCTCCCTGTTGGAAGGACCTTCCCGGCCAGAGACCAAGGCTGGCAGCACAGCCATACTTCCCTCAGGGGGAAACAGCCGACAAAAGTGGTCAAGGTCGCCCGCGCGGGCTCCGGCGCTGCACGTCCTAGCCGAACACTCGCGTCCCGAGCACAGACGCTGGGTATTTGGCTGCCAGCCCGGGCCTGGCAGCGCCAACACCTGCTCGGCGGGAACAGGAAGACCTGTGTTCGGGAACTCCCTCCGGCCACCTCCCCGTATCCTCCTGGCCCTCGAAGGTCGAAGAGGTGGCCTCTCAGTGACACCCGCAGCTCGCTCGGCTCCTCCCCTCAGCCGGGAGACCCAAGGAATAACAGCCTCTGCGATAGGAACACGCTCTACCAATCACCCGCAGTCTCCGCCCACGCCTCAGCCGGAGTAAATTGCATTGGTTGCATCATTCTCGGCCGCCGATAAGATTGTTTTCTTGGATTGGCTAATAGCGTTCCTTCTCCCCTGTCTCTTCGTCGTCAGAAGCTGACGATTGGTTAATCGCGTTGCCAAGCTCTGGACGCGGCTCTACCATTGGAGGCCGCGGGCCCGCCCCCGCCGGCTAGGTGAAGGTGAGAGTCTCCTCCAGTCGCAACGGCCAGACGTGACCGGCCAGCTCTGGGCGCCGGGTGAAACCTCTTGATTCCTACTCTCTCGATATGGCACCTCCGTCAGTCTTTGCCGAGGTTCCGCAGGCCCAGCCTGTCCTGGTCTTCAAGCTCACTGCTGACTTCAGGGAGGATCCGGACCCCCGCAAGGTCAACCTGGGAGTGGGAGGTAAGGATGTAGTGCTCTGGAGTGTGAGCAGCTCGGGTAGTGGAGCGGACAACCCAGGTCATGGAGACTGTGGGAGAAGCCGAGGCCCAGTGTGGCGCTGCCTGGAGAGGGCGGCGCCGGAGAGCAGGCTGGATCCACGAAGGCTTCCTAAAACCTGCCCATTTTACAGATGCGGGTGTGGAGTCTCTGGAAAGGGGCGATGTGTCCGAGGCCGCACAAACCAGGTGTAGCAGCCAAGACACAGACTCAGTCTTTCTGATTCCCCATTCTGCTACATCCTCCTAAGAAATGAGGCTGCCGGAGCTTGTAGGGAGAGGGAGAAAAATAGGAAGCCTGATAGGCTTAGGGTTCAGGTTGCTAGGAAATGGGTAAAGGAGAACTTTTAACGCTAGGAAGCTCTGTTCTGGGTCGGTAAATATTTGAATGACACCGAGTATCAATCAGGCACCTTATTAAGCTTTGGAGGGGGAGACTGAGGCTTGATTTTGCCCTTAAGGATTTAAAAATCTGCTGGTGTTACACAATGCTTTGAGACAGGTTAACACTGCCCCCGGGGGGTCTGGGGAGATGGTTCTGGCCGTCACAGATGTGGTAGGAATGGGTAGAGATGGTGCAAAGGAGTGGAGAGAAGTATGGATGGTAGAAGCTTACTTTCCACACATCCTGTCTTCATTTCTTGATTCAAGTGATTCTCATCTGTACCTTGGACAGCTCAGAGCATGGGCCTCAGTTTCCCCATCTGCCAAGAAGATTCATATTGGAGTGCCTCTCACATTTTTTACCCCTAACCCTTTCTGATGAATTTGTTATTCTTCTCACTATCATTTGGATGTTTGAAGCCCCACAGACACTTACTTTCTCCATTTGGATTTTGCCACGTGCAAAGACCAGCCAGAGAGATGAAAATGGGTAGCATAAAGTCTTATGCTAGGGAATAGACTTAGAATAAAAGGACTAGAAATTGTGGAAAGAGAAGGTGGAATCATTTTGTAGCAGAGTGTGACATGAAGGACGCTCAGAATCAGGTTTCTCATAGATAACGTTTTGTCTGTGCGTAGCATTTGTTAAAAAAAAAAAAAAAGTCGGCCGGGCGCGGTGGCTCAGGCCTGTAATCCCAGCACTTTGGGAGGCCGAGACGGGCGGATCACGAGGTCAGGAGATGAGACCATCCTGGCTAACACGGGGAAACCCCGTCTCTACTAAAAATACAAAAAATTAGCCGGGGGTGGTGTTGGGCGCCTGTAGTCTCAGGTACTCGGGAGGCTGAGGCAGGAGAATTGCTTAAACCCGGGAGACGGAGGTTGCAGTGAGCCGAGATCGCGCCATTGTACTCCAGCCTGGGCGACAGAGCGAGACTCTGTCTTAAAAAAAAAAAAAAAAAGTCTTCACTAAGGAGTATGGGGAGGGGTAAGGAAAAATCCATTGAAAAGTGATGGTTTGTTGAAGCTGGTAATTTGTTGAAGGTGGGTGATGGGTACATGGGCATACGTTATATTATTCTCTCAGCTTTTGTATAGGTTTGAAATTTTTCATCATAAAGCTTTTAAAGTAAGTCAGTACTACATAGTTTGGCCCATTGAGGGAAAATGATGCTTTTAGCGGGCAACAGAGTGGGAGAAATATTGAAAGATTGCCTCAAATTGAATTTGAATGGACACCATTCGGTCTCTTAATTTAAATCCAGTCCAAAACCTCCAAGCGTTTCTTTGCAGCCAGATACATAAAGAACTAGTATTACTGTCAATCTAAATACATCTTTTTAAAACATCAGATTTTGCCTGCCATGGTGGCTCACGCCTGTAATCCCAGCACTTTGGGAGGCCAAGGCAGGTGGATCACCTGAGGTCAGGAGTTCGAGACCAGCTTGGCTAACGTGGTGAAACCCCATCTTTACTAAAAATACAAAAATTAGCCAGATGTGGTGGTGCACACTGGTAGTCACAGCTACTCAGGAGGCTGAAGCAGGAGAATCGCTTGAACCTGGGAGGTGGCAGTTGCAGTGAGCCAAGATCACGCCATTGTACTCCAGCCTGGGTGACAGAGTGAGACTCCGTCTCAAGAAAGAAAAAAAAAAAAACAAAAAACCACATCAGATTTATTTTATTAATTCAATTTACCTTTGAACTATCTTACAGGGTTTCTGTGAGGATTAAGTACATTTAAAGTGTTTATAGCTGTATCTGGCACATAAGTAGGATTTATATAAGTGTTAGGTATTACTGTTATTGTTGTTTTGGCATTTCTTTGAGTGATTCTCATAAAAGATATTGAATAAAAATTTTCAGTTCAAGAACTGCAAAATGAACTAATTTATGACATTGGTTCAGAAATAAACTGCTCATGCAGAGAAAAAGCACCCCGACAGCACAGGCCAGAAGCGATGGACTCAGGATTGGAGTCATTGACTCAGACGGCCACCTCAGCTGTGATGGTGCCTTTGTCATGTTTTCCAGGAACTCCAACTCCTTACCATGAGCAAATTATTTATGCATGTAATCTCATTTAATGCTCACAACTCTGGAGGGTGGTTTATTACTATTACTGTTTAGAGGCAAGGAAGCCGAAGACTGGAGAGGTGAAGCAATTTGCCCCAGGTCATTTGACCACTGGGTGGTAGAGCTGGGAATCCAGGCCAGGTCTCTCAGGCCTCAGAGTCTCTGCCCACACCTCTATTTCAGGTACCTCCAGGTGGTAGCCAGTACACTGTAGTGGGAAGAGCCAGGAGACCTAGGTACAGGCCCAGCACCCTGGTCCAGCCGTGTGACTTGGAAGGGTTATTTAACATCCCTAGGGCTCATCTGTTAAATGAGGAGTCAAGACTGAATGACCTCTCTCCCAAATTCTACTCTTAAGATTCTACTGGGCCAGGCGCAGTGGCTCACGCCTGTAATCCCAGCACTTTGGGAGGCTGAGGAGGGCGGATCACGAGGTCAGGAGATTCAGACCATCCTGGCTAACACGGTGAAACCCCGTCTCTACTAAAAATACAAAAAATTAGCCGGGCGTGGTGGCAGGCGCCTGTAGTCCCAGCTACTCGGGAGGCTGAGGCAGGAGAATGACGTGAACCCGGGAGGTGGAGCTTTCAGTGAGCCGAGATCGCGCCACTGCACTCCAGCCTGGGCAACAGAGTGAGACTCCATCTCAAAAAATAAATAAATAAAAAAGATTCTACTGTACTAAAAGTCTACTCCACAATTCACTAGCACATTCTATGACTGTAGCATAGGATAATAATTTTACTGGCCTCATCGGTTGTCTGAGGATTAAATGAATAATTGTGTGTGAAATGTGTTATGTAAAGAAAAGTGTTATATATAAATGTTATTTTTGATCATCCCTGTGACCCGTCTTTTTGTGGATAGCAGGTGTTTGGATAAGGATCTAATTAGAGTAGAATAAAAGGTCTTCCAGCCGTTATATGTCCTAGTCTTATTTATACACATCCCCAAGTATACCCCTTGTGAAGTAAATGTAATTAATCATTGACCTTAGGGAAGATACTTTTTTCCCCCAAGTTAAGATAAAACCTAATGGAGGTTATCTAGTTAATGTTCCAGTGATTCTGGACACATTTAGAATAAACTGCAACTGTAATCTCAGACAGTTCCTACTTGCAGCTAGTTTCCTCAGTTTTTCTTCTTGCTGTGATGATTTAAATAATTTCCTTATAGGTAAACAGACGAGAGTATCACATTTTCCACTGCTAAGCACAATGCTTTCTAAGTTGATCATTTTAGTGCTTCTCAAAGCTTCAGACTGAAGTGGTTTTAAGGACATGGGAAATGGATCCAATCTGGTGCAACCTGTAGCAAGAAGTTTCTTCAAAGACTCCAGTCCATTTTTTCATGTGAGCCTAGCTTTCTTTTGGCCCAGATAAACTCTGCTAGCTTTAATATTTCTTATTTTCAACATGGTTTCCTAGCATCTTCAAATAAAATAGTTGGAAAGATATGCTTTATCAGATGTTTCTGAGTACCCCTGCCCTTCTCCCAATTAGGCTCTTGAGTGGGAATAGGTGAGGGAAGTGGCGATCTTAGGAGGAAGATGAGGGTGATGGTTTAACCATTTAAATCTGTGTTCTTTCTTCCTTTCCTTCTGCAAAGCAAGACTGCTGGGCCCACCTGTAGACTGTGTGACTCCCCTAAAAGGGTTTATGTCCAGGAAGAAGAGCAGTGGGGCATGGAGCTGGGGAGCATGCTGATAAAAAGGCCCCTGACATGGTCCCAGGGGCCTGCTTGCTTCAGGCTTTCTCTAGACATCTCTTGCTTTTAAAAAAGCACATGGATCCATGAACTTAATAGTATGACAGCCTAGCTCTTGTCATCTCTGTGATCCTGGGCAAATGATTTGACTTTTCTGGCTGCAGCAGCCAGATCCTTAAAATAGACATCACAGTATCTATTTTGTGGGTTGCTATATGAATTAAATGAGAGTAAAGAAATGTATTTAGTGCAGTACCTTGTATGTACAGAGTATTTAGTAAATCCGTGTTGTTACTTCTCTGCCCTCAGGTTCCGTCAATGTCTTTCTCCATGCCCCAGACCTCATCTCTGAATGTCAGGCCTACAGTGGACACATCCTACAACTCCCTCAAATTCAGCATGTTCAAAGCACAGCTCATCGTTTCCACCTTCCCCTTGATCTTTTCTTTTATCTTCCCCTCGTGTTCTAGATCTTGGTCGACCCCACCACCACCACCCACTCATTATCCAGACTTGAGGGAGACCTTGGAGTCAACAGCAGCCCTTTCCCCAATCCCCTGTCTTTTTATTTGGTCAATAGGTTCTGTCTTTTCTACCTCGAATCTGTTTCCAGTGGCACCCCTTCATCCCTGCTGCCATTGTGTGAACTCAAGGCCTCATTATTTCGCTTCTGGAATATTGCAGTAGCTTTCTACTGCTTCTACTTCTAGTAACTCACCCTTCTTAACTACCGTCTCTGTCCTTCTCTCCGGTTTATTTTCTGTGGTGTCACTCAAATGATCCTGTTAAAATGTGCAGCTGCTCATGTCACTCTCTTGCTTAAATGCTTTCAGTGGTTACCCATTGAAACTGAAGTTCCCTAAAAGAGACTCCAGGATTCTTTTAGCCACTCCCCGCTAATCCTTAATGGATTCCACGTCAGAGTCATGAAAATGCAGATCCTCAAAGACCTCATGCTCCCCAGGCCTCTGGGGCTTTGCACAGGTGTGCCCTCTGGCATGCCCTTCTTCCCTTGTTTACCTTTTCAACTCTGATTCATCTTTCATTCTTCATTCTCTGTAAAATCTTCTCTGATTCCTCAAATTAGAATTAAAGGCTCTATCTATGCTCTGTGTTTCTTGGAGGGCAGATGAGATCTTATTTTATCAATCTCTGTAGCTTCTACTAGCCAGTGCCTGGCTCATGATGAGACTTAGTAAGTACTTGTTATGTGAGCGAGTGAATGAAAGAGTGAATGAGAAACTCAAGGGTCCAACAAACAGGAATGAAAATTCTTGGGGAGAGCAGGAATAGTGGTTGTTGTTAATGCCTGACCTCATTGCTCCAGTCACCCAAGAGAAATCTGGTTCTGCTTCACTAGGGCAGTTAGGAGAAGCATTGGGAACAAATCTAGAACTCAACCTGGGAAAAACTGGGCAATGGAGAAAGAAGGGGAGTTGTAAATTGGCCAGTTTTTTTTTTTAGTCACAGTATAGACACAATGCCTCTCCAACCATCCCCAACCCAAGTAGTAGTATTCGAATTTTAGAGTTTCACAGAGTATTCAGTAGTGGTAAGAACATCAGTATTCCAGTCTTTTCTTTCTCTTTCATATTTTATTTATTCATAGCACATTATTTATGAATGACGTATTATCATAAATATAAACACATAGCCTAGTAATGTTATCGAATAGATATAACACCCAGACACAGAACTGAAACATAACAGAACTGGTTTTTCTATAAACATCCCAGATTTTTTTGCATCTACATAGTATCCTTTGTAGGTAGTTCAAATATGCTTTTCTTGTTCCAAGATTTCTAGAAACCCCTTTTAGACTGGCTATCAAGGCATGTAGGACCCACACAAGGGATCATTTTTTAAAATAATTGTTCTCCGTGAGTTTTACTCAGTTTATTTACCCACTCTTTTCAATGGAGATGATGCAAATGCTATTCCTGAAAAATAATTGACTTTCAAAGGACAAAGATTTGGCACTATTGAGGATATTCAAAATAATGAGATGTTGCCTCTAAAAACAATTCCAAAAGAAGTTTCAAGAATATTTTGAACAATGGTAGCAGTGTGATCATAGATAGGTTGATGTGCTTTAGGGACAATTCTTACTTGGAAGTAGTTAAGGACCTGTTTAAGCAGGTCCTTGGGTGATTGTGTCACCTGTCATTGAAATCCTCAGGGCATTTGCTTATCATTCATCTTATTTCTGCTCTTCTAGGACAAGGGGAGTGGTGGGCCTTCTTCCACTCCTTCTCCACGTTTGTGTTAAAGGTGCCAGGTTCATGTGGAAGTAGCACCTAGGCTTTTTCCGGAAGTCTCTTGGGGAGATGAAGAAGGAAGAAGACTGCTGGGCCAATGGCCTAGAGACCTCAGTGCACTAGCGATATTGACATGACATTTGCAAGATGCTTTTTACTTTGCAGAGTGCTTTTCTATGTACTTTCTCATGTGACCAGGCTCTGTGATGTCCCAGTTTTATTTCAGCATTCTACTTTTTGGAGGTCACGTAGTTAAGAGCTATAAGTTCCACAAGGATGGGGACCACATCTGCCCTTATGTTTGCCCAGCACCTAGCCCAATGCTTGGCTCAAATTAGGTACTCAGTAAGTGAACAAATTTTTCTCCAATTTCCTTCACTGTTCTGTTTTGACCGGAAGGTGGTGGGATTCTCCTGGTTCACAGTTACAAACTCTTAACTTGGACACAGCCTGAGCCTCCTCTATGTATAACTCTCTTCCATTTTCCAGCGTATCGCACGGATGACTGCCATCCCTGGGTTTTGCCAGTAGTGAAGAAAGTGGAGCAGAAGATTGCTAATGACAATAGCCTAAACCACGAGTATCTGCCAATCCTGGGCCTGGCTGAGTTCCGGAGCTGTGCTTCTCGTCTTGCCCTTGGGGATGACAGCCTAGCTCTCAAGGAGAAGCGGGTAAGTTTTGGGTAAGGATGTATTTTCTCTTTAGAAACTGAAAGTAAAAAGATGTTGAGAATAGTTTGTTTAAAATATTAGGCGTTATGTCTATTGAACTGCCAATGAATAAGGGTTTCAGTAGCGCAAGTTCAGGAACCTGATAGTGCAAATAATGTGGCCATGTACAAAGCACGGCTTTTTCACTTGTTCAGTTTTGCCCAGTAGATCATCAGATTTTAGCTACTGCATTTGAAGCAGTCAGTGGAGATGCCAAGTAGAAAGAATTTAATGGAATGATAAAGACACCAGGGTTCTAGATCCAACTCTGCCACTACTTTTGATCATAGGCAAGTCATTTAGTTCTCTGGCCTCACATACACGTTAGAAAAAGACCACATAGTGCGAGTCTATGATCCCATGAGGAGCACTTGCGTAGGGAATTGTTTAAGGGGCCTCTGAGTCCCCTGAAATTATATGCAGAATTTTGTGTGTACTTATTTCTTGGGAGAAGGTGCATAGCTTTTATCAGATTTTCAAAAGGTGTTTATGGCCCCCCAAGGGTTCAGGAGCTACTAGGAGATGCCGTCTAAAGTCCCTGCCAGTTCTAATATTCTTTAATACTTCTACTGTTGATCTCAGCATCTATCATTTAAGTGCTTCCTGGTATATATTCTATGTGCAACTGGAGATACATGGAGGAAGAACACATTTGGAAGTAGACACAGCGAGATAGGCTGTGTGTTCCAGGAAGTGGAACAGATTCTCAGTGTTGTAGGAATTCAGAGGGGAGGGAGACCTATGAGTGCTGGAGATGGCATTTGAGCTGAACCTTAGAGAATGTGTGAGCGAGGCCGGGACGCTGGTTCTCAGCTCCAGCTGGATGTTAGTATTACCTGGGGAGTTTTTAAAAACATACTATGGCTGGGCCCTGTGGACCCCATGCCAGGCCAGGTAAATCAGAATCTTGGAGGCACCACCCTTCTCCCCTCTTTTTCACTCCCTTTTCTTCTCCCCCATGGGCATATTTTTTAAATACTCCCCAGGTGTTTCCAAAGTATAGCCAGTTTTGAGAACCACAAAATATGGAAGAGGGGCAAGGATATTCATCTTGAATGGTAGGAGTCCAGGGACAGAGGCAAGAGCTAAGCAGGTCTAGCTTATAAAGATACCTACCTGATGAGAGCTGGGAACATGTTGGATAGGTTAGACAGGCTGATTCTGGCAGCCAGGGCAGGAAAAGCCAACTGAAGGTTGGAGCAGAGGAGTTACCCAGTAAAAGTATTGTTTGAAAAAGATAAGTCTGATTGGGTGGGTGGAAAAAGGAAGAGCTCAGATTTTTGCACTAGTCCAGTTGGGAATTGTGCAGTTTAAACCAGTGGCCACTATTGTTCCCCTGGGTCAGTGTTGTGATGTAGCCTGTAGTTCATGCGTTGAGGAGACTGCATCTTGGAGTCATCTGATTTATTCCCCACATGCTGTGTATGGTAGGTTTTTCTTTTGTATATCATGTTACCCAGTTGCCCTGATAAGCAGAATGGCAGAGTACAATAAAGGTTGCACACACGTACATTTGTACATGTACCAGGAAGCAGGGAAGGCCCTGGTGAAGGTCTTGGGACTCAGGTCCATGATTAGGCAAGTAATGAATTTGATTAAAGTTTTGTATGGATTGGAATGAGAGACTATGATTTGCCTCAAGGAACTGAATGCATATGGTTAGAATAGTTAAGAGTATAGAGATTATTAATCATATTGGGAAGTTGTTCTGAAAATCCAGTGTTTCTGCAGAGGTAGAGGAGAATCCTAATGAAGTTTGAAAGTGGGGAACTGGCTGGGCGTGGTGGTGCACACCTGTAATCCCAGCACTTCTGGAGGCCAAGGTGGGCAGATTACTTGAGCTCAGGAGTTCAAGACCAGCCTGGGCAACATGGCAAAAACCCGTCTCTACAAAGACATACAAAAATTAGCTGGGCATGGTGGCATGCACCTGTAGTCCCAGGTACTTGGGAGACTGAGGTGGGAGGATTGCTTGACCCCAAGAAATGGAGGCTGCAGTGAGCCATGATTGCACCACTGCATTCCAGCCTGGGCACCAGAATGGGACCCTGTCTCAAAAAAAAAAGAAAAAGAAAGTGGGGAATGTAGGCCACTGGGGCCTCTCTTCTGAAACTAAATAAATTAGTTGGAATTCTGTTACTGACAAATGAAAATAGAGATTCCGTGTTGGGAGTTTCTTCCTCTAAGACTGCATTTCTTATATAGTTGTTAACTATATTGGACAGATGCTGTTCCTCTGCCCATTGATCTCCATTTGATGACTTACCCTGTTAAGACTTAAGGCTATTGTTTGTAGCCTTGATCCTGGGAATATAGGCCTCCCTCTTAGTCTAGTTCATCCTGTTTTATATTTTTGATCATAAAACAATTTTAAAAGGCCATCTTCATGGCAGCAAATATTTGAAGATACTTTTTGGATACACTCTTAGCATCTATTAATACATCACTCTGGGTACCAGTTGTTACTGAGCTCTGAGCCTTTATATATATATATATATATATTTTTTTTTTATTATTATACTGTAAGTTCTAGGGTACATGTGCACAACGTGCAGGTTTGTTACATATGTATACATGTGCCATGTTGGTGTGCTCCACCCATTAACTCATCATTTACATTAGGTATATCTCCTAATGCTATCTGTTCCCCCTCCTCCCACCCCACAACAGGCCCCTGTGTGTGATGTTCTCCTTCCTGTGTCCAAGTGTTCTCATTCTTCAATTCCCACCTATGAGTGAGAACATGCAGTGTTTGGTTTTTTGTCCTTGCGATAGTTTGCTGAGAATGATGGTTTCTAGCTTCATCCATGTCCCTACAAAAGGACGTGAACTCATCCTTTTTTATGGCTGCATAGTATTCCATGGTGTGTATGTGCCACATTTTCTTAATCCAATCTATCATTGTTGGACATTTGGGTTGGTTCCAAGTCTTTGCTATTGTGAATAGTGCCGCAATAAACATACGTGTGCATGTGTCTTTATAGCAATATGATTTATAATCCTTTGGGTATATACCCAGTAATGGGATGGCTGGGTCAAATGATATTTCTAGTTCTAAATCCCTGAGGAATCGCCACACTGTCTTCCACAATGGTTGAACTAGTTTACAGTCCCACCAACAGTGTAAAAGTGTTCCTATTTCTCCACATCCTCTCCAGCACCTGTTGTTTCCTGACTTTTTAATGATCACCATTCTAACTGGTGTGAGATGGTATCTCATTGTGGTTTTGATTTGCATTTCTCTGACGGCCAGTGGTGATGAGCATTTTTTCATGTGTTTTTTTGGCTGCATAAATGTCTTCTTTTGAGAAGTGTCTGTTCATATCCTTCACCTACTTGTTGATGGGGTTGTTTTTTTCTTGTAAATTTGTTTGAGTTCTTTGTAGATTCTGGATATTAGTCCTTTGTCAGATGAGTAGATTGCAAAAATTTTCTCCCATTCTGTAGGTTGCCTGTTCACTCTGATGGTAGTTTCTTTTGCTGTGCAGAAGCTCTTTAGTTTAATTAGATCCCATTTGTCAATTTTGGCTTTTGTTGCCATTGCTTTTGGTGTTTAAGACATGAAGTCCTTGCCCATGCCTATGTCCTGAATGGTATTGCCCAGGTTTTCTTCTAGAGTTTTTATGGTTTTAGGTCTAACATGTAAGTCTTTAATCCATCTTGAATTAATTTTTGTATAAGGTGTAAGGAAGGGATCCAGTTTCAGTTTTCTACATATGGCTAGCCAGTTTTCCCAGCACCATTTGTTAAATAGGGAATCCTTTCCCCATTTCTTGTTTTTGTCAGATTTGTCAAAGATCAGATAATTGTAGATGTGTGGTATTATTTCTGAGGGCTCCGTTCTGTTCCATTGGTCTATTTCTCTGTTTTGGTACCAGTACCATGCTGTTTTGGTTACTGTAGCCTTGTAGTATAGTTTGAAGTCAGGTAGCGTGATGCCTCCAGCTTAGGATTGACTTGGCAATGCGGGCTCTTTTTTGGTTCCATATGAACTTTAAAGTAGTTTTTCCCAATCCTGTGAAGAAAGTCATTGGTAGCTTGATGGGGATGGCATTGAATCTATAAATTACCTTGGGCAGTATGGCCATTTTCACGATATTGATTCTTCCTATCCATGAGCATGGAATGTTCTTCTATTTGTTTGTATCCTCTTTTATTTTGTTGAGCAGTGGTTTGTAGTTCTCCTTGAAGAGGTCCTTCACATCCCTTGTAAGTTGGATTCCTAGGTATTTTATTCTCTTTGAAGCAATTGTGAATGGGAGTTCACTCATGATTTGGCTCTCTGTTTGTCTGTTATTGGTGTATAAGAATGCTTGTGATTTTTGCACATTGATTTTGTATCCTGAGACTTTGCTGAAGTTGCTAATCAGCTTAAGGAGATTTTGTGGTGAGACAATGGGGTTTTCTAGATATACAATCATGTCATCTGCAAACAGGGACAATTTGACTTCCTCTTTTCCTAATTGAATACCCTTTATTTCTTTCTCCTGACTGATTGCCCTGGCCAGAACTTTCAGGAGTGGTGAAAGAGGACATCCCTGTCTTGTGCCAATTTTCAAAGGGAATGCTTTCAGTTTTTGCCCATTCAGTTTTTGCCCATTCAGTATGATATTGGCTGTGGATTTGTCATAAATATAGCTCTTATTATTTTGAGATATGTCCCATCAATACCTAATTTATTGAGAGTTTTTAGCATGAAGGGCTGTTGAATTTTGTCAAAGGCCTTTTCTGCGTCTATTGAGATAATCATGTGGTTTTTGTCTTTGGTTCTGTTTACATGCTGGATTACATTTATTGATTTGTGTATGTTGAAACAGCCTTGCATCCCAGGGATGAAGCCCACTTGATCATGGTGGATAAGCTTTTTGATGTGCTGCTGGATTCGGTTTGCCAGTATTTTATTGAGGATTTTTGCATCGATGTTCATCAGGGATATTGGTCTAAAATTCTCTTTTTTTGTTGTGTCTCTGCCAGGCTTTGGTATCAGGATGATGCTGGCCTCATAAAATGAGTTAGGGAGGATTCTCTCTTTTTCTATTGATTGAAATAGTTTCGGAAGGAATGGTACCAGCTCCTCCTTGTATCTCTGGTAGAATTCAGCTGTGAATCCGTCTGGTCCTGGACTTTTTTTGGTTGGTAAGCTATTATTTACTGCCTCAATTTCAGAGCCTGTTATTGGTCTATTCAGAGATTCAACTTCTTTCTGGTTTAGTCTTGGGAGGGTGTATGTGTCAAGGAATTTATCCATTTCTTCTAGATTTTCTAGTTTATTTCCGTAGAGGTGTTTATAGTATTCTCTGATGGTAGTTTGTATTTCTGTGGGATTGGTGGTGATATCCCCTTTATCATTTTTTATTGTGTCTATTTGATTCTTCTCTCTTCCTTATTAATCTTGTTAGCGGTCTATCAATTTTGTTGATCTTTTCAAAAAACCAGTTCCTGGATTCATTGATTTTTTTGAAGGGTTTTTTATATCTCTATCTCCTTCAGTTCTGCTCTGATCTTAGTTATTTCTTGCCTTCTGCTAGCTTTTGAATGTGTTTGCTCTTGCTTCTCTAGTTCTTTTAATTGTGATGTTAGGGTGTTAATTTTAGACCTTTCCTGCTTTCTCTTGTGGGCATTTAGTGCTATAAATTTCCCTCCACACACTGCTTTAAATGTGTCCCAGAGATTCAGTATGTTGTTTCTTTGTTCTTGGTGGTTTTAAAGAACATCTTTATTTCTGCCTTCATTTCGTTATGTACCCAGTAGTCATTCAGGAGCAGGTTGTTCAGTTTTCATGTAGTTGAGTGGTTTTGAGTGAGTTTCTTAATCCTGAGTGCTAGTTTGATTGCACTATGGTCTGAGAGACAGTTTGTTATAATTTATGTTCTTTTACATTTGCTGAGGAGTGCTTTACTTCCAACTATGTGGTCAGTTTTGAAGTAAGTGTGGTGTGGTGCTGAGAAGAATGTATATTCTGTTGATTTGGGGTGGAGAGTTCTGTAGATGTCTATTAGGTCCTCTTGGCGCAGAGCTGAGTTCAATTCCTGGATATCCTTGTTAACTTTCTGTCTTCGTTGTTCTGTCTAATGCTGACAATGGGGTGTTAAAGTCTCCCATTATTATTGTGTGGGGGTCTAAGTCTCTTTGTAGGTCCCTAAGGACTTGCTTTATGAATCTGGGTGCTCCTGTATTGGGTGCATATATATTTAGGATAGTTAGCTCTTCTTGTTGAATTGATCCCTTTACAATTATGTAATGGCCTTCTTTATCTCTTTTGATCTTTGTTGGTTTAAAGTCTGTTTTATGAGAGACTAGGATTGCAACACCTGCCTTTTTTTTGTTTTTTATTTGCTTGGTAGATCTTCCTCCATCCCTGTATTTTGAGCCTATGTATGTCTCTGCACGTGAGATGGGTTTCCTGAATACAGCACACTGATGGGTCTTGACTCTTTATCGAATTTGCCAGTCTGTGTCTTTTTATTGGAGCATTTAGCCCATTTACATTTAAGGTTAATATTGTTATGTGTGAATTGGATCCTGTTATTATGATGTTAGCTGGTTATTTTGCTTGTTAGTTGATGCAGTTTCTTCCTAGCCTCGATGGTCTTTACAATTTGGCATGTTTTTGCAGTGGCTGGTACCGGTTGTTCCTTTCTATGTTTAGTGCTTCCTTCAGGAGCTCTTGTAGGGCAGGGCTGGTGGTGACAAAATCTCTCAGCATTTGCTTGTCTGTAAAGGATTTTATTTCTCCTTCACTTATGAAGCTTAGTTTGGCTGGATATGAAATTCTGGGTTGAAAATTCTTTTCTTTAAGAATGTTGAATATTGGCCCCCACTCTCTTCTGGCTTGTAGAGTTTCTGCTGAGATATCAGCTGTTAGTCTGATGGGCTTCCCTTTGTGAGTAACCCGACCTTTCTCTCTGGCTGCCCTTAACATTTTTTCCTTCATTTCAACTTTGGTGAATCTGACAATTATGTGTCCTGGAGTTGCTCTTCTCAAGGAGTAACTTCGTGGCGTTCTCTGTATTTCCTGAATTTGAATGTTGGCCTGCCTTGCTAGGTTGGGGGAGTTCTCCTGGATAATATCCTGCAGAGTGTTTTCCAACTTGGTTCCATTCTCCCGTCACTTTCAGGTACACCAATCAGACGTAGATTTGGTCTTTTCACATAGTCCCATATTTCTTGGAGGCTTTGTTCGTTTCTTTTTACTCTTTTTTCTCTAAACTTCTCTTCTCACTTCATTTCATTCATTTGATCTTCCATCACTGATACCCTTTCTTCCAGTTGATTGAATTGGTTACTGAAGCTTGTGCATTCATCACGTAGTTCTTGTGCCATGGTTTTCAGCTCTGTCAGGTCCTTTAAGGACTTCTCTGCATTGGTTGTTCTAGTTAGCCATTCATCTAATCTTTTTTCAAGGTTTTTAACTTCTTTGCGATGGGTTCGAACTTCCTCCTTTAGCTCAGAGAAATTTGATCTTCTGAAGCCTTCTTCTCTCAACTCGTCAAAGTCATTCTCCGTCTAGCTTTGTTCCGTTGCTGGTGAGGAGCTGCGTTCCTTTGTAGGAGGAGAGGCACTCTGATTTTTAGAATTTTCAGTTTTTCTGCTCTGTTTTTTTCCCATCTTTGTGGTTTTATCTACCTTGGGTCTTTGATGATGGTGACGTACAGATGGGGTTTTGGTGTGGATGTCCTTTCTGTTTGTTAGTTATCCTTTTAACAGTCAGGACCCTCAGCTGCAGGTCTGTTGGAGTTTGCTGGAGGTCCACTCCAGACCCTGTTTGCCTGGGTATCAGCAGCGGAAGCTGCAGAACAGAGAATATTGCTGAACAGCAAATGCTGCCTGATCGTTCCTCTGGAAATTTTGTCTCAGAGGGGTGCCTGGCCGTGTGAGGTGTCAGTCTGCCCCTACTGGGGGGTGCCTCCCAGTTAGGCTACTCAGGGGTCAGGGACCCACTTGAGGAGGCAGTCTGTTCGTTCTCAGATCTCAAACTCTATGCTGAGAGAACCACTACTCTCTGCAAAGCTGTCAAACAGGGACATTTAAGTCTGCAGAGGTTTCTGCTGCCTTTTGTTCAAGCTCTGAGCCTTTCTTCTGCTTGGAAGGCCTCACCATTCCCAGGCTGCTGTCTTAGTTCACTAATAGCCTCTTAATTTACCTTCCTGCCTCTAGTCTCTTCCCTATTTTAGTTCATTCTGCATGCTGCAGCTAGGATGACCTTCCTTGGCAAAACAAGCTACCCATGTCACCTGTTCCCACTCCCCACCCCCACTACCCATAGCTCCCCCATTGCCTGTAGGGTAAAATCCAGACTTTGAGCTTGGCATGCAGTGAATGTAGGTGACAGGTGACAGTCTTCATCCTGTTCTTACAGTTGCTGATTTCCCCTCACTCCACTAGAGGTCCTGCCATTCTAAGAGCCTTGCTGTTTTCTAGACCTACTGGGCCTTGTCATGACTAAGAACCTTTGCCTGGCCCTTCTCTCCACTTGGAATGCCCTCCCTTACTGCTCTAGCTCTCCAGTCCCCATCTCTAAGTCCTTCAAGAGCTGATCAAGGGCCACTTCCACACTGAATCCTTAGGTATTTTAGGCAGAGCTTGTTTAAGCTCTCTGAGTTATCACAGGACTTTGTTCACAGCTTGGGAATAACAATACTTAACTGTGCTTACTATAATGGATAATTTTATAAGTCTTCATCTCCCACAAGACCCTAACTTTCCCCAGGGCAGGGATCATTGTTTACTTATTTACCTTGCAGATTTTCAGCATTTGGCTCCTATCCAGGTACCTCAGATTCCAGAGGTTTGGATTCATTCATTCCTTTAGTCATCAGATGCCCACTACTAGAGCCAGGCACTATTCTAGATGCTGGAGCACAACAGTGACTCAAACACACAGAATCCCCTGCCCTTGCATTCAGTTTTGGGGAGAGGAACAGACTCTAAATGTAATCTTATTGACTATATCAATAAGAAAATGACATAGTATACTAAAGATATAAATGCTATAAAAATAGAGTAGGAGGAGGCATGTTAGGAATTCTGGGAGTGGATACAGTTTTAACTAGGGTGGTTGTGATAGAAATAGAAATGACATTTGAGCCAAAACTTAAAGATGAGATATAAATGAAAGAATGAGTGAACAAGCAAACCAACAGTAATCATTTATTCCCTTAGATTTTTCTTCTCCAGATTCAACATTTCCAGATCCTTTACCCATTTTGAGGAGACCTATTTTCTAGACTCCTCACTGCCTTGTATTACTTTTCCACTTTCAGATCTTAGGATCCAGACAGAAATATCCATTGTTCATCCCTGGCATAGTACTGTTTCAGCTTTGAGATTACTGAGCATTGCAGAAAGGAGGGCTCATGGGCCATAACTCATTGTCACATCATGACATCCCACTCTCACTTTGATTGCCTCTAGGAGACTTGGGGCTTTTGCTGTGGCTCAGATCTTTTCACCACTGTCTTCTTTCTTCATCTAGTTCAGCACATGCTTATGTAGTACCATGTGCCAGATGCCATGAGAGATGCTGGGGGCACCCAGATAAATGCAGCATGACTCTGGCCACAGGCAGCTCCCGGTTGCTCTCCTACTCCTCACGGTGAAGTCATAGTATCGGCAAGTTGTTAGACAAAGGTTCTAGAATCCAGCAATCATATGCTGACATGTCCAGCAGAGGCCTGCTCTGTCTAGTTTCATACCAAGTCTTCCTGGATTTCCCTTGTTCTGGATACTCTTATTTACCCAGGTCGAGTTGCCCGGCTCCTTGAGAAGTCTGTACTTACTTCCTTTGATGTTATGATTTTCCTTTATAATAAGTACAGGACATTCTTAGGCTGTAGGACAATTTGCCAAAAATCAGTTCACAGAATGACCAAATTACTATGTTATTGATTCACCAAAAACTTGTTTCCGTTAGTTGCTGATGTTTAGAGCAACTTGTGTTTCACTGAAGCCATCCAGTATTTAATATAGTTTTAGGGAGTGATAACTTCTTGAGAATTTGATATTTGAAGTGTCATATATGTCATGAATGTCAAGGATTAGTTAATGTGGAGTGGGTTTATCTCTTCTAAGCACATTTTTAATGTATTCTACTGACTTTTTTTAAAAAATGAATTTGCTTTCTGTAGTGGGAGAGAAAGGGTGGAGTTAAAAGTTGAGCGCAGGAAATGAAAAATTATGCCTGGGAATGTTTCCACTGGTGTCTATGCATCTGTCATGTTTCTAGAAGTTAAAACCATGTTCAAGGGAGGTCTTGCTCATTTGCTTAGGAAGTATTAGCACTCTAGAGTGGCTTAGGTATCTGAAATGTGCAGTCATGTATGAAATTGACATTCAACTTAGCTGGATGACAAATCCTTAAAAAATAAATGCACATTTGTGTTGTATCATCTTGGTAGCAATTTGCATAAAGAATTCAGGTAAACCACAATGTGGGGGCAAAACTTTTAAAGTAATAGCAAGGGATGAGTGCTCAGTAAGAATCACTGTAAAGAACAGAGAAGTTGGCACACCAAATCTGACACACACTGAGCATTTTCACCCCAGTGCACTGCCTTTGCCCCTCTCTGTAATGTACAGCTGTGTTTAGTTTTGCATTCCCTTGAATGTCAACTTTGCTTACGTTTCACATTTCAGGTAGTATTCTTTCACAGATGCTCACACCTATAAATACAAACAGAACATTGGTGCATAATAGTGCCGATAATTGGTAACATTGCCTTGTTCCTGGCTTAAATGGGATTTCTACTAAATGATTCATTGTTTTTAAACTGACTTATGGGTTAAATGAATTTTTTTCGTCATTTTCAGGAAGTATCCACTGTTTCCTGTTTTACTAAGCATTTATCTCAGGAATAGCCAAGCTTTTCTTACCTGTTGTGGTGATCATTTGGGTTTTCTCTATCTAGCAGCATGACTGGTTTTATATCTCTTATAATCCATTCATGGGATGACTCTCAATCAAGGGGGTAATTTTAATGTACTGCTGGATTAATATCGTTCATTAATGTTTACTTGGGAAGTTAGTATCAAGGTACGAGCTAGGTCTCTCATTCTACTGTTTTCCCTTTTGTTGTCTTTTAGCAGCAATGTTATGTTAGGTTCTTAAAAAGATTTAGGAAGCTTTTCTTCTCTAAGAAGAGTTTTAAAACCTTTTTATTGGCCAGGCGTGGTGGCTCACGTCTGTAATCCCAGCACTTTGGGAGGCCGAGGCAGGTGGATCACGAGGTCAGGAGTTCGAGAGCAGCCTGACCAACATGGTGAAACCCCATCTCTACTAAAAATACAACAATTAGCTGGGTGTGGTGGCACGTGCCTGTAGTCCCAGCTCCTCAGGAGTCTGAGGCAGGAGAATCACTTGAACCCAGGAAGCTGAGGTTGCGGTAAGCCGAGATCGTGTCACTGCACTCCAGCCTGGGCAACAGAGCGAGATTCTGTCTCAAAAAACAAACAAACAAAAAAAACCCAAAAAAACCTTCTTTATTATGGAAAATTTCAAATCTATATGAAAGTAGAGAAAACAGTATAAAGAATGAATCCCTATGTATCCATCACCTAGCTTCAACAATTATCTGTATAGGGTCAATCCTGTCTATTTCCCTCTACCCCACTCCCTGCCTCCCTGCCTCCCTGCCCTCCACCAAAGCTGGATTATTATTTAATAATAAATCCCAGACATCTAAATAGGTGTTTTAAATTGTTGTAAAATGTTATGGCTAATACATGAATACATTCATCTTATTTTTAAAAAAACAACTTATAGATTAGGTCAAAGTCCCTTTCAACCACTATTCCTACATCCTTGGACCCCTCCCCAGAGGTTGCCACTGTTAGGAGATTGGCGTGTGTCCCTCCTTGTATTTGTTTATTTATTTGAGACAGAGTCTCACTGTGTTGCCCAGGCTGGAGGGCAGTGGTGCAGTCTTGGCTCACTGCAACCTCTGCCTCCCAGGTTCAAATGATTCTCATGCCTCAGCCTCCCGAGTAGCTGAGATTACGGGTGTGCACCACCATGCCCAGCTAATTTTTTTTGTATTTTTAGCAGAGACAGGGTTTCACCATGTTGGCCAGGCTGGTCTCAAACTCCTGGGCTCAAGTGATCTACCCACCTTGGCCTCCCAAAGTGCTGGGATTACAGGCGTGAGCCACCACACCTGGCTAGATAGACTTTTTCATGTGATCTTTCTCTTCCTTTCTCTTCAGTCCTTTAGACAAATTGGGCAACATGTGGTTTATGACATTTTTCTGCTGAGAGACTTATGCTGAAACCTAATTAGAATTTTGAAGAGGCGAAATCAAAGATCTATAGGCAGAGAACTACATCATTAGAATGTAGTGACTCGGTCTAGAATGGAAAACCTGGATTTGTGCTGAGCTGTGCCACTTAACAGCTGTGTATCCTTTGGGAAAAACATGTCTCTGAATCAGTTCCTCATGTGTCAGGGGATATAGACTTGACTTTAGAGGGGATGTGGGCATTGAATGTACGTGAAAGCATTTTGTAAATGATAAAATATAGGAACAGAAAACCAAACACCGCATGCTCTCACTTATAAATGGGAGTTGAACAATGAGAACACATGGAAGCAGGGAGGGGAACATCACGCACCGGGGCCTGTCGGTGGGTGGGAGGCAAGGGGAGGGAGAGCATTAGGACAAATATCTAATGCATGCGGGGCTTAAAACCTAGATGACGGGTTGATGGGTGCCACAAACCACCATGGCACATGTATATCTATGTAACAAACCTGCACATTCTGCACATGTATCCCAGAACTTAAAGTAAAATAAATAAATAAATAAATAAATAAAATATGACTTTTATTATTGCCTATGTTAGGTCACTTTAGGATGAGAGGAGGCCGGCCAGGTGCAGTGGCTCACACCTGTAATTCCAGCAGTTTGAGAGGCCAAGGCAGGCAGATCACAAGGTCAGGAGTTCAAGACCAACCAGGCCAAAATGGTGAAACCCTGTCTCTACTAAATATACAAAAAATTAGCCGGGCGTGGTGGCAGGCGCCTGTAGTCCCAGCTACTTGGGAGGCTGAGGCAGGAGAATCACTTGAACCTGGGAGGCGGAAGTTGCAGTGAGCCGAGACCATGCCACTGCATTCCAGCCTAGGTGACAAAATGAGACTCTGTCTCAAAAAGAAAAAAAAAAAAGATGACAGGAAACCAAGGAGAGGAAAGTAGTATTCATGCATCACCTCTGTTTTGTTAGAACATACTTCTAAGGATTAATAAGGCTGAATTCTAGAGATGAGGAGTAGCACAGATTGATGTCAATGACAAGTTAGGAACACTGTTTTAGAGGCTTATGCTAGAGAGTAAGTTTGATCTTAGGATGGGTGCTGAAGAGATGGGTTTGCCTTCCAAGGCATGTGCACGCATGCATGCACACACACACACATACAAATGTGGCCTCGGTGTGTCCTCTACCTCTGTGTTCAGAAAGGAAGCTTCTTCTAGTGTCAGACCTCCTAGGTTGAAGACTGGCACTCCTGCTCAGTAGCTGGTAACTTTGAGCAAGTTTCTTCACCTCTCTCAGCCTCAGTTTCCTCAGTTGTAAACATGGGCAAATCATAGTACCTTTTTCATGTAGTTGTTGTAAGGTTTTGATGAGATAATACGATTAAAAGGCTTAGCACAGGGCAGGCACAGAGGAAGTGCTATTACCTTATTTTTGTAAATATTATCTGACCTCAGCATTATCAGCCTGTGACCCTGTTTCTTCTCTTTCAGGTAGGAGGTGTGCAGTCTTTGGGGGGAACAGGTGCACTTCGAATTGGAGCTGATTTCTTAGCGCGCTGGTACAATGGAACAAACAACAAGAACACACCCGTCTATGTGTCTTCACCAACCTGGGGTGAGTCTTTCAGCTGAAGTGAGAGGAAAAACAGAAACCAGAGAGAATTATCCTCATGACTCTCCCTGGTTACACAGAAAATATAATCCAGCCCTGGAACAACTGACCATTGGGAATGGCTTGAACAGTGGGTTATGGCAGTGCATGAGAAACCTGCTGCTCAAAATCAAGTTAAGAATACTCTTTCTCAAGACTCTTAGTAGACTTATATCTACCAAGGTTATGTTGAAACTCCCCAGAGGAGGCATAGAATGTAGATGCAGGAAGTATCACTGTAGTAGAATATAAGTCTGGCATTAATGTGACTGGTTGAACTTGTTCTTGGTTGCAATCATTCCTCTACATCTTAACCCCCAGCCTGGATGATGCCCAGTGGACATTGAGCCTGGGAAGCTGACTTGCATCCTTTCCACTCATGCCTCCTAGTGTTTGTAAAGTGCTTAACTTTTTACTCCTTTGATGCAGAGAATCACAATGCTGTGTTTTCCGCTGCTGGTTTTAAAGACATTCGGTCCTATCGCTACTGGGATGCAGAGAAGAGAGGACTGGACCTCCAGGGCTTCCTAAATGATCTGGAGGTGGGTGATTTAGAGGAAAAAGTAGAGAATTACATGGTGTCAGGAATCTCAGGCAAAGTCTTTGGACCAGTTGCTAAGTGAAGGAGTCTGAGACACCTTCCCCACACCCGATGGTGGTTTCTGACATAGCATGTAAGAGAGAGGGCACAAAAGAGACATGAAAGAGTGACAAGAATATGGTTGCCCTTTGCCCTCCATCACTGACCAGTCTGCTGCTGACTCTGTCTCCCAATATTCCCATCAGTGTCAGAGCTGACATAGCTTCCTTCTCCTCAGAACGCTCCTGAGTTCTCCATCGTTGTCCTCCACGCCTGTGCACACAACCCAACTGGGACCGACCCAACTCCAGAGCAGTGGAAGCAGATTGCTTCTGTCATGAAGGTAACTGCCCCTTCAGAGCATCTCTTAAAAAATAGTATGTATTCTTATTTAATGTATGCAGAAGCAATACCTGTTTGCTGTTTGCTGAGGAATTAGGAAAATGGAGAAAAGTCCAAAGAAGAAAATAAGTATTAACTGTAAATTGTATTACCTAAAGAAGGATACTGTTAATGTTTTGGTAGATAGAATGTGAGACTGTGTGTGTGTGTGTGTGTGTGTGTGTGTGTGTGTGTGTGTCTAGTTTTATGTATGTTTTACAAAGATGAGATCATTTTGTCTGTACTGTTTTTTGCAACACAATTTGTTTTTCATTTTCACTTCTTTATATACATGTCATTGAATATTTTGCAGCATCATTTTTCATAGCTATATTATATGCCGTTCATGGATATGTCGTATTAGGGATGGGGTAAATCATCTGATGAATATTTAGGTTTACTTCAGATTGCTTGATCTGATGAAAAATTATGTAACAAAATTTCCTTTTATTATTTCTTTGGCATAACTTGCTAGGTGGGAATTCCTAGCTGAAAGTGTGTATATTCTTCCCTAACAAGTTTGTAGAATACTTATTAAGGAACTGCTGTATATTGGACACTGTGGGAATACAGTATTGAATGGAGCAGATGCAGTCCCTACCCTCAAAGACAGACAGCCTGTTTGGGGAGATGGACGAGTACTAAGGCAGCTGTGATGCTGTGAGATAGCTGTGTTGACAGTGTTATACGGGGGTACATAGCCCAGACTTTGGGCAGTGTATATGTGGGAGTTTGGGGGTTGGTGGCAGGAACCTTCCTGGAAGAAGTGGTTTCCATGTTGAGTCCTGTAGGATGGGGAGGAGTTAAGAAGGCATCAGCAGACAGGGGTTGACAGGGAAGGGATGCGCTCTGCAGAGGGCAGAGCATGGTCAGAAGCCCCAGGCAGAGATCATGGGGAGTGTGAGTGATGAGGCTAGAGTGAATAGGGGCAGGCTCTGTACTGAGGCTTGGACTTTATTCTCAGGGTAGTGGGGAGCCACTGAAATCTTGGATGTCGGGGAGTGACATGATTGGATGTGCGTGATCTTAAGGTCACCGTGATGTCATGGCAGGGAATGGATCAGAGAGAGGCAACACTAGACAGGCTGTGGGAGCAGTTAGGAGACCGTTGCCATAACCCCGGTAGGAGTTGATGGTGACCTGGGTGAAGTAGGTAGCAGTGGGGACAGTGAGATACAAAAGGATTTGGGAGCTCTTAAGAGACAGGACTGATGGGACTTGGGGAGTGCCAGGATGTGGGGGATGAGCTGTAGAGTTAGGAGTCCAGACTCCCCCCAGTCCTGCCTAGTCAAGATACACCTAAGAAATGGGAATCAAAGTACAATCAAAGGCTTGGACAGTTCCGGGGAGGGAAGTGGTGTCCACTCAGAGAGGACAGCTATAGAAGCAGGTTCCCTGTGGAGAGCTCTTTGAGGAGATGAGTGACAAGAATGGAGGCTACTCTGTTCCCTTCCTCTTGAGTACCTAGCAGAATAGCCTCGAGGTTGTGAAGAGCCCTGGGGATACCAAGCCTACACTTGACTAAGGCTCTCACACCAGAAATTCACTGAGGAAAATCCACCAGTGTAGGACGTTGTCTCCTTGCGTCAAAAGTAAGCCCTGCTTCTCTAAGCTGAATTGGGACACTCTAGGACAATGTACTTTTAAAAAGTAAAGCTTACGGAAAAGGTTACACTTGTTGGTTGTAGAGAGAAATGGATGTAAAGTGGTGTTTGGGTGCATATAGTCAAGAAATAGGAGAAATGGACAGTGTTTGAAATTCCCTCCAGGCATCAGCTGGGGAAGGAAGGCCGGTGTCTGAGATTGGTGCCAGAAGGATTTCCTGCCCTGACTCACTTTCCTTCCCCACAGCACCGGTTTCTGTTCCCCTTCTTTGACTCAGCCTATCAGGGCTTCGCATCTGGAAACCTGGAGAGAGATGCCTGGGCCATTCGCTATTTTGTGTCTGAAGGCTTCGAGTTCTTCTGTGCCCAGTCCTTCTCCAAGAACTTCGGGCTCTACAGTGAGTGCTCTCCCGAGGAGTTACAGCCCCACCTCCTCGCATCACTCCCCACTTCGGCAGCCACAGCTGATTCTGGCCCCTCTCTTTAGATGAGAGAGTCGGGAATCTGACTGTGGTTGGAAAAGAACCTGAGAGCATCCTGCGAGTCCTTTCCCAGATGGAGAAGATCGTGCGGATTACTTGGTCCAATCCCCCCGCCCAGGGAGCACGAATCGTGGCCAGCACCCTCTCTAACCCTGAGCTCTTTGAGGAATGGTAAGGGGCTCCCAGTCTGGTGGGCCGGGGGGTGGGGAGTGCAGAACAGTAATTGTCCCAGTACATTTAACTGGGTCTCTTCCTTTCATTTTGGCAGAAGCAGGATAAAATTACTTTAACTTCTTTGACTCTCAGATATTTGTAAAACAGGGACTGATACCTACCTCACATGTGCATAACACAACACCTGGAAGACAGGAGGGGGCACTCGATGAATGGTAGTTTTCCCCAATTTCCCCTCCACCCAGTCTTCCTCCCCATAAAGTTGGAAAACCCAAGAAGGTATTCCTAGCAAAACAGAATATCCAACGTCTAGGCAGTTTAACAGTTTGGGAGCTCTTGGTTTTTATCTGTAATTTACATACACTTTATCTTATTTTAGAACAGTAATTTTTATATAGTAGCTAAATCTGCAATCTCTAGTAAGTCCTGATGAAACATATTACCCTATTAATATCTATAGCAGCACCTCGGTGAAGCCTCAGTTGAAATGTGAGTGTATTCTAGCCAGTATACCCGAGACTAGCACTAGACTCACTAGTAAATGCAGTCCTTTCCTTCTGCCCCCTAAGTCTCTCTCTCTGGTATGTTAATCCACCCATCCAGACATCCACATGCCATAATAGGCAGGTTGTGATCCCATTGTCAGCTGTCATTTAAATTACGGTTTTTAAACCTGTGTGTTTCCGGGTACCATCTTTCCTGTCTGGATTGGTATTTACGTCGCTGTCCATGCTTCAGGACAGGTAATGTGAAGACAATGGCTGACCGGATTCTGACCATGAGATCTGAACTCAGGGCACGACTAGAAGCCCTCAAAACCCCTGGGACCTGGAACCACATCACTGATCAAATTGGCATGTTCAGCTTCACCGGGTTGAACCGTAAGTGGTCCCCACCACCTCCAGCCCATGCGTGCATGTAGACACACAACATTCCTTTCAGTTGCTCGCCTTGAGCTCACCTTCATGGCCTTTGCCTAATTGGGCAGCCATTGCTTTGGACCAGGACAAGTTAGGTTTTCTTAGGGTGTCCCACCGTCTCATAAACTCTTTGGGTCTCAGAAGAGTATTGTGGCCTGCCCTGCTGACCCACAGCCAAGATATTTCCATGTTTGTGGGCTGGGAAGTGGCTCAGAGCCAGCTGGGAGGTAACAGGATTGGTAGCTGGGAGCTTTAATTTATGAAAAGTTCTTATAATGCTCAGGTACATTTTGGGTTTGCCAAAATCCTGAATATAAGTATGTATGGTTATTCGGGGACCTGATTTCTTAACAGGTCTTTCCTATTTCTAGGTATTATCCTCAAAAAGAGGTTACAAAGTTATCTCTGCATTTCATAAACAAGAACCTAGATTGGGCTGGGCGCAGTGGCTCATGCCTGTAATCCCAACACTTTGGGAGGCCGAGGTGGGCGGATCACGAGGTCAGGAGATCAAGACCATCCTGGCTAACACGGTGAAACCCCGTCTCTACTAAAAATACAAAAAAATTAGCTGGGTGTGGTGGCGGGCACCTGTAGTCCCAGCTACTCGGGAGACTGAAGCAGGAGAATTACTTGAATCCAGGAGGCAGAGCTTGCAGTGAGTCGAGACCGCACCACTGCACTCCAGCCTGGGTGACAGAGCGAGACTCCATCTCAAAAAAAAAAAAAAAAAAAAAAGAACCTAGATTGGTGGTTGGAATTAAAAGCTGATTGAAAATCTAGTAGACGATCATGCATGATCTTGGTCAGTTGTCAGTAGGGCACATCTGCCATCTGCAGTCCCATCTGATGACAGAAGAGTCATTTCTTCTTCTTCTTCTTCTTTTTTTTTTTTTTTTTTTTGAGATGGAGTCTTGCTCTGTTGCCCAGGCTGGAGTGCAGTGGTGTGATCTCAACTCACTGCAACCTCCACCTCCCAGATTCAGGTGATTCTCCTGCCTCAGCCTCCCGAGTAGCTGAGATTATTCATTTCTTTAGTAATTCCCACAGTGCAGATGTGACGACTCACCTGTGTGTTCCAGTGACTCTAGGGAAGGATGTGTGGCTGGCTTGGTTTGTAGGTAGAATAGCAGAGACCATGGGGAGGTATTTAACTGGGGCCATCACAGTGCCAGTGTGAAGTGGGCTCAGAAAAATCCAAAGGAAAAAAATATAAATGAGAGTTAATAAAGCTTGTATTGTGGACCCCTCAAAATACTTTGGGGTAAAATGAAGCTACCTAAGAAAGTAAAGAAATAGCTCAGTTAGCTGTAGATGTCCTCTTGACTGTGGAACGGAGAATTAGTTCACTCACAATTATAAAAATATTACATGTAACAGAAATATTAATAGTCTTTAGTAGTTATAGTCTAAAAGTTCACAATATGGGACTGTCTACCTGTAAAATATCCATATCTTCCCATTATCCACAGGAGGAAATTAGTTTTATTAATATTATGAATTGGAAAAATGATGAGGATAGAACTGTGCTTATAATACAAAAGTTATATTTTTAGCACTTGACATCATTTGCCCTTATTAAAAACAGAGGTTTTGTTTTCCTCCCAACTTTTTTTTTTTTTTTTTTTCCTTTTTGAGACAGTGTCTTGCTCTGTTGCTCAGGCTGGAGTGCAGTGGCAGAATCTTGGCTCACTGCAACCTCCACCTCCTGGATTCAAGCGATTCTCCTGCCTCAGCCTCTCAAGTAGCTGGGACTACAGGCATGAGCCACCACACCCAGCTAATTTTTGTATTTTTAGTAGAGACAGGGTTTCACCATGTTGACCAGGCTGGTCTCAAACTCCTGACCTCAAGTGATCCACCTGCCTCAGCCTCCCAAAGTGCTGGGATTACAGGCGAGAGCCACTGTGCCTGGCCTTTTTTTTTTTTTTTTTTTTGAGACAGGGTCTCGCTCTGTCACCCAGGGTGGAGTGCAGTGGTGGAATCTCGGGTCACTGCCACTTCCGCCCCCTGGACTCAGGTGATCGTTCCACCTCAGCATCCGAGTGGCTGGGACCACAGGCGTGAACCACCATGCCTGGCTAATTTTTTATAGAAATGGGGTTTCACCATATTGCTCAGGCTGGTCTCAAACTCCTGAGCTCAAGTGATCTGCCCGCCTCAGTCTCCCAAGGTGCTGGGATTACAGGCATGAGCCACTGCACCTGGCCAGAAAAGTTTTAAACATACAGAAAAGTTGGAGGAATTGTACAGTGAACTCCCATATATCCGCCACCTAGTTTCTACAATTCTCACATTACAATACTTCCTTTGTTATCTTTTTTCTGTCAGAATTGGGCTTTTAACCTGGAGTCCCTGGATGTACGTTTAGGAGAACTGTGAAGCCCCTGAAATGATGTTTAAAAAATTGTATATGTGTATTTTGGCCCTGCTCTAGGGAAAGAGTCCATAACTTTTACTAGCTTCTCAAACTGTGACACTTCCCTTCTCTGAAAAAGTAGAAAGGCCTAAAACTTTCTAAACAAAAACTTACTAAAACAAAACCAAAAACCAGGGTAGGAGCCGTTTAATCACTGCTTCAGGGCACAGGCTTTTAGAAACAGTGGTGCACCCGGGGCTGTGTTGGCTTGAGGCTCTATCCCCTTGGGTGACCAATTCACACAGGTAAACCTCTTCTGAAGCTTGCTTTGTTTGTTCACTGGTTTGGAGGGGTCAAGGGAAAACTTACCCTTTGCCCTCTGAAAGTTTGCTGGAAATCAGCTGACAAGAGGCAGATTAATAGGAGAAAAGGCATACAAATTTATTTATTTATTTTTGAGTCAGAGTCTCACTCTGTTGCCCAGGCTGGAGTGCAGCGGCACGATCATGGCCTACTGTAGCCTCAACCTCCCAGGCCCAAGCAATCCACCCACCTCAGCCTTCGTAGTACCTGGGACCACAGGTGTGTGCCGCCATGCCTGGCTAATTTTTAAGATTTTTTTATAGAAACAGGGTCTCCTTATGATGCCCAGGCTGGTCTTCAACTCCTGGGCTCAAGCAATCCTCCCTCCTCAGCCTCCCAAAGTACTTGGATTACAGGCATGAGCCACTGTGCCTGGCCAGCATGCAAATTTATTAACTTGCACGGATGTCTTACAAAATAGAACTAAAATAAATGGCCAGATGATTGATGCTTTTATACCATCTCGGGGTTACAGAAAGAATGGGAGCTTGGAGCTTGCCAAAACAGATTATGGCAGGCAGAGAAGAGAAGGCCTGGTTAGCAAAGGTGGTCTTGTTATATTATGTAGATAAGTCACAGGTAGCAGCCCTCGGAGAAAATAGCAGTAAAGGTCTATTTCTTTTAGACCTTTAAAGGCATCAGACTCTCAGTTAATCTCCCCTAGATCTGGACAAGGGAGGGCCTCAGAGAAAGCCTAGCTATAGCCACACAGATTTTCTCTACAGATACAGATCTCTCCCACAAAAGACAGCTTTGCAGGGCTACTTCTGTATGCAGGCCCTCTCAACAGCCATCTTGAAATATGTCAAAGTATATTTTGGGGTGAACTATTTTGGTTTCCTTCAAGGAGCACTGAGTCCAGGGTCCAGATTTTTCACTTCCATAGAGAGGCAGGGTAGCATTATGGAAGCAGTGTACAGCCCAGACTTAAAATCCTGCCTGAAAATCCCACATCCACCACTGACCAGCTGTGCGACCTCGGAAGGCCATTTAACGTCTTTATGGCCTATCTGTAAAACGGGCATGATAAATTATTATCAGGATGAACTAAGATGCAGTGCTTAGAACACTGCCTGGCACATAGTGTTCACATCTCTGATTATGATGATTTTATTATTATTCCATTTCCTCAGGTTGGTGGTATCTTAAAGGTACTAATTACTTAAGCAATAATTCACTAAAATTCTTTATTTTTTTGAGACAGAGTCTCACTCTGTCACCCAGGCTGGAGTGCAGTGGTGTGATCTCAGCTCACTGCAACTTCCTCCTCTTGGGTTTCAAGCAATTCTCCTGCCTCAGCCTCCTGAGTAGCTGGGACCATAGGCACATGCCACCACGCCTGGCTAATTTTTGTATTTTTAGTAGAGACTGGGTCTCAGTATGTTGGCCAGGCTGATCTCGAACTTCTGACCTCAGGTAATCCACCAGCCTCAGCCTCCTGAAGTGCTGGGATCACAGGCGTGAACCACTGTGCCTAGCCAAATTCACTAAAATTCTATCAATGGATTTGCCAAATAGCAAAACTGCTCTAGAGACTGCCGTATAAAGGAAGTACAGGTAGTCTCTTCTTACTCATACGTGATGCATTTCTGCAAACATGGAAAAACTACTGCATCTGAGAGAGAACTGAGGAATGAACAGAAGTCTGATGGTGCCAGTTCAGAGAGGTCTGTGTCATTTCTCAGCTTGTTGGTTAATTCACACAGGATTGATCAGGTACCTCTTGCATGGGGCCTTGCCCAATGTATTGTAAAAATGAAATGTCAAAGGGAGGCTGCCGCGGGTGCTCAGCGCAAGTCCAGGTTAGGGAAGAACTAAAGGAAGCACTTCATAGCCAGCGTTTCATATCGCTCTCCATCTGATGGTTGTTTTTAGGTGATAGGGGTGTCCCGGTGGATGTAATGTATAAGGCTTGGTTGGAAGGCAATCTCAGATTAAAATTCCCATCAGTAGTAGCCATATTGAATTTTCTGGGGATTCAAAGGTGAACTAGTAAGAGTACTTTCCAGAATCTAGTGAGTATATTTTTCTGTTTGTCAGTTGGACAAAATAGCGCCTTTTGTTTTGCTTCTGTCTGTTAAGGGGAAAGAAGTAAAGCTGTAATTGTCATATAATTGCTGAGCCTCCACTGCTTTAAGGATCCCCTCTGCTCTGATTATGTCTTCTTTTGGTTTTCAACAGCCAAGCAGGTTGAGTATCTGGTCAATGAAAAGCACATCTACCTGCTGCCAAGTGGTCGAATCAACGTGAGTGGCTTAACCACCAAAAATCTAGATTATGTGGCCACCTCCATTCATGAAGCAGTCACCAAAATCCAGTGAAGAAACACCACCCGTCCAGTACCACCAAAGTAGTTCTCTGTCACGTGTGTTCCCTGCCTGCACAAACCTACATGTACATATCATGGATTAGAGACACTTGCAGGACTGAAAGGCTGCTCTGGTGAGGCGGCCTCTGTTTAAACCGGCCCCACATGAAGAGAACATCCCTTGAGACGAATTTGGAGACTGGGATTAGAGCCTTTGGAGGTCAAAGCAAATTAAGATTTTTATTTAAGAATAAAAGAGTACTTTGATCATGAGACATAGGTATCTTGTCCCTCTCACTAAAAAGCAGGAGTGTTGCATGTGGCGGCCACGTGCTTCTGTGTGGTGTTTGACTCTGTACAAAGTCTAGTCCCAAAGATCAAGTTGTCTGAAGGAGCCAAAGTGTGAATGTGGGTGTCGGCTGTGGCATTAAACTCATCATCTCAACCCAGAGTGTCTGGTCTCCCCGCTCTTTCTGCATGGTTGTGTCCCTAGTCCTAAGCTTTGGTTCTTCAGGGTGACTGTGGTAAGAAGGATATTTAATCATGACACGCACAGACACACACATATTTAACTGAAACAGAAGTTTCATCAAACAGTATTTACTCGTGATGTGTGTAGTGCATTCTGATGTTTTCGAGCCATTCTATTGTGTTTTACTTCACCTAAAAAAATAAAATTAAAATGTTGATCAAGACATGGAGTTGATTTTGTGACCACTAATGGGTTGTGACCCACAGTTTAAAATGAATGTTTTAGAGGGTTTTACTGGGGGCTAAAGGAAAAACTACAATGTATTCTTACAGTATAGCTTCCTTCAGTGAACTCACCATGTAACTCCCTGGTGATTTTGCGGGCTTGTCATTTGGAGGCCAGCTGTCTTCTTATGTTACTTAAGAAACGGGACTTCTTGGACTTGTGAGAGGAGATGACATCACTCAGGTTGATTATAGAACATCAGCCCGTCCCCTGCTGTCAGAGTCCCTCCTGGTTTATTGAAACAGAACCACAAAAACATAGATCACAATTTCCAGAGTCCAAGGGCCGCTCCAAATGGCCATTTTGTAGAATTTGGTGGGCTTGGATGTTACTTCACACAAGAGGTCTATTATTTGGAGTTTTTAAATATTTAAAGTTAATTCTTGTGATCTTAATAGGATCTGCCACTTTCTAGGACGCGTTTGGGTTGTTAGAAAATCCTACAGTCCTGAGGGATGGCTGCGGCCTTAGAAGTCATCAAGTCCTGCCTCTCCCCCAGTGAAATAGTCTCTCCATATTGTGTCTGACTCATCCATTTCAACTGGTGGGGTGGTGGTGGTGATGGATTCTTTAAATACCTGGTGAGGCATCCCCTTCTGCTGGTGGAGCCTCTTAATTAAAAAAAAAGAGGCTCATTTACCTTTAGCTCATGGTAAAAGTTCATCTTTGTTCCACTCCCCTGCCCCTCCTTTCCTTCCTTTAAACCACAGATAGTAAATCTACTGGCACTTCTAATCTACCACCTTTTGAATATTTGAAAGTAGCAGTTGTCATTCTTTGTTTACACTTTTCCATGTGAACTGCCGCTCCCCCACCACTTTTGTTTCTGCACAGGATGTGGTTTCCAGATCCTTCTCTGTCTGGCTGGAGCCCCGGGAGTCCTTCGGAGGACACTCACTCTGCCACTGTGTGGTTGGGCTGGTGGAAGTTCATGAGTGAATGTGATTAGATGCCCTCCCACCCATCTCTTCACAGCTTTCTGAACAAATCAGTCTTTGTTCTCCTTCCAATGTAAAGATGCTTGTTAGTAAGGGAAGGCAGCCAATAGAGAAGTCGAACGATTCTACCTTCTGTCAATCTGCCATTCTCTCCAAATGCTTTAAACCACTCATTCTCCATGGGGATGATACTGCCTCCATGGGGGCGAAAATTGGCTCTTTGGGGCAAAAAAAAAAAGCCTGAAATACTAAAATGTCGCCTTCCAAAGTGCAATTCTACCTGACCATCTTATTAGTATTTAATTTCTCTTGTTAGGGAAAATTAAAATTTTCTCTTTAGGGGGCTGCCAAAACCATCAAAGATAAACACATCTTTAAACCTAAGTGACAGTACCAAAGTGCTGAAATGTTTTTAGGACTTGAAAAAAGCCCATCTCAATGGGAATCTGGCCTCTTGTATTCCAACAGATATGTTGGTCGGTGTGGCTCCCACTGCATTCACCTGAAAAAGGGTTGTGAGTCTGGGAAGCTGGCAGGACTCCTCAGGCCTCTGACATGCCAGTGAACTTCAGAGGTGGGATTGTTTCACCAATTTTGCCCACTCGAGAGTAGGGCACTCCAACCTCCAGGCTCTGCCAGTTCCCAGGTGTGTAACCGTGAGCAAGAAGACAGTAACCTTGCAGACAGTAACCCCTCCTCCACAGGGTGGTTGAGAAAGAAATGAGCTAATGGGTACTTAGCACAATACTTGGAACATAAAGCCCTTGGCAAAATAGTTGTTTCCATCATTTATTATTACCGTTAGTGAAATGAATAGCCTCTACTGAGGTTCCTGAGAAGAATCTTAAGAGGTTTTGGCATAGGCCCCTAATCCTCCTGTTTGCTTTGAGAAATTAGTAGTAGGTGTCAGATTTCAGCCTGCCTTCCACACAGGTATTAAATGCCCAAACACATCTTCCCACCTGCCTGGCTGTTCCCTCCCTCCAGCATCGGCTTAAAACTGACCAACAGGCCTGGCCCATTCTTGTATTCTGTTCCCTAGCCTTTGGTTGCAAACTGCCAGAGTCATGCCACTTGGACTCCTTTCTGAAGGTTCTGCAGAAGCGAGCTAGTGTGACCAACATTCTATCTCAGGGGCTTGTCTGGGTTTAGCCCCCAAGACCTTGAATTTGGACGGCACCCAGCACAGCACCTCACCCATCGTGGGTTCAGCAAATGCCAGCCCTTCTCACTGTCGTCTTAGTTCCTTCCTTGTCTTTATGCACACTGGCTTCTCATTTGGGTTTTACTTCTCATTTCTGGCATTCACTCCTGCAAAATCTTACCATCTGGCCTCCCAAAGTACTGTGCCAAGGCTTCCCCATGACCTCACTGCAGCCTCACACCTGGCCCGGAGCAGCATGCCTCTTCAGGCAGGTGGGCCACACATGGGCATCACTCAACCTGCATCTCAAATGAAGCCACGTCAGAAGATTCCAGGGGCAAGGAAAACAGCCACATTCCAGGAAAGGCATTTTCATTTTATTTAAAAATTATTTACAATTTATTGAGCCTTCATAAATGCTTTATTTTAAAATCTTTTTTTTAAACTCTTTTTTTTTAACCTGAAGAAAATCTTTGTGGGGTGAGGGTATACAGGGAGGAGAGTGGTGACAGGCTCCATAGGGATTTTGCAAAGGGATGGTTGTAATGCAACAGCAGTGGCTTGAGCCTGGTGGCCTCAGGGGTGATGAAGACCAGCCAGGCAGGCACCCCTGGGCCAGTGGTCAGCTGGGCAGGAAGCCTGATGATGGTAGTTCTTGCTCAAAACTCACCATTTATGGGTTTGCATCTTAAGTACCCAACACTGAGGGCTGACACTTTGCCTATTCCTACCAGGCAAGAGCAGGTGTTGGAACTGGATGGCTGTGAAGTTATCTACGAGAAGTCATGCACTGCTGAGCCTCAGGCCAGGCCAGGCCAGGCAAGGGGTGTGGTGAAGTCAATAATCATTGCTGGAAAAGGCATCTCTAGCTCCAAAGTCTTTGCTTCCGCATGCTGTGGCCCTCCTGTCTGCAACACCTGCTCTGGGTTGTTGGGGAAGAGGGGACAAAGTTATGTGGGGGTATTGGTTGTACAATACTCTAGGGTGTGCCAAGAATTTCTGAGGACTTCCACTTCTTGGTGGGTGCCAGCCTTCCCCATCAATTGATGGACACTTGAGAAGACCACTTATAATTAAAAACCTGTCTCGAACTGCCCAGTATTCACTTCACTCTGCATTGCAGAAACGCTGGGCTGAAAGTTCCACTATTTAAAATAGTAGTGTTTTTTGTTTGTTTGTTTGTTTGTTTTAACTCTTTGTAGGTCTGAGACCTTTGAGAACCTTATGAAAGCTTTAATGCTCTGGAAAAAACATACAAGAATAAATACATTAAATACTGACAGTTTTAGGGGTTTCATAGACCCTCTGAAGGTCTATGAAACTATGGACCCCCTGGGGTGATGGACCCCAAGTTAAGAACCCCTGAGTTAACAGTTCCTGTGGGTAAGCATTTTCTTTTGAGATGCAGATAACCCAGAGGAATGATCAGTCTCCCTCCTCCCTGTGAATGATTGAATGGGTGTGGGGAGGTGGGAGTGAGGGTTTCGGAGGAAGGGGAGGGAAGCTGGATGGTGTACCACAGGGAAAGGTTTGGGAATGGTTTGGAGACAGCACTCGATCAATGAGTTCAGTGAGTACCTGACTGAGAACATCTAAAGGGTAGGAGACAGATCAGAAAGGGAGATAGTTATTCTGAAGACAAATTTCACTTACTTCCAAGTTTTCCCTAAGGCTGGCTGTGGTTGCTTTTCTTTTCTCTTTCTTTTTTTTTTTTTTTTTTTGCGAGGGGAGACAGAGTCTCGCTCTGTTGCCTAGGATGAAGTGCAGTGGTGTGATCTCAGCTCACTGCAACCTCTGCCTCCCAGGTTCAAGCGATTCTGCTGCCTCAGCCTCCCGAGTAGCTGGAACTACACGCCCAGGAGAGATGGGGTTTCACCATGTTGGCCAGGCTGGTCTCAAATTCCTGACTTCAAGTGATCCACCCGCCTTGGCCTTCCAAAGTGTTGGGATTACAGGCATGAGCCACCGCGCCCTGCTTTGTGGTTGCTTTTCAGAACTGTTTTAGTCTTGGAAGCAGGTATGCGCGGTCACTCTGCCATCTGGTGGTTATGCTTGGAATTACAGCTGCCCCAACTTCAGGAGAAAAACCAGAGATCTACTAAGTCCTTGGAATAAAGGACACTCAGCTGATCTGCTAGGGTGTAGTAAGGGGTGGGAGAGAGATAAATGCATGAAAAAGAAGAATGATTCTTCAATGTTCCTGTGTAACTCTCACTGAAGTCCCATGAGTTATGTATCTTTCTTGGCTGACCTGGGCACTCTTTGGTTTGTCATGGCTAAACTTGCTTTCAGCACTTACAGTTTTTCCATGTAAGTTTTGTTTGTTTTTTGCTTTGATTTGCACTTAAGACCTGAAGTTCCATCTCTGGCTCCCAATTGCGTCTCTCTGCTCCCCGTTCCTTCTCTTCCAGAGCAGAATTATTGATCGATTGACGACTGCTGATTAGGAGCCAAAACAGATGTGTCCCTGGTAAAAACAGTGACTTGAGGTTCCATCTCACATTCTTTCCATTCCAGCTGAGACATACTTCCCCAGGCTGCTGGAACCCTTATTTAACAGGAAACCAGTCACTAACAGTTTTCTGTGCTGTAATGTCAATCACATGCCAACATGGCTAAGTCCCACTTCTTTAAAGCTCTGGGGGAAATTCTTAGTCCATCCCCTGAACTAATCTTCAGACCTCCTACTCCAGCCTCCCATGTGCCTGTCTGCTAATGGCACCTTCTGAGCCAAGCTATGCATGAAATATGTTAGAAAGTTAACATTTTGTTCTGGAGGAAAGAATGGCAAGTTCCAAGACAATAGGTCTCCTATGGCATCAGGGGATCCCAAAGAACAAAGAAGAACATCAGGGTCCCAGAGTGGCATTGTCAGCTTGCAGTCGGGCATCTCTTCTCCAGTCCCAGACTATGCTGTGGAAAAGACCATTTCTAGCACGTTCTATTAGAGCCACCTCCTTCTGTTATGGCCATGTCAAGGTTCTGAGTTGAACTGGAGGTAACGAGGGAAAATCTGCCAAACTGACAGCTAGGGGCGAAGAGATGGAAGGGAAGGCAGAACGTTCTGTCACCTGTGGGAGGCCTTGGGGGAAGCAGATGATGGGAGAGTGGGTTCTCCCCCAAAGCTCTGGAATTTCACACACCCAATGAATGCTGGCTTTGCCCTGTCATGTGATCAGAGGCGTTAAATTGGAGTTGTCCTCAGAGGTTCTCTCTCCTTCTGGTGACCTCTTCCTTTTTTGGCCACCTGAAAAAAACAGGTTGCAAGTATCAGCCTGTAACACTGGAGGAACATTCATAATTGCTTGGCAGTCTGAGTTCTTTTCAAAACAGAAGCAGAAATGGAGACAAAGCCCTTGACAGCGTGGCTAGAACTAACCTGCATTGTATGCTGGTGCTGATATTGGCATATTTACATCTTGAAAGATTAGGACGTACTTTCCACATAAGATGCCATCTCTGAAAAGTCACAAACCCAGGCTGGTGCCTGGAATTGAGACTTCCTGGAGGGCACTGAGTAAAGCCCATGTAACACCTCAGGCCCATGCCTCCTGCGCCCCTTGGGGGCCAGCCCCTCTGACTGCCAGACACCCTCAGAGAGGACCAATCTCATAAACTTTGATGTCCCATGAATCAGGGTTGGTGGCTGTAGCTGGGAGCCATTTCCAGAGACCTGCATTCTCTAGCTCTGAAGCAACCTCCCTTCTGCAGTGGGGCAGGTGGGCATAATTACATAGTTGTCCTCAAGGATGAGAGAGCAATCTGTTCCCAGGTCTGTTTTTAGGAAGGAATATCTTCACCTTGTTCTCTCCACCATTGACTTCCATCTGTGGAGGAGATTGCTCTCTTTCTATTGAGTCTCCTGGACACCAATTCTTTAAAGGACTAGACAGAAAATATTAGAGGCCTGTGGGCCATATGGTCTCTGTCACAATTACTTGACTCTGACATTATTGCCATAGATAACAAATGGATCTGTCTGTGATCCAATAAGTCCTTACTTACAAAAACAAGCAAAGGAGGGAGGTCAGAATTGGCCTTTGGGCATGGTGTGCAGACTCCTGTCCTAGAGGACAAATGACTGAATGGGACAGATCCCAGAACTATCAAGGGTGCAGTGCTGGCCCAACCCCTTTTGCGGATTTCCACAATTGTACCTCATTAGGGTTTCTAAGAGGAGTCCATGGCTCCTCCCCCAAGAGGAAGATGCTAACATGCTTTTCCTACTAACCATCAGCAGGGCGGCTTTCATCTGGGTGAAGAACTAGCTACTCACTCAAGGTTCTCAGCAGCTTCTTGCCCACGTTTTCCTCAAAATCGCTACTGCAGGGGCTGGTCTCTGTATCCAGGTTGATGTTACAACATTCACTATCTGATGCTGAGAAAGGAAAGAAGAGAGAACTCAAGTTGTCTCAACCTACACACTCAGGCATCAAGACAGGGTGATTCTGAGTGACATCCCTCAGCAAGTGAAGTTTAAGACGTGAGCCAACGCGAGCATGGTGTAACAAGGCAGGGATGCCCAGGGAAGTACTGGGTGTCATTAGTTAGCAAGAGGCATTTTAGTGCCACAAAAGGAACAAAAAGATGGAGAACAGGAGCCGGAATCCAACGATCCATGCAAAGTCAGAAATCATTCCCTCTTCTCAAACACTGTTTGGCAAGAGAGAGGGGTTAGAGAACAATGTGTTCTCCACCCAGTCTATTTGCCAGACTAAAAGCACACATGAGGATAGGTGGAGGTCTCCTTGGTCTATTTGCACAAACCCTGGAAAGCCACAGGGTTCAACAACAATGCCCCTGTCTTCTCCCGCAGGACTCAATGGGAATTCAAAGAGTTACAGAATCTGAGAGCCCAGAAGGGGCCAAGCCTTACCACCAATGCAAATAAAAACCTAAGGCAGAGTGGTGTGTTGGAAACAGCACTGCACTGAAGCCATGAGGCTGAGCCTGCTTCTGATGCAGTTTTTGGACTTGGGCAAGTTATTTCCCTTCTCTAGGCCTCCAGGGTCCTCATGTGTCACAGGACGAGGGTGGACTAGATGATCTCCAAGACCACTCCATCGCCTTCATTCTGATTCCTTTGTTACATTTTCTTGCTATGTGCTTTAGCTACTAGATTTGGTGTTGGGGGCAGAAAAATAACATCAGTTCTAAATTCAGGTCCTGGAACAGTGACTATGTATGTCCCAGATTTTCTGGGTCAGCCACAAGTTTAAACATATTGTCTTGTTGACTTTAATTTTTTTTTTTTTTTTGAGACAGAGTCTCTCTCTGTCGCCCAGGCTAGAGTGCAATGGCGCCATCTCAGCTCACTGCAACCTCAGCCTCCCAGGTTCAAGCAATTCTCCTGCCTTAGCCTCCTGAGTAGCTGGGATTACAGGCACCCACCACCACGCCCGGCTAATTTTTGTTTTTTTTTTTTAGTAGAGATGGGGTTTCACCATGTTGGTCAGGCTGGTCTCGAACCCCAGACCTTAGGTGATCCGCCTGCCTGGGCCTCCCAAAGTGCTGGGATTACAGGCATGAGCCACCATGCCTGGCCAACTTTAAAAATCTTGGAGCACTTTTTCAGGTTGTTGCTCTGGACTTGAGAGGTCTTATACTATGGATTGAAGTAGGTCTGACAGGTCGGGTAGGGGAACTGCTGGCTTGGGTGCAGGCATAGGGGGCTACTGAAAGCTTGGGGAAATACATCTTAGTGAGGCAAACACAGAAGCTTCTCAGGACTGCTGGGACCCTGGGAGCTCAGAGCAACACCAGTGTCAAGGCAGAAATGTTCAGTGTCTCAGAGGGAGGTGATATGGTCTGAGACCTCAGGAAAAGTCTTATAGATTACACCTTTGGTCAAAGCCACAGCTAGTTAGAATGACGGCTGATTTCAGTTTCCTAATCTGTAAGGTAGGCCTAATAATAGCTATGTAACATTTATAAAGCATGGTACTGAACACTGTGATATGCCTTTTATGTACGTTATCTCATTTCTACTCAAAGCTACTTTATAAGATAGCTGTCATAATTTATACCTATTAACATAAGGATACTTATCTATTCAGATAAAAAAAAAACTGAGTCTTAGGTTCAATAACTTGCCTAAAATTGCATAACTCCTAAATGAAGGAGCCAGGGTCTGAATCCAGGCAGACACCCAACTCCTAATACTGCCCTACACAGTTTTCCTAGGAGAATGAATCAGACAGGGCCTGATGCATGGTAGATGCTCAGTAAATGTTTCCTTTCCATGGCTGTGTAAGGAGGTCGGAGGTTTAACGCAGGGGCTGCAGTCCCAGGGCTCCCCTCAGCCAGCTTTCCCTGGGCCATCCCAGTGCCCAAAGGCAATGATCCCCCTTGCTGCACTGGGCCCAGGTGGCCTCCCTGACCTGCTCTTGTGGGAACGGCTGCAGGAGACAGCGTGAGCTGCTGTGTGCTGTGCTCCTCGAAGTCAGTCATTTCTTCCTGGGTGAAGGCCAGCTCCTCCATCCTCAGGTACACTACCTCGCTGGGGCTTCTCAGCCCATCTGAGCGGCTGCCTGGGGAGGACAGTGAGCGCATCACCTCTCTGCTTTGGAGAAGACCCAGGGCTCAGGTGGTGTGAGCCCTGGGCAGGGCTAGAAGAGGAAGGCAGGGTCGTCCTCATCCCACACCAGCCCGGCCTGCCCGTCTGCCCAGCTGACTTACACGGCAGGCTGTTCCTGTTGTTCAGGAGCGTGATGGCGGGGTCATCCTTGGGGGTCTGGGGTGTTCCCCGGGTTGTAGGGGCCTTAGTGGAGTCCCCGTCTGTGAAGGCCTCCATGTCGGGGGACTGAGGTGAGCTGTCCATGTGGCAGGCAGTGAGCGCGTTCTGATACTGCTGCCGTGTGATCTGGAAGGAAGAGGGCAGGAGCTTAGGAGCAGCTAGGCAGAGACCTCCCGGATGCAGCCAGCCTTCCCAGGCTCAGGGGCAGCCTCGCTGGGGTGCTTGGAACCCTCGGCCTCTGAGGCCTGAGATCCATGAACGGGGGCCTTACCCATGCTGTAGCAGTCCAGCAGGGACAGTGAGGGGGCCTTTTGCTGGTCTGCCACCAGCTCCCACTGTTCATTTTTATTGGCACCTGGAAGAGCCAAACCTTCTGAGACCCTGGAGAGGATGGAGGGCATCTTCTGAGAGCAGGGTGGGTGCCCATGGAGAAGTTTAAAACACCCATTTATACTATTGCCAAAGGCCCAAAGGGTCAGTCGAGGGTGACTTGGTGAGAATAAGGTAGGACTCCAGCAGGGAAGCTCTCATGCCCCAGGTCTCAGTGTTGGGAAGCTGGAGGCTAAGGCCTGAGAGAACATGGGCATTTCTGATTTGGACTAAGTCCATCCCTGGATGTAGGGTCATGCTCCTATGCTGGCTAGGACCACATCAGGGAGGTTTCCCAGCTGTCTCCTCAAATCACAGGAGTCAGACTTGTTACTGTCCTCATGGAGAACTGTGGTTCCATGCCATAAAGCATAGAACATACCATTTTGATCTGAAAGTGAAGGCTTCTGGAGGGTCAGGCTGCAGCCAGACCAGACAGGAGTCTCCACTATTCCAGGCAGGAAAAATATGGATCAAATATCTCTTCTAAAAGGCAGGAGGGTGTCTCTGTCACCCCTGTTCTCTGGATGTACATAACAGACTGGCACTGTGAATCCTTGCTAGCAGTGAAAACAGACTAGGTTGTGTGCCACCCAGTACCGGAATGTGAAACCGCTCATCAGCAGCTGGCACTGGGGGAAGGATGGAAATGGTACACGGCATAATATCCTTCCCAATCATACCATCTCCTAAAGCATTTTCATCCCTCCTTCACTGCATTAGCGCTAGAGAATGGACAAAACCACAAATTCTGCTCATTTTGCCTTCTGTTTCCTTTGGGGCAGAATTGGTATTACATGTTGAAACAGAAAAGATTTCTGCTGGAAATAGGAGAGGGGATGGTTAAGGCTTACACATTGGGACGGAGAGTAGGCTTGAAGTTAGCTTTGTATCCAGCAAGGTCTCAACAGAGGCTCCTTGTCAACTACTGACAAGACCCATTATTTTACTGGACACGATCAATCCTTTCTTTTTTTTTTTTTTTTGAGACGGAGTCTCGCTCTGTCGCCCAGGCTGGAGTGCAGTGGCGCGCTCTCGGCTCACTGCAAGCTCCGCCTCCCAGGTTCACGACATTCTCCTGCCTCAGCCTCTCCGAGTAGCTGGGACTACAGGCGCCCGCCACTACGCCCGGCTAATTTTTTTGTATTTTTAGTAGAGACGGGGTTTCACCGTGGTCTCGATCTCCTGACCTCGTGATCCGCCCGCCTCGGCCTCCCAAAGTGCTGGGATTACAAGCGTGATCAATCCTTTCTTTAACAAACTTCAGGATATTTTGCAAGAGAACCAAGCAAATTCTAAGCACAACTAATCTAATCACAAAACACCAGTTAAGAATGCATGCCTGGCCAGGTGCAGTGGCTCACGCCTGTAATCCCAGCACTTTGGGAGGCCGAGGCAGGCGGATCACCTGAAGTCAGGAATTTGAGACCAGCCTGGCCAACATGGTGAAACCCAGTCTCTACTAAAAAATACAAAAATTAGCCAAGCGTGGTGGCAGGCGACTTAATCCCAGCTATTTGGGAGGCAGAAGCAGGAGAATCGTTTGAACCTGGGAGGCAGAGGTTGCAGTGAGCCAAGATTGAGCCATTGCATTCAAACCTGGGGGGTAAGAGCGAGACTTCTCTCAAAAAAAAAAAAAAAAAAAAAAAAAATGCGTGCCTTTTTGCAGAGCATATGGGACACACACATGCAGAGATTCCAGGCCTGCAATCATACTACTGCCCATTTGAGTGGGCAAATAGAGTTTTCTCTTGATGGTTTAAATCAGTGATTCTCAAACCTCAGCATCAGAATTATCTGAAGGACTTGTTAAAACAAGATTGTTGGGTTTAACTCTCAGAGTTTCTAATTTACTAGGTCTGGGGTGGAGACTGAGAATTTGCATTTTTAGCAAGTTCCTCTGTTCCTGGTGCTGCTAGTCTGGAGATCGCACTTTGAGAACTGCTAACTTAAGACCTAGTTAAAATCAGATACAGGTACTACACAGGTTTTGGCGTTTTTCTTCTAAAGGATTTTAAAGGACAAAGCAGCAAAGTGTTAACAACTGGCTTCGATATTTTTCAGGTCAAAATGGTATGTTCTATGCTTTATGGCATGGAACCACAGTTCTCCACTTAGCATTTATCCAAACTCTTCAATCGATTCAATGTTCTTATTGAGAACACCTGACTTTTGCAACTCCCTCTGTTGGGAAGTGAGAAGTCAGGTTCCAAAATTGCCCCTAAAGATGAGGAAATTTGGCTCTAACACCAAAGGATGGGAAAATTCCCTAAATGACACTTGGTAAGCCCAGTAAAGCAGTTGATCTTACTCTATTTGGGTTCTTTAGTTATTTAGTTTTGGCTTCTAGTTTAGTCAAAGGCCAAACGTCCCTTCACCTAAGAAATATGGCAGGAAACACACTGCCAAGAACTAAAGTTCAAGTCCCAATTTTACCACTTTCAAGCTGGGTGACCTTGGCCAAATATATATACTTTTTTTTTTTTTTTTTTTTTTTTTTAGAGGGGGTCGCGCTTTTTCCCCCCGGGGGGGGGGGAGTGGCACGATCTCGGCTCACTGCAGGCTCCGCCCCCTGGGGTTCACGCCATTCTCCTGCCTCAGCCTCCCGTGTAGCTGGGACTACAGGCGCCGGCCAGCTCGCCCGGCTAATTTTTTGTATTTTTAGTAGAGACAGGGTTTCACCATGTTAGCCAGGATGGTCTCGATCTCCTGACCTTGTGATCCGCCTGCCTCGGCCTCCCAAAGTGCTGGGATTACAGGCGTGAGCCACCGCGCCTGGCCAATATATATACATTTTTAATCAGCCAACGGGCAAATGAATACACTGGCCACGTTGTTAACCTCTCTGATCTTATAAAAGAGGCCCAGAGATAATGAGATAACATGAGTGAATCCATTACACAAAACTGTTAGGAATGGTTGTTTAAAACATGCCCACATGGCCGGGCGCGGTGGCTCAAGCCTGTAATCCCAGCACTTTGGGAGGCCGAGGCGGGCGGATCACGAGGTCAGGAGATCGAGACCATCCTGGCTAACACGGTGAAACCCCGTCTCTACTAAAAATACAAAAAAATTAGCCGGGCTTGTTGGCGGGCGCCTGTAGTCCCAGCTACACGGGAGGCTGAGACAGGAGAATGGCGTGAACCTGGGAGGCGGAGCTTGCAGTGAGCCGAGATGGCGCCACTGCACTCTAGCCTGGGGGACAGAGCAAGACTCCGTCTCAAAAAAAAAAAAAAAAAAACATGCCCACATGCATGTCTCACCATTTGACTTTATAATGGACATACATTTCAAAGATAGCTGTCAAGCTTACCATCTCATTATGTCTAAATTGCCGATGCCACACACAAGGTGGAGGTGGGGGAAGGAGCAGTGTCCCCTCTGCCCCCAGAGTCAGTGTGACTGGAGATGCTGTGAAAGCAAGACTAGGTCTTGGAAAAATAAATCCTTAATCAAGAAAATAAAGCAAAAGGGAAAGTAGGGGAAGGCAGGCAATTCCAAGTATGGACAGTGGAGAAGGGGGACAGAAGGAAAGGGACAGTGAGTGAAGAAAGGAGAGGAGGAAGAAAGAAGGAAGGGGCTGTTTCAGTAGGCTTTGAAATGGATTTCCTGGCTCAGGGCCCCTATGAGTTGGTAGACTGGCTGCGTCCCCCAAGCTGAAAGTCTCTTGGGAATGACTACTGTTGCAAAATGCTCTATATTATTTAACTAATTTATTTTTGGAAAAGTTCTGCCCAGATTTTGTCTTCAGTGAGTTGTACCACTCTTTTTTTTTTAATTTTTTTTCTTTTTTTTTTCTGAGATGGAGTCTCGCTCTGTCTTGCCCAGGCTGGAGTGCAGTGGTGCAACCTCTGCCTCCCAGATTCAAGCAATTCTCCTGTTTCAGCCTCCTGAATAGATGGGACCATAGGTGCACACCATGACGCCCAGCTTATTTTTTTGTATTTTTAATAGATACGGGGTTTCACCATATTGGTCAGGCTGATTTTGAACTCCCGACCTCAGGTGACATCACCCTCCTCGGCCTCCCAAAGTGCTGGGATTACAGGTGTGAGCCACTGCGCCCGGCCTCTTTTTTCTTTCTTTTTTTTTTTTTTTTTGAGATGGAGTCTCACTCTGTCTCCCAGGCTGGAGTGCAGTGGCGCAATCTCGGCTCACTGCAAGCTCTGCCTCCCTGGTTCACACCATTCTCCTGCCTCAGCCTCTCCGAGTAGCTGGGACTACAGGCGCCCGCCACCACGCCCGGCTAATTTTTTTGTATTTTTAGTAGAGACGGGGTTTCACTGTGGTCTCGATCTCCTGACCTTGTGATCCGCCCGCCTCGGCCTCCCAAAGTGCTGGGCTTACAGGCGTGAGCCACCGCGCCCGGCCTCTTTTTGTTTTTAAGAAACAATGATAAGCCCCTCTCGTTACCTGGAATCAAGGATCCAGGAACTCTAACCCTCTTTTTAAGCACTGTCAGGGAGGAAAGGATGGGAAGAAAGTATTTTTGGTAACAATGCTGAGTGAATGGGACACACTTCCTCGTAAGGTACCGAGTTCCTCATCATTGGAGGCATTCACACAGATGTTAAACCACCACTTGTCAGTGATGCTAAAGAGAAGATTCAGACAGCCACAGCCAGGGTCTGACATTAGTGGGAAGAAGCATGGCAGTGTATGGCAGTGAGGCTGGGGAGGGGTAGGGGCTGGAGAGGGTCTGCACTGTTGGTAGGTGTTTATATAAAAGGAAAGGTACCGCCCAATGGCTAAATCCTCTATGTGACTCACAGCTTTAACAGCCTTGCTTTCACACAGCTTTTTTTTTTTTTTTTTTTTTTTTGAGACGGAGTCTCACTGTCTTCCAGGCTGGAGTGCAGTGGCGCGATCTCAGCTCACTGCAAGCTCCACCTCCCGGGTTCACGCCATTCTCCTGCCTCAGCCTCCCGAGTAGCTGGGACTACAGGCGCCCGCCAACACGCCCGGCTAATTTTTTGTATTTTTAGTAGAGACAGGGTTTCACCGTGTTAGCCAGGATGGTCTCGATCTCCTGACCTCGTGATCCACCCGCCTTGGCCTCCCAAAGTGCTGGGATTACAGACGTGAGCCATCGCGCCCGGCCTCACACAGCTTTTTTTTTTTAAAATTTTTTTTAAATCATGAACTTCTGCCATGTCAATGTGTTGCCTTAAAAGAAATTGTTGACAAGGTGCCAATGTATCCAGGGAAGCAACTCTGCTCTGCCTCTCCCAAAGGCATTTCTAGGTTCGGGTATCACTTCTTGTCAGTTCCTTCCCCTTGTTCAACAACTTATGACAACTTCTTTTGATCTAGCATAATACTGTTGAAGAGAAATGTAACGTGAGTCCCATGGGTAATTCAAAGTTTTCTAGTAGTCACAGTTTAAAAAGTAAAAACAGGTAAAGTTAATTTTAATAACATATTTCATTTAACCCAATATATCCAAAATAATTTCACATCATCATGTGATTAGTTAAAGTGATTAGTGAGGAATTTTACATTCTTTTTCACACTGGTCTTGAAATACAATGTGTATTTTGCACTTAGAGCACATCAGTTTGAAAGAGTCACACTTCATGCGTTCAACAGCCACATGTACTAAATGGCTGTATTTATACATGGCTACTGGCTACTGTACTGGATGGTGAAGGTTTAGTGGACCGCCTAAACGGCTGTGCCCAGTTTCGATGACCCGGCCTTGCAGGGCCAGCAGCACTCCCACTACTCACCAGGACAGAACCACTGGTCCCACCCAGCTTCTCTCTCTACCCAGTCCCTCGAATGCATCATGTCTACTTGCCTTCCATACCCGTTTAAGGGTGTCCCTTTGCATGGCATTGCCTTAACTCTCCTCTTGTTCTTTCCAAATTCCTAAAGTACATTCTCCAGCCAATTAGTGCTTAAAAAATTCCAGATAGTGGTTCACACCTGTAATCCCAGCACTTTGGGAGGCCGAGGTGGGCGGATCACGAGGTCAGGAGTTCAAGATCAGCCTGACCAACATGGTGAAACCTTGTCTCTACTAAAAATACAAAAATTAGCCAGGCGTGGTGGCACACTTCTGTAATCCTGACTACTCAGGAGGCTGAGGCAGGAGAATCGCTTGAACCCAGGAGGCAGAGGTTGCAGTGAGCCAAGATTGCACCACTGCACTCCAGCCTGGGGGACAGAGTGAGACTCCATCAAAAAAAAAAAAATTCCACATAATTTTGTAATGAATTAGATAGTACCCTGCATTGGTCACTATTATTCAACTTACCTTAAGCTTCCTCTCTCTAACTAGGTCTTAATCTACTTATAAGGCAGAGGATATATTTTTATTAGATTTATATTTCTGTAGTATAGCTCATGGCACCGAGAACCATTGTTAATGCTTAACAAATACTTATCGATTAGTTGACTGAGGGAATCAAGCCACTTTTCAACAGACTCCATGTTTTTGTTTACTCTTCTTTGCAGTAGATATAACCATTTATTAGCAACAGCTTTAGTTCAAATTGTCTTCTCTATATTATAGAGTGGCCAGTTTAGAATCCAAGCACCCACTACGCTACAAAGGACGCGGAGGTCTGTTTATTCTGAAAGTAGTGAAAAGCAAGGGTGCCTTTCTGGACTTTTTGACTTAGCAGCCAAGGTGTCCAGAAGTTAACCTTTAGGCTAATATGATGTCTCCTGTCATTTTATTTTAGAGACAGGGTCTCGCTCTGTTGCGCAGGCTGGAGTGCAGTGGCATGATCACAGCTCACTGTAACCTTGAACTCCTGGGTTTAAGCAATCTTCCTGCCTCAGTCTCCCAAGTAGCTGGGACTACAAGTGCATGGCACCATGCCTGGCTAATTTAAAAATTTATTTTTTGTAGAGATGGGGTCTCACTTTGTTGCCCAGGCTGGTCTCACACTCCTGGCCTCAAGTGATTCTCCTGTCTCAGCCTCCCAAAGTGGTGGGATTACAGGTGTGAGCCACTGCACCTGGCCTCCTATCATGGTATAATGTTCTGTTTTCACTTTCAAGTGGTTTATTCAACCCTGAAGACACAATGCTGCAATCTAGGGATTTGGCCACCAGATGGTGATGAGGAATCTTGGTCAAGGTTACACAGTCCAGACTGTAAGACATCTGCCAAGTATTCTTAGCTTAATGATGACACAGAACACATTTCAAAAAACCTTCATAAGAATTCTTTGGTACCTTCATAACTTATTAACTACTATTAATCATGGCTTTGTTTAACACCTTTCCCAGATAACTACTAGATGCACCTTTCCATCTCATTTTGTAACTTATCTTGAAGTTCAATTACTCCTGGACTTAATTCTGGACCTTCAGTCTGTTGGATATAAAAAGCCCTTGCGAAACCTTCCAGCAGCCAACCACAGGGGCTTCAACCTGTGAAAACACTCATCTTGCAGTCTTCTCTTTAGCTTCCCCCAAAACTCTCATGTTAAAAAACACAATAACAACAAAAGGAAAGACGGGGAGAGATGGGTGAGGGAGGTAGATAAATGGGCAGCCTAAATAACGTCCCTAACACAGTCTAATCAATCAGGAGGAGGTAATTTTCAATGTTAATCTAAGGCAGAATCTTAAAAAAAAAAAAGAAAAGAGAAAATCAAAACAAAAAAGACACTTGTGTTAAAAAAAAAAGAGCTTGAACTCACAGAATTCCTTTTTGGAGAACTACCCATTTTAATCAAAGTTTTTTTTTTTTTTTGAGACGGAGTTTCGCTCTTGTTGCCCAGGCTGGAGTGCAGTGGTGCCGATCTCGGCTCACCGCAATCTCTGCCTCCCAGGTTCAAGCAATTCTCCTGCCTCAGCCTCCCGAGTAGCTGGGATTACAGGTGCCCGCCACCATGCCTGGGTAATTTTTGTATTTTTAGTAGAAATGGGGTTTCGCCATGTTGGCCAGGGTGGTCTTGAACTCCTGACCTCAAGTGATCTGCCTGCCTCAGCCTCCCAAATTGCTGGGATTACAGGTGTGAGCCACTGTGCCTGGCCTGAAGAGGTTTTTGAATAACACTCTTTTTTTTGTTTTTTGAAGACAGAGTCTCACTCTTGTCACTCAGGTGGAGTGCAATGGCCTTGGCTCACTACAACCTCCGTGTCCTGGGTTGAAGTGATTCTCCTGCCTCAGCCTCCTGAATAGCTGGGATTACAGATGCCCACCACCATGCCTGGCTCATTTTTCTTGTATTTTTAGTAGAGACAGGGTTTCACCATGTTGGCCAGGCTGGTCTGAAACTCCTGACCTCAGGTGATCTGCCCACGTCAGCCTCCCAAAGTGCTGGGATTACAGGCGTGAGCTGCCGCGCCCGGTTGAATAACACTTAATTGGTTTCCACCTTCCTCTCAACTTCTCTACTTTTGACATTTATTCTTCTTGATTTCGAAATATCCAGATGGAAAGAAAAATCAAATTCTGTGCTGCTCAGCTTCACTGATCCAGCAAAGTCTTCTGTTTGGACAAAAAGGACAGACACCTACACCTGAGAACTGACCTGGGACTTGGGGTTTTCAACACTGACACTATCTCACATTGGGAAACAGACTTTTATGTTCCTTGTGATTTGTAGAATGTTCCTTTTCCTTATGTTCTAGGGTTGGAGATCATTGGCAATTTTTTTTTTTTTTTTTTGAGGCCGAGTCTCCCTCTGTCACCCAGGCTGGAGTGCAGTGGCACGATCTCAGCTCACTGCCACCTCTGCCTCCCAGGTTCAAGTGATTTTCCTGCCTCAGCCTCCTGAATAGTTGGGATTACAGATGCCTGCCACCACGCCTGGCTAATTTTTGTATTTTTAGTACAGATAGGGTTTCTCCATGTTGGCCAGGCTGGTCACGAACTCCTGACCTCAGGTGATCTACCCACCTCGGCCTCCCAAAGTGCTGGGATTACAGGCATGAGCCACCACGCCCAGCCAATTGGCAAGTTTTAAGAAAATCCTTACAAACTTAATGCTAGGTAATCATCTTAGCACATTCCTCTGAGGAGTTGCCAAATCCATCTCCTGAAAGTACTGTCCAATCTGTAAAGCCTGATGATGTTTTTGCCCATTGAACATGACTCTTCAAAATCTCCTTCACTTTCCTACTCCAAGCAGCAAACCAAATCTTCATACTGATTTTCTCAACTTCTGATATGAATGGTTATGGACTGAATGTTTGTGTCTCCTCAATATTCATATGTTGAAATCCTAACCCCAATGTGGTGGTATTAGCAGCTGGGGCCTTTGGGAGGTGATTAGGATATAAGGGTGAATTTCTTATGAAGGGAATTAGTGCCCTTATAAGAAAAGAGCTTGTCAGCACTTTGGGAGGCTGAGGCAAGAGGATCACTTGAGGCCAGGAGTTTAAGACCAGCCTAGTCAACATAGTGAGACCCTGTCTCAATTTAAAAAAAAAAAAAAAAAAAAGAGAGAGAGTTTACTTCCTTTCTTTGCTCTCCACCATGTGAGAATACAATGAGAGGCAATCTGCAAACTAGGTAGTAAGCCTTCATCAGATGCTGGATCTGCTGGCACCTTGATATTGGACTTCCCAGCCTCCAGAATAGTGAGAAATAAATATCTGTTGCTTAAGCCACACAGTCTATGGTAATTTGTTACAGTGGCCGAAAATGACTAATATAAATGAAAAGAGAAACAAACTTAAAAATTCTGGCTGAGCGCCATGGCTCATGCCTGTAATCACATCACTTTGGGAGGCTGAGGTGGGAGGATCGCTGGAGGCCAAGAGTTTGAGACCAGTCTGGGAAACATAGTGAGAATCCTGTCTCTACACACACACACACACACACACACACACACACACACACACATATCCCACCACACTTAAAATAGAATCCAAATTCCTTACTATGGCCTAAAGATCCCAGGTGATACCACCTGTGATGGTGCATTCTCATGGAGCCTCTGCCTTTGCACACCATGGGCCGGCACTCAGACCCTTAAACTACCAAGCTCCTTCCAGCCTCTGTTGTTTCTATCTTGAACATTCTCCCCCTCCCTTTCAAGTCTCAGCAAAAATGTCCTTCCTCAGCCTGTCTGATAACCATTTCAAGAGCAGTCTCCTTGCCTTCTCTGTCCAATCACTGATCCCAATGACCTCTTTATTTCCTTCACAGCCCTTAGTACTACCTGAAATTACCTAGGTTACGTATGTGGTTGTCGTCTTTCTCCCTCATTAGCCTGTAAGCTCCCGAAAGGCAGCAGCTTGCTGTCTTCACCGCAGTACCTCAACAGTGCCAAGAACAGAGCAGGCCTCCATTCAATGTTTGTTGAATCACATACTCTATACGACTTTCCATTTCTTTCCCCACAGATCACATGTCCAACACGAAAACCAACCAGACTTAACATATTAGAGTTCCTCTTTTCCCACTTTTTCCCTACCTCCCCTTCTGGGGAACGTCTGCATTAGCAATGAGAAGCCTTCAGGGCTGGAAGCTATGAGGAGCAGAATTGTGGGCTATGGTTTTCTAAGGTTTAACCTCCTTGTCACGTTAGACTTAAGTGTCCACAGTCATATGCACCCATGAGCATTGCTCGGTCAGCTCGTAAAGGCACTTCCCTTGGGTTCCTTTAGCTCCGATGTCCTACCACTCACTCTAAAGCCCACTGACTTCAGGGCTTGGATTCTGGAGGCAGAAAGACCCAACTTTGAAGCCTGGCTGTGCCATTTACTAGACATGTGACCTTATACTCCTCAAACCTCAACTCTTCATCTAGAAAAGGGGAATGACAGCGATACCTACCTCATAGGGTGGCTGTGAGACTAAATGGATAATTCAAACAAAGGACTCAGTAAAGTGCCTTGCACAGTTTATTGCAAAAAACAGCTATTGTCTCACCCCATCCCCCAGGTTCTATCCCTCCCTCTGGCAACATTCCATGGTTACTTTTTAAGGTTACTTTTATAGGCTGATGTCAGTTTTAACTCAGGGCTGTCCACAAAGTCCTGAAACACAGAAAGCCGACCAGCACACACCCCTCTCCAAATAATGAAGGCGTGTGTTCTAGAAAGAAGGACCTTCTTCCACCCTGGTGATTTCAGTGCACCTCTCATGACCCAGCCTGCAACTGTACAACAGCTACCAAGTGAGCTCACTGGGTGTTCTGCTGGCCTGGGATAAATGGAGCTCTAGCTAGATCTCAGGAAAAAGTTTGTCATGGTTTGCAGAATACTAGGAAACAAAACAGGCTGGGCGCGGTGGCTCACGCCTGTAATCCCAGCACTTTGGGAGGCTGAAGCAGGTGGATCATGAAGTCAAGAGATCAAGACCAACCTGACCAACATGGTGAAACCCCGTCTCTACTAAAAACACAAAAATTAGCTGGACGCAGTGGCGCGTGCCTGTAGTCCCAGCTACTCAGGAGGCTGAGACAGGCGAATTGCTTGAACCTGGGAGGCGGAGGTTGCAGTGAGCCGAGATCACGCCACTGCACTCCAGCCTGGGCAGCAGAGCGAGATTCTGTCTCAAAAAAAAAAAAAAATAGAACCTATGGAAACAAGAGGAAAGGGGAAAATGTTAAAGGCTCCTGTGTGATGCCAATCCCAGTGAGGGGATGAAGAAACAGCTCTCCTCCTCTTTAATTATGAGGCCATGAGCCTTTTGCTACCTCTCTCCTGGGCACTTGCACATGGTTCTCTTCAAATAGCTTAGTAATTTTCAAGGGGTCCTACTAGTGACTACAAAAGATTTTCAGTTAACAGACAGGTCAAGTTGTGTTTTAGACTTTAAGGTATAAAAATATATTATCAAATGTAAAAGTATAGCATGGTTTCTTCTTTTTAACCAACAGACAGGCAGATGTATAGCATGGTTTCTTCTATATATCACTTGGTTTATTAATCACCTGCAAACTTATCTCAGAAAAATCTTATCTTAGAAAGACCAGTGAACAAAATCAAACTGATGCCAATGGTAGGGGATCCAAAGGAAATGATTCTGGTAGCAACTTGTGTCAGGCAAGCTAATCTATTGCTTTGTGCCTCATTTCCCCACATGAAAAAAGGGGGCCAGGAGATGTTAAAAGAGTGTCAAATAATGAACAGTCCTAAAGCTTACTGAAAACAGCCTTTATACAGCCAGTAGCAGTTACCACCCAGCACTGTATTGGAACACAGGGGAACGGTGCACACATCCCGCCTAGGAATGGGGGTGGTCTTCTTGTCCCGCTCACCCAGCCAACACTGCCCACTGGGAGGGAGAGGATAACCTTCCTGGGGGAGTTACCTTCACAAACTGCACATCGCTGAGGATGTGGACTGAGTAGTCGGGCATGTAGAGGTTGTTGTTGCTGCTGTACAGCTGAGTGTTGCTGCCCCCAAAGTCACTGCGCTCTCGGTTTGGAGACTCAGAACGATTCAACCCACTGCAGCGAGAAGGGGACCGGTTTACTGCAGATGGTGAGAGATGGAGAAAAGACAAGGAGGGATGGGTGGGGAGGAAGAAGGGGGAGGGAGGGAGACAGGAAAGGAGGGAGAGACAGGTGTTGTTTACTGAGGTCCCATACGACTTTCAGGCAATGGTAACACTGGGTGGTGGTGATGAGCCTCACCCTTCCCATCAGAGCCCGGGAAGGAGCTGAGCTGCTTTGTTGATGTTTATTCCTAAGAGGAACAAATACTTAAGACAAACTCATGGCTCCCTTCCACTCAGCTGCTCCCCACAACCTCTCCCAGTGAGGAGCTGGAGCATCTGTTTTCCCCAGACAGCGGGGATGGGTGGTTCACATCTTCCTTGGTTCTTGTCTTCAGGTTAGGTGCACAAGGACCCCGAATGAGATGAGGTCGGTACTATAAGCATGGCTTGCTACCCTAGACCATGTGCCCCTCTACCATGGTGAGGTATTTTACATTAACTCCAATCACAAACCTTATTTTAGAAAGGCCAAGGCCTTGGGTGTGCCTTCAAAACCATCTGTCACAGCACAGGCAACCAATCCTCATGTGGCCATACATTTTAGTGGGAAGAACTCAGGCCTGCCCCCACATTGGCAGGGCCTGGGACAAACGGAAGCCCACAAACCACAAGGATAAATATTTTTAAGTTAGAAGTTACATTGATAAACGGTAAAAATAGGCTTTATCCTCTTCCTTGACAAATGTTCATAGCAACCATGCCAGAAAACAGAGCTGTGGGTGGATAGCCAGCACTGGCCCTAGGGCTTCTGGACCCCTGGTCCCCTAGGATTGTTTGGGTGGGGATTCCAGGATTCTGGATATCTGAAATGTGGTTTAGAAGGGAGGACACAGGCTCTGGCTCAGCACATCCCTTTGGCCCTGAGAACTCTTTGCCCCATACAGATGGGCTGGACTGAGAAGGGCCACAGTGTGGGTCTAGGGCTGGGCTCCCTCTTGCATAGGCCTGAGGGGGGCACTGGGATAATCTGCAGGCCTTCTGTCAAAGATCTCCTGAATGCTTAGCCAGGTTCTTTTCACATTTTTAAGAAATACTTCTTGGAAAAGTTCAATTAAGACCATGTCACTTGGTTTTATGTGAGCTGCCCTCTCTAGGAACAACAGAAAAGAGGATACCAAAGGTGACTCCAAACATCTTCTCAACCGTGGAACTACCCCAAGTGGTAGACTGCAAAGCTCCCCCAATCCTTCTGCTTCTTCCAAAAAAGGGGATGAGGAGGCTGTCAGCTTCTCTTAACACAGATTTAGCTCAGGGGGCTCAAATGAAAAATCAGATTCTTTATAGATTCTGCTCTTTCAGGGTAGAACCTTGGGAATGTAATCCTGTCTCTTGAGATAAAGCAAAATATTTGATTAGCCTCTATTTGCAATGAGTCATGGAAGGTTGATGATCTATTTAGCTGCCAAGCTGTTGTCTGGCAAACCATGTAGCAGAAAGAGTAAAATAATAGGTTGAATCATTTTCTCATTAGAACCATAATCATCACTGTCTTGATCTGATTATGGAATTAAGGAGTCCACTTCCAGTCTTCCCCCTTCTCAGTAAGTGTCATCCACTTATATGCAGTTCCTGAAACCAGAAACCCCAGGATTGTCCTTGACTCCTGCCGCTCCCTCAGCCCCATATGGAGCCTTGCTATCCATCTGACATAATGAGCCCATCAGTCCTATCTCTGTCTCCACTCAAATCCCAGCTACCTCAGCCTCACCTGGACCACAGTCTCCCCACTTAGAATCTTATAATCTGTTTTCACCTCAGCTGCCAGAATCACATTTTTAAAACACAAATCAGCTTCCTGTTTTGTCTGAATAAAATCCAAATTCCTTGCTGTGACCCGGCCCCTGCTTTCCTATCTGATCTTATCTTGGGACCTCCTTTCCCCTCTCTTGCTTTGCTTTAGCCACTGGCCTCCCTGGGCGTCCTTAACCATGCAGGCTTTCCCCACCTCAAGGAATGCCATTTCCCCTTCCTACCCCACCTCCTCCCACCTCAGCTAATGGCTATCTGCTCCCCAGTCACTAGTTCTCAGCTGAGGCACCACCTTCTCTGAAGAACTTGTCTGGTCACCTAAGAAGATTCCTCCTGTTCTCCTCTATCATGACCCCCGTCCATCCTTTCAAAGCACTTTCACAAGTATTAATTACATATTAGTAACTACTTGTTACATCTACTTAATTCAACTTTTAATTCCACGAGGGCAGAGACCTTGTCTTCTCTGGTTATCCTCATTGTACGCCCAGCACCTAGCACAGTGCCTGGCCTAGAGAAGGTACTCAAGGAAAACGTGTAGAATAAATGAATCAGCACGTCAGGGTCCCACAGGGTGATACAATGACTCTTAAAGTTTATAATCTAAATTTGTTTTTTAAAAAAAGCTCTAAATTCAGAGCTCTTAAATCATCACAAAGCTAAAGTCATTAAAGCTCTTAAATCATCAAACTAAAGCTCTTAAAGTCACTAAAGCTCTTAAATCATCACAAACCTAAAGTCATTCTGGGGAAGCTGACTTCCCCAAGAAGTGAGGGTGGGGAGCAAGACACTCCAGAAATGTGGCTGGATAGAGTAAAATAGTGTGCAACTAGAATCAAAGGGCACCAAGAAGCCTCAGGCCTTGACCCAATAACTTGAGGAAGAGGCCACATGGAGCAGCAAGACTGTTTGTTTAATAAGGGCATGTGAAACAGGGGGTCCTGAAGTCAGGTGCCTAGGGCCCTACCCATCCACTGTATGATGAAGGACCAGACCCTTCTCCAGAGCGACTAAGAACTGACAGGACAGGGACAGTGATGGTGCTGTAGAGAACAACATGAAGCATCAAGGCGATTGTAAAAAGCAGTAGTGTTGGGCAGAAAAAGGTACATTTCACTTCTGGGCCTGATTCCTTGAAAACAAACTGATGAGTTCTTAAAAATAGAACTAGCATTCAAGCCAGCAATCCCACAACCGGGTATCTACCCAAAGGAAAAGAAATTATGTGAAAAAGATACCTGTACTTGTATGTTTCTTGCAGCACTATTCACAATAGCAAAGATACAGAATCAACCCAAGTGTCCATCAATGGATGACTGGATAAAGAAAATGTGATTTTGTGTATATATATATGTGTGTGTGTGTGTGTGTGTGTGTCTGTGTGTCCGTGTGTGTATGTGTGTACACACAATGAAATATTACTCAGCCATAAAAAGAATGATATCATGTCTTTTGCAGCAACATGGATGGAAATAGAGGCCATTATCTTAAGTGAAATAACTCAGAAAGTCAAAGACTGCATCATTTCCCTTGTAAGTGGGAGCTAAATAATATGTACAAGTGGACAAAGGGAAATAATAGACCTTGAAGACCCAGAAGGGCAGGAGAAGGTGAGGGATAGAAATTACATAATGAGTACAATGTATACTATTTGGGTGATGGCCACACTAAAAGCTCAGACTTCACAACTACGTAACAAAAATGCACTTGTACCCCCTAAATCTATAAAAAAAGAAGAAGAGAAAGCAAATTGATGAGTTCTGGCTTGGCCGGACCCATTTGTGGCTATTTTAGGGTGGTGGCTGGATAAGTCTGTGTTCTTTCCTCCAGGCTAATTGTTGCAGAAAAGTGGGGCAGACAGTCCTGCCCAAGAGTAGCTTCTTTGGCCCCAGTGCAGCATCTGGAAAACCATACCTTGACCTGGTGGGTTTTGACCTCAACTCAGTTTGGACATAACCAAGGGAAGAGAGTGTGAGCAGGGCTTGTGGCTTCAGCTGCCCAGAGAATCACCACCATTCCTCAATAATCCTCCACTTTGCCTGGCCAGACATGGGCTTCACACACCCTACACCAGTTGTTCCATATCCTCATCTCTTATGTCACAATTCAAGATATGTTCACGGAGGACAACAGGGAAATAGCCCTATTTTATCTACTAAACTCCTTCCATCCATGGAAGCTTCTCCTGTTGGAGACAGAGGCAACAGCTACATCCCAGTTCCCTCCAAGGCTGTCATCATTTCACTGGCATCCAGTGTAGATGACAACCACAGGGACTCACATGTCAAACACAAGCTACATCACTATTGTGCTGGGAGGAGGAAAAACATCTTTTTTTTTTTTTTAAGTAAAAACAATGCTATTGAGAGTTTATTTATAAAATCATAAAGGATTCCCAACACCAAACGATACAACTGTCTTACAAAGATCGAGTCTATAAAAGCAATTTTTAAAAGAAAAAAGAACCTTTACTCCATGAGAAGGTCCCAGCTCCTCTGAGTATTGTGCGAGATCAATGTTTTCGTGTCCTGGAGTCTGACATTCCTCAATAGGTGGGATGCTGATGACTTGGCATTTTGGTAATTGTGCACATACACTCAGAGGTTTCTGAGCAAGGGACATGGAAATGCTTTTAATAAAAAGCAGAAGAAATCAGTAACAGACAAGTGTCCTAGCAGCATGGCAAACTAGTTCAAGTTGTGTAATTCCCCTTGGCATATCCTAAGAGCACAGAGGCACAGCTTGGGGGAGTGAAGCAAGGAGGAAAATCCTAAGTATAGTGCAAGGAGGTCTGGAAGGAGACAGATCAAACAGTGATAATGTAACACCAATATATTTGGGTGGAGAAGGCACTAGGGTAAAACTGGGGGCAGGGTGGCAAGGGTATGGTCGAGGACTTCACACTGTAATTGGGGCTGGATGGAATCTCCTATCCTTCTGCAGTAATAGTCAGGGGCCCTGAAAATCTATACACAGCAGCTCTGGGAATCTTGCTTCATTTGCGACACCTGTATCCAGGGAGCCTTCGCAACCCTATCCTGGAATCAGACCCCAAGACACAGAAGTAGAATGCTAAGCTCCCATTTTCCTTATGGGGATTTGAGGAAAAAGGAGGGTTCAGGGGTTGCCTGCCTACATCTTTCGTACCACCAGTGAGGGAAGGGGGAATGGCCTACTTTGGTCTGACTGTGATTGTGCCATGGGCCATCTCTGTTCTCCAAAATGGATGAGGAAGCTTAATTACACAGACCTGTAAGAGTACAAACTAGAATTATTAAAATTCATTATACTGGGGCAATATTTAGCATCAGACAACCGAACACCAAAGCCAGCTGTCTGTCAAAACTACAATGTGAACTCTAAGCCCAAGTTAGGATCCCAGATGAACTCATTCACTTTACACGGAGCTTTAATGGTTCCCAAATGTTCATTACACAAGAGCCAACCCGAAGGAATACTTCCACTTACCACATTTTGCAAAGTAGAAATATTATTTTTAGAGATTCCCTGTATATTCAAGCAGAAAACTGTCATTATTGATCTCAGTGCACATTATGAATAGATAACTGAGCACTGAAAAAGAACCCTTGGTTCCAAAGTCTCTGTCTCTGTGCTTTTGTGGATTTGAAAGGACTGTCATGGGGAATTCAAAACTATTTCCACCACGAGGAGAAGAAAGAAGGAGTGAATGTGGGGAAAGGGAATGATAATTGCAGTGGGGCGGTGTACTTTCAGGGGAAACCCCTGATCAGAAGTTTCATTTTTAAATGAAAGCACCTGCCAAGTTGGTTAACCACACCACACCCTGGAGGTAATCTGTGAACCACTGTGCTCTTATTTCAAACTAAGGCTCAAATAGAAAGAGACTCCCTATGGATAATGATGGCAATATTTGATGCAGACACCCCTGGCCTCAATCTTGTGTGAGCACCAGATTCGTAATTAGCACTGCTTTCAAAATGCAAATAAATCACAGCCCTCTAGGGGGCACAAAATGTCTATATTCAGAGGTACAGCAAGGTCGCAGGCAGTAGATGGAGAGCAGGATCTAAGATTTAGATTCCAGTCCTTGTCCCTCTACCTACCTACTACACATACAACACTGACTGACTTTCTCAGAACCTGTTTTTTAATCTGTTGTTTTTCTTTTTTTTTTTTTTTTTTTTGAGACGGAGTCTTGCTCTGTCACCCAGGCTGGAGTGCAGTGGCACAATCTCGGCTCACTGCAAGCTCCGCCTCCCGGGTTCACACCATTCTCCTGCCTCAGCCTCTCCGAGTAGCTGGGACTACAGGCGCCCGCCACCGCGCCCGGCTAATTTTTTGTATTTTTATTAGAGACGGGGTTTCACTGTGGTCTCGATCGCCTGACCTCATGATCCGCCCGCCTCGGCCTCCCAAAGTACTGGGATTACAAGCGTGAGCCACTGCGCCCGGCCAATCTGTTGTTTTTCAATGACAATTCCTGCCTATCTCCCAAAGTGATTGTGGGGAGTCAAATAAGACAATGACAGTTCTTTTTTAGACTTAAAGGCCCTACTAATTTCTAGGATTTATTTTCCCCCCATATAAGATAGGGTTGAGATTTAGCATATATGTAAATTAATGTATCTGATCAGAAATCAATATTTCCACTTAGCACATTTTGCAAAGTAAAAAAATTTTTTAGGTACTTTGGTATATTCTAGGAGAAAATGGCATCATTGTTGATCTCAATGCACATTATGAATGGACAATCGAGCACTGAATAAGAACCCTCGGTTCCAAAGTCTGTGCTTATAGGGCCAGAAGTTACCTGGAACTTCTTTCTACAAAATCCCAGACCTCTGAGGCTACTTCTTTTAATGATATGGAACAAAAGCAAGAGTGACAGAGGTAATACCACAGAATAGGTCCTGTGGATGTCACCTGATCACTGGGAAGGCACAGTGATTAGCTCTAGATAGAGACCAGACATAAGGTGGACAGGAATAAGCCAAAGGAGAAACTAGGCACTCCCTACCTCTGGTTTTCTCCAACTGTACCCACCATTGCTCCACCCTGCAGAGTTAAACCAAGGGTGGGAATAAGCTTACCTCTTTATGGGTAGGGTTTCCATTGTGTTGACACTAATCTCCTGTTGTGTTGAATATCCACAGTCATGGAAAAGGGGGGAAAGTTGAAAATACTCCCAGGGGCACATGACACCACCCAGAGTTGGATCAGAAGTCTCAGCACTTCCTGGGTGTTCTGCACAGCAGGAGGGAATCACTTTCATCTCTGTCTGACATTGGATTATCATGAACTTTATCATAATCAACACAGATGAACTAGAATTAACCTTCCTTTAACTGGGAAGTTACAGTTAATTAGGTCATCTGGTTAACTGAAGGTTAATTAAAAAGGAAAACACATCCTCGCTTTGATCTTTTGGGCTAAAAGTCTTTTAAAATGTGCATCTCCCCTTTCCTCTGAACCTTCACAGAACACTCTTGGCATTCACCAAGATTCACTGCATGTGAAGGAACTTGAAGGTCCATCAAGTGGTCATTTCTAATTTTGCTGGCATGTAGGAGTAGACCATTTAGCTGGTGAGGGCACCAGACTGGCATTTCACATTGACTGTCTGATCCTGTAGTCATTATGAAGGTATGAGCTCTCACGAAGCAAGAAAAACTATTTCTTAGTGGAAAATCACCATTGAGAGACAGACAGAAAACTTCGGTGAAATTTGAGAAGGTGGTTAACTTATCTTGTATAGATCAACATGAGGACCAGATGGTTTTTGATGAAAAAAAGCGATGTGGGGAAAAAACAGAAGTCAACATAAACACTTCTGAGGTTGCAAATTGGAGCGTTTGAAGTCTCAAAACATAGCCTTTTTTAAATGTTGAGGGTCTACTATACAGACGGAGAAACATAAGCGATTTCTCGATGACTGAGGATATGGTAGGGTCTTAGTATCATTACCCCAGCAACATGATAAGGGATACAGATTTAGAGGGTAGAGGAAATTGGACGGTGTTCTAACTGCAGGGCAATTTAACAAATACATTCCTGGTTTAGTCATTACTCGCTCTATGAGCCCAAGAGAACAACCTCTAGAGATGAAAACAAACCGTTGATCATTCAGATTTGTTGCATTCTTCTCAGTCATTGAATTATTGTCTAGCTCTATGAGGAATTGTTACCCGATTAAAAAGAAACCCAGTGACTATTTCATTTATCAACAAAAGAGGTTAAACCTAATGAAAAGTTGTTTTGAAAGTTTTACATATAGCATCTTTGTACGAGCAGAGCTCATGAGAATATGATCATCACAGAGTAACATTATTAGGAAGATGAGGACATGGAAGGAAAGAAAGGTAGAAAGAAAATAGGTAGAAATAAAGCATAGTATTCCACTATTCCTACTTCATTCATGCTGTACTCCTCATCCCTCCATTCTGTAGTCAGACAAATGAGGAAAAACTCACACTATCCCTCACCCCCACCATTTTTCCATGTGCATACACAGATACGTTCCTGGGAGGTAAACTCACAAATGACACCACTGAACCAGCAATGCCTGGGTGGTATGTGCAAATGAGTACTATTTGTGCAAAGTGCTATACCTTAGTCACAGGAGTGCCTGTTGGAGAGATTAGTTCTCATGCAGGAAAGTGACAGAGGCCAAAGGCTTCTTGCAAACCCCTCTGGATCTACAGAGACCCGAGACACCCATGCATGTTTACCTGGGGAGCCTGCCAGAGAGTCCCCTCTGCTGACAGCGAAGGTACGAGACACAGAGACGGGCACTAAAGAGTCAGGGGCCAAGGATTTGTGAGTTGCAAAAGGGAAGATATAAACACAAAAGGAAAGAGACAAAGAACAAAGTGGGTGAGACAGTCTGTTCCTGGATCTTCACAACATCACATTTCTCTGCAAAAAGGAATCCTGACTCTGAAAACACAGGAATCACATCCTCTTACAAAGTCACTCTCCAGAAAGACAAGAAAATAAAATGGATTTTGCTGAAGGTCATCTGAAAAGATGTGCAACACATCTTGGAATCAGATGTACAAGCACAAGCCGAGCCCTGTGGGAAGCATGTAGGCAGCATTCTCTGAGGCTCCCATTTTGAGCCAGCAAACATGCTGGGAGCCCAGCGCTGCATTCCCACCAAGCTCTCCCAGCTCCCATGGAGCTCAACTGCCAAGGGCACCTGCATAGGTACTCAGAGGCCTGAATGGAAAGTGTGTGCTCCTGCTAGGGGCATCCGTGAGGAAGCTAGATCCTGCCTCAGACTTCTAGGAGATGCCTCTGGTCACAGTGTTGGTGAAGAACTGTGCATTGCTAGAGGATAGGGATAAAGGAAGAACAATATCTCTAGCAGTGTTAATGTGAATCAACTTGATGAATTAAATAAAGCCACTTCGTGGTAAGTACCAGTGGTCCAAAGTATCTCTCCATTCCCTTTTCCTTCTCTTTCCCCACAGAGTTTGAAACAGTGCTGGCTATCACTTGGGGGCCCAGGTAGAGTTGAGTGTGTAGTAACGGTCCAGCCCCTCCCCCTTCAAGCAGTGTCTGGGCACGGGAACTATGGGAACCTGTCTTCATCTCTCTTATCTGATCATTCCCAGAGTCCTTTCTAAGGAGCTAAATGAAACCAGTCTGCAGATGATAGCATACGGAAATAGACTGCTTCTGCAGTTTTATTTGCTACACCAAATGATTTTATTTGAAATTACCTACCTGATAATCCTTTACTCTGTCATGAGATGTTAATGAATATTAGAATGGGCCTCTAATATTATGAGACACAATGGAGTTAAGAAACTCTCTATTCTCAAGAAGAATCATAGTTCTAAATGTATAAATGTATACACCAAACTGTATACATTGTATACAATGCATAAATGTATATACCAAACAGACAGGAGACCTGTTCTTTCCACATCTGCACACCTGTGTGTGCACCTATTCCAGCTACCATAGGTTCCTGGCAATCAGAACCAAGAAGAAGAAGACAGTGTAGATTATGTTCCCTTCACCTCATACAGGAAAGCCAGGGACTTCTTTGTAGCCTCAAGTTCAACTTTGAAGCATAGGTCATCATGCCAGTATTCCAGCAAACTCATAATCTCACTCCTCATCCTCTAAGGCTGATTAAGCTAGCTTCAAGCATAGGTGGACGGGGCTGGGCCAAGACCCTACAAGATTTTACTGCCTTTTAGCTTAGACTCAAGCTCTCCCTCAACCTATAGGTTGAGGTTCTTGGCCAGTGAAAGATGCTGGGTGGCTGGACCATGGGCTGAGCATTCACCTGGGATAACGGTGGGGTATGGGCAGCCTTTGAAGTTTTCACACTTCACTACACTAAGTATGGGTTCGGGGAGGATGGAAAATGTCTTTTTACCCCATTGGCTAATAATATTTCTTTTTCCTTCTGAAGATTTACAGAGATGCTCAGTAACATGGGGAGAGAAAGAGAAAGAGTGCTATGCTTCTTTTCAATTAACTAGTTTTAAAGGAGAAATCAATGTTGCAACTTTATTTCTATCTCACTGATGCAACTGAAAGCTTCTGAAAGCAAAAACTAGAGACAAGAAGGAAGGAAAGGAAGAAATCGGATAACATCTTCCTTCTACTTAAAACAATTTTTTTTTTTTTTGAGATGGAATCTTGCTCTGTAGCCAGGCTGGAGTACGGTGGCATGATCTCGGCTCACTGCAACCTCCACCTCCCGGGTTCAAGCGATTCACCCGCCTCAGCCTCCGGAGTAGCTGGGATCAAAGGCACATGCTACTATGCCTGGCTAATTTTTGTATTTTTAGTAGAGATAGGGTTTCACCATGTTGGCCAGGATGGTCTCGATCTCCTGACTACACGATCCGCCCGTCCTGGCCTCCCAAAGTGCTGGGATTACAGGTGAGAGCCACCATGCCCGGCCACAGCAATTTATTTTTATTTTTATTTTTATTTATTTTTTTTTTTTAAGAAAGAAGGTCATATAAATTGGATGGGCTAGGAAGCCATATGTAGGTCTTTTTTTCTCAGAATTTCCACCTCTTTTAGTCTTCTGGAAGAGATCACAGACATTTCTAGGTAACATATTAGAATCCCAGGAGAAGTCCCTAATGTGATGGATGATGGAAATTTCCTTTAGAGAACTAAGGTTTGCCAAAGTCCTGTAGCCCGTCCCTCACCCTTCCAGAGTTCTACTGAGCACTGATGCTTCCTTCATCAATCTTGATTGAGATTCATTGTCTTAAGGATAATAATGTACCAGGGTCTTTTCAATTTTACAGATCTCCTCCAACTCATGTTTTGCCACTCTTCACACGGGGCAGGTACTTCATTTCAGCCACTGGCTGGGCTATTACACTGTAACAATTAAACTGTAAATTGTTCCACTATTTCCACTTAGAAATTGCATTCCAGAATATGATGGATCTGAAATCTGTATTTTATTGTGCTGTGTGAACTAGCCAGGACACCAGGAAGCATCTTGGCCGGTCACCAACTTACTGGGTGATTTGAAGCAAGTCATTTCTTTAGTTTCACTCATGTTAAAATGGTATCTACCTTGCCATGTTCCAGGGACTATGATATCAAGCTCTGGGACCCTCTGATAATTCGCACCACAAGGCAATATGTAAAACCTTTTTTTATGATGAGAGAAAAGGCCCTATTTGGCATTGAAGTGATCACTGTAAACACTAACAGCTGAAAGCAATGCAAAATTCAGATCCATGAATCAGAAAGAAATCTAGAGAAATAATTCTTTCTGGATCACACTTTTAATCACAAAAAATGCCACGCCCTTTAAACACAAGTGCAATAACTACACAGGGAACAGCAAGAAGGCACAGCACAGAAGGGGCAGAGCACACCAGCCATCAGCCCTGTGCCTACCCCCACCAACAGCATGCACAGCCAGCTGGCAGATACCTCTCCACTAGCTGAGAGGTGGAGAACCAGCAAAGAGAAGCAGATAAGCAACGTATTGCACAAGGGTGGAACTTAGATCCCCAAATCTTGCAGTCACTTCTTACTGAGGACAAACCCCACAGACACAATAATAGCATATGAGAGTTTCTGAGTAAAGGCCATGGGTGAATTGTTATTGCACAGAAGGAAGGGCTGAGCCTCTGCCCAAGCACACAAATCACCTGCCTGCATTCCCTGGAAGGTGGCAATAAGCAATGCCTTCCCTCACAACCCCTGCACCCCCCCAACCATGTGAGCAGAGAAGCAGCAGAAAACATTCCAGACACACAGGACCTAAGCTCCCGTGGTCTGTGGGTACCTAGCAGGAAGCAGTGTTCCTGGCAGAACATTACAAAGGGGCTGCCAGCATTTGTCTTAGCCCCAGCCCAGGCTCAAAGTGCTTGGTCCAGGTTCCCAGAGCCGGTTGAGGCAGGACTACGATGGGGAGGACGAGGAAGGGATTTGAGAGATACATACGAAAGACAGAAGATCCAGCCAGACTGCCAACCTTCCGCACGTCATTATCTAAGGACAGAAGGATGCAGTGGGTTTCAGAGGCAACTCAGAAAACACACTTCTTATGGGAATCTTCCCTCTTCTATCCACCCCCAGCACCAATTAACCCTGTAAAAACCAGGCAATTAAATGGAAGGGTAGGGAACAAGTATAAAAAGCAAAATAAACTAAACTTGTCTTTTCATACTGAAATCTACCACCCTAGATCCCTAACACTTGAAAATATTACTGCTTTTTACAATTCAATTTTTTGTCACTTTTTTTTTAAGCACTAACTGAATGAAAAGTGATTCATACACCCATTTTGCAGAGGAAGGAACTAAAGCCAAGGAGGCTAAATGGCTTGTCCAGGCGGATTAACAAGAGTCAAAGGGGGAGTCAAGACTTGAACCCCTGTGCTTTTTCTACCATATCCCATTACTTTCCCAATAAACAAATGGGAACTAGAATACCTGAGCAAGCAGTGGTCATGATGGCTGGGACACCATAGTAAGTAAAGGCTCCATTTTCAAAGCGAAGGCCTTCCTTACCAACCTCCACCTCCACTTTACCCTGGAAAAAAAAAAAGGAAGTATACTATGAATGTGTATGAGCACTTCCAGTTCTACTATTGACTAGAACCCTAAGCATTTCTGCTTGGATAACAAGTGGACTAGACCCATGTTCTTATCACAGAGGAATGTTAATTCTCTCCAGATTTACATTTGAGAAAGCACCTCCAGCTTTAGTAGCTCTTTGCAGTAAATTCAGTGCTTCGTTGTTCATAAAACAGCATCCAGTCATGAATAACCAAGCTGTCCTTGCGTACTGTAATGGCCCTTCCATGATGCAGGCCTAAGCACTAGCTAACCCAGGGCCTCATAAACTGCCCCACCGGTTTAGTCCAAGATTGGACCATTTCTAAATCAGGTCAAGATAAAATCTAGGCCGGGTGCGGTGGCTCATGCCTGTAATCCCAGCACTTTGGGAGGCCAAGGCGGGTGGATCACAAGGTCAGGAGTTTGAGACCAGCCTGGCCAATATGGTGAAACCCCATCTCTACTAAACATACAAAAATTAGCTGGGTGTGGTGGTGCACGCCTGTAGTCCTAGCTGCTCAGGAGACTGAGGCAGGAGAATCGCTTGAACCAGGGAGGCAGAGGTTGCAGTGAGCTGAGATCAGGCCACTGCACTCCAGCCTGGGTGACACAGTGAGACTCCGTCTCAAAAAAAAGAAAAAAGAAAAAAGAAAAAAAGATAAAATCTAATTCTGTGTGAAGCTTGTTTAATTCGTTGCCAATAATGGTGATAGCTGATGTGTAATGCGTAGCATGCACGGACATGACACTGTGTTATGTGCACTGCATAGATTCTCATGCAATTCGCCCCACAACCCCATGAAGCCCATGCCATTTTTATCCTCAATTTACAAGGGACTCAATTTTGAGGCTCAGAGATTGAATAACTTGGTCAAGGTTAATTAGGAAATGGCAACAATGGAATTTTAAAGCCATATTTTTCAAATTTCTGAGTGTACACCCTTGCTACTATATTTTATTCCATGTTTTATTTGAAAACTGTTAAGTTTATGTTTAGCATAAGACATGAAACTATGTGATCATTACATTATACAAACAATGTAACAGGATTCTTGTTGATTTCCAACAGTGAAGCAAATGACTCCATTTTTTGGAGAAGAGAGGTCATTTTGTTCAGACCATTTGGAAAGATATACGTGAGGCAAGTTATAGTGACAGAGCAGAGAGGCTGGAAGTGGACAGTAACAAAGAGACCATTTGTAAGTTCATGTGAGCTTAATCAAGATTTTAAAATACAATCAGTGTATTTAGGATTCACAACATTATGTTGGGAAAGGACAGGGAATCAGTGACAGAGCTAATGGTACAGTCAGACAGGGCACCAGCAGTGTTACAAGCTGTAATCATGTCAGACACGTATTTAAGACAGGCCTATTCAGGTATCCAGAGCAGAAGGTGATCATACTTATGTGAGCACTGGGGAGATGTTGCACTTCTTTGAACAGGTCATTTTTCCCCTTCCTGGTCCTCTGAAGGGGGAGAAGATTTCAGGAACTGCAAAGGCTGAAATGCAGCTGAGAGAATGAATGTGTCCCATGTACCTCCAGAGAGCAGAGCAAGGACCAGTATGGAAGTCACAGATGGTGAGATTTCCACTTGACAGAGAGAAGGGTTTAAAGAAGAGTTGTCTAAAGTTTAGGAGGCAGTGGGCAGTTTCATTTCAGGGGATGTTCAAGCAGAGATGAGGAGGTATTATAGCTTCCGCAGAGCAGCAGTTCTGGAAGTTTAGAAGCAGAACCCCTCTATTGGAGAGGTATTCAACCCACCCCAAACATCGCTGAGTTGTCAGACTAAATGTCAAAGATCCCAGCAGGCCCCTCCTGCGGGTCATGAAGAAATGTCCACCCAGCTGGCCTTATTCCTGAGGCAGCAGCCAAGTCTTGGAACTTGGTGCTGAAGGAGGCATGGCCATTTCTTCACCCTGGAGATGCCCTCGTCTGGCTCTTAGAGGTTCCCTGACTTTCCTACTCACCTGTAGAAGCAGCACAAAGTAGTCTACAGGGCGGTTGCGCTGGTAGAGGTAGTGTTCCGGGGCCTTCTTGTTCTTCTCATCAAACTTCAGCTCCTGGATCACGTTGGGATGTTTCAGGAGCCGGAGCAGGATCTTCTCCGAAAGGTACAGAGACTTAAAGGGCTCCACTTCTAGAGGAGAGTGAGTGGGAAGGGAGGAAATCAGCAGCAGCTGTGTCCCACCCATTCCAGCAGTGGCAGCTGGGAGGAGTCAGAGTGAGCACAACTAGGACCCCTGTGCATGTACCTGGGCACCAGGCTGGCAGGGCTTCTGCAGTTCCTCTGGGGTGGAGGATCCTAATCCCAAGTGTGCATCTCAGGGCCTTACCCACGTCCTCTGGAAATGTGTGTCCCTGCACTGGCATCTCAGGAGAAACAGGTCTCCATTTGGAAATGTCTATTTTGTTATTAATTTTCTTTGATTTTATTTAAAATTGGACATGGACAACTAAGCCACATAAACCACAAAGACTTTAATGCTATAACTGAATGAGATGCAGATAATTTAATCTGGCTTATTTGTATGACACATATCTGCTGAATGAAATGAAATCCCATGTTACTAAAGACAGGCAATTATTTAAATAATAAGTTGTCAATAATGTGAGGCATCATTGCATCATATTTATATATTACAGCTATTACTTATATTACATATGTTAAACTTATAGTACTTATATAACATATGCTCTGGGAAGTAGTTAAAAGAAATCTGTATTCAGAACTAGAAATTCTACCTTAAAGCAGCTCCAACTTAAAATTTTCTACTCTTTAGCACCTAAAACAGTGCTAGCACTCATTATATACTCAATAAATACATGTTGGATTAATTAAATATTGAAGTTAGTGATAGATATGATCATTCTAGGTCAGCACATTAATTAAGCATGGATGGTCAGAGGGTTCAAAGACAAACTTTACCTTCTTCACAAGAAGGAGTTTATCTTTGGATTTTCTCACTTTTTTTTCTTTCTAAAGATCCCAAGATTCACAATACACTTCTGTATTTTAAAAATTCATAGCTCACAGGCTTCTATGGTACTCCTCTAGGGCACTGCAAGTCTAACAGACAGGGAGATGGCCTCAGGCTTCAGCCAGGAAGTGACTAGAAGAGGGAAAAATGCAGCAATGGTTTCTTTATCTCTTTTCTGTGGTAGAAGAGTTGAGTTATACTCATTTCTTCCTCTATAAGATCAGGCCTGGGGCTCCTCAATACAACAGTAGGTGGCATCCATTACCCTGTCTAAGGCAACCTCCTTCCTAGAACATGCTTCTCAGTCCTGACAGCACACTGGAATCAGGCTGGAAGGTATTAACAAGGATTGGTGCCTGGGTCCCACCCTAGAGATTCTGTTTTAGCTTCTCTGGAGTGGATACTTGTCCTACCTGTGGCCATGAAGCGGTGTGTGGCTAGCAGAAGCTGTGGTGAGATTTTCACCCGCATCTCCGTGTCCGAAAGCTTAAACAAGGAGAAGTCATGCCGCTTCCGCTCCCGGTGCGGGACCCTCTGCTTTTTCCGATTGTCAGCTGTGGGGTCACAGAGGACAGATTGCAGCTATCTCAGAATCATGTTGGTCTTTGGAGGTTTTCCCAGAATCACAGGGGACAGATAGAACATTTCTGCGGTGTCAACTATGGGTGACATCACAATATCACCCAGGAAGTAGAAGGATTTTGGTGAGGGATAGACAATGGGAGACTGCCATCATTTCAGTGTTTTCCACACTTAGGGGGTGTATAGTAGAAAAAGGGGAAAGCTGGCTTAGGGTATCCAAGTCTGGGGTTCTGGGGCTGGTTCCCCTACTTACTCACCATGCAACCTCTCTAAGCATCAGAGTTTTTATTTTAATCTGTACAAGGAGGCTAATAATATTTAATATAGCTCTCATACTCATCTTGTGCAATTAATTATGAGACTCCAACTGGAAACTACCTGCGAGAATGCTTTTACACAAAGTCATACACACACAAGGGACCTGCATTCTTAGTATCAAGAGGGTTGCAGGGGCCCAGGGAATTTCTGACTCTCTCCCACTCCTTTGCCCTGAACTGGCCTCACCTAGTTTCCTGCTGCTCATGTGAACCATGCTCTGAGTGGTACCTGAAGCATGCCACACAAGGAAGGAAGGCGGCCACCATCTCTTATCTCACAATTTGCCTGCTTCAACCCCAGTCCCTCCACTGGGAGGGAATCAGGGGAAATATAGGGAAGAAGACAGGAGAAGAAATAAGATTGGACCTATAATCTCTAAAGGTGGGTTTTCTGGGTTGGGGCCTCAGGCAGGGTCTGGTACCTCCCAAGAGCCTATGTATCAGGCATGTAATTATTGGTTGAAAAAATTTGCTTTTTCCAATTTAATTTGTTCTCATTCTTTTTAAAGCTTGTCTAAATATATCTACTTCCCCCCCGCCCCCGCTTTTTTTTTTTTTTCTTTTTGGTAGAGGAAAATGTTTTCTTTGGTTCTTTCTCTTTTGCTTTCCCTGAGTTTTGAGTAAAATTTTCAAACTGCTAGCCCATCTTATCTGCACTAAGGGGAACAGGGAGAGGGATTTGTGTTTTCTCCAAACTTGACCTAAAGAGAAACAGGGCTGTGGGGGGAACCTCTGGTGCAAGCTGAGTGGATGCAGTGAGAATGAAAGGGAATGAACCCCTGTGGCAGGAAAATAAGGCCCCAGAATCCGGCTCCCCGTTGTGCCCCCTCTCCTTTTGGGGCTTGCTTTGGGTTTCCTTCTAGAAGGGACAAAGTGCCCTCCTGCCGGCGCAGCTCTTCCATGGCCCGCTCTCACTCTGGGCCTTCACAGTCATCTGGCCCCTGCTTTGACACTCCTTTTGCTCAAGTCACAATGTGCAGACCCAGGCCCAGGTATCCAGATCACGTAAGAGGTCAGGGTCATGCAAGAAGAAAGACAGTATCCCTGGCTTCTGGGCCTTTTCACAGCTCTTAAGGAATCATGCCAGCAGCTATTTATAGGTAGAAAGACCCTAACCTGCTCCTGTAGAAAGAGGATCACTCAGCAAAAGAGTAGCAAATACAGGTTATTAGCCCAGCTCTTTCGCTCTCACTAGTGAGCAACTTTCTGATTTGTATGATGTTTGCCTAAGAGCCCCCCTCCCCCATCAGATTGCCACTTAACATGGCATCATTAGGGAATCATTCCTCTGATCACCCCCTTCATTCCTTAGATTTTAATAGTGTGCGTTTGAAGCCTTAAGGTTGTTCAAACAAGTGCCCTGGGAGGAGCTTACTCATTTAGACTATTATCAGCACCTAACACCTTAGTGTGAATGGCTTCACTAGTTTATCTGAGACACCTGGGATTTTTTTTTTTTTTTTTTTTTTTGAGACAGTCTTGCCCTGTCAGCCAGGCTCCCATGCTGGAATGCCGTGGCACAATCTCAGCTCACTGCAGCCAGGACCTCCCAGGCTCAAGTGATCCTCCCACCTTGGCCTCCCAAGTAGCTGGGACTACAGGCACATGTCACCACGCCTGGCTAACTGTTGTATTTTTTGTAGAGATGGGGTTTCACCATGTTGCCCAGGCTACACCTGAGAATTCTAAATCAAGAGTGGCAGGCAGAGGTGGGGGAGGGAGAAGACATTTCCGAGCTCGATCCCCATGTGAGGAAGACACGCCTGGTCGGGGCAAGCACAGCAGTGCCCAGGCTCTTGCTTGGGAGGTGCCATGACTCTCTTGCTTGTCTTTGTCAAGGCCTGGCCCACCTTTTAGAGTTGATCTCTTCTTTGTCTAAAAGGAAGGCACTCTTTCTGCACTGCCTTATGGTATCAAAGCTCTTTCTACCAGGAGCCAGTTTCTGAAAGGCCACATCTCACAAACTAAGGACCGAAGTCTGAAATGAGTTATCTGCAAGGAAGAAAAGGATGGCTATTCCATGAGATGAAATTCTCAGGAGGAAACACTTCCCAGCCTAGGAACTCCCATGGACTTAGATAACATTCCAATCCTAAAGACAAAGCATGCCTTTGTAATGTTTGCAAGCAAAGCTTTGATAAGGTTCAGTAACCCAAAGTACTCACATCTGCATAGAAAAGTCTGTATTGTTCCTGAGTGAGGGAGTTAGGAGGGGGAGCAGACCAGAAAGGAGGCAGAGACAAGAGCAGGGATGCTGGTGGCAGGGAGAGAACAGAAACCCAGGGTGGTGGGCTGAAAGGCATAAGAGGACAGGGAAGTTTGTAAGAAGGAATATTCAGTTTTTGGCTTAGGCTGTGAGTAGGCAATCTCATGACAGTCTCCACTGCTCACTGATGTTCTGGTGTGAGTGGAACCCCTGTTGGGGTCTGCATCTAGGTGGATGAAGCAACCAAACAAGAACATGGGGGACAGAAACAAGGGCAGAGAGGCCTCTGGGCACCGTCCTGGGAACACTGTGTTTCCTGTAGTCCCTTTTCTATCCAAAGGCTGGGAGGTCTCCTTTTCATAGTCTTGGCTCAGTTCCTGAAGGTTCCCTCCTGATAAACACTTAGCTAGCATGTTCCCAGCGACTCAGAAGTGATTCCAGCTAGGATATCTTGCCACAGCAGCACCTGGCATAGGTGGCTGACACACATCAGGGCACAGGGTTTGCCCTGACACCCTTTCTATAAATCAAACGAGGCTTTACCTGAGAGTCTTGGAGGAAACTAAGATGACCCTGGAGAACAGCCAAGGCCGTGCACTTACTGTAGAGATCAGTTTCATCCAGGATCTCCGACTTGATGATCTCCTCTATGATATCCTCCAGTGTGACAATGCCCATCACCTCATAGAAAGGGTCTCCTTCTCCCTCATTATTCACCCGCTGGACAATGGCCAGGTGAGATTTTCCTAGAGAACAAATGAAATCACAGTTAAGTATCAGGGACATTTTCAGAGTTCTTTCTTTGTGAGAAAAATGATACAAAGTTGCTGTCTGACCAATCTCAGGAGTGCACTCATCCCTGGACCTCCTTAAAATGTGAAGTTTTTATGCAAGTGCTTATAAATGCAAACCTTATTCTTCTAGATTTGTGTTCCTATTTAGGGAAGTTACTGAATATACTCAAAACCAGTTAATTTTTTTTCTTCGAACTTTTACATATTAGCAAGTATGTTAGCTGATATACACTAATTGAAAGAGCAAGAATTTAGAGTCAGAATTATGGTAAAAGTCATTCTCCTCCCCTAAGCCCCCTTCCCCGCTAACTATCCCAGTTACTATTCTTTGGCAAATCATTTAATCTCCACTGAATTAACATCTCTCATCTAGAATCAGGAAATAATGCCAGTGTGGTGATTTTAAAACATGGCCTTTGTGGTATGCCTCCCACGGAGAGGTGTGGTCTACAGCCCCTCCCCTTGAATCTGGGTGGGCTTGTGACTACTTCAACCAAAAGAGAATGGGAAATGAATGTCCATTATAGGACTTCTGAGGCTAGGTCATAAAGGCATGTAGCTGTTGCTGCAAGAACATTGTAAGAAGTCTGAGTACTACCCTGAGGCCCCCATAGTGGAGAGGCCACATGTAGGTGCTTAGGTGCCAGTCCCAGCTGAGCCCACCCTTCCAGCTTTCCCACCAAAGTGCCAGGCAGTTTGGCAGAAGAAGCTGTCTTGGAAGTGGATCTGCCAGTCTCAGCTGATCTAGCCCCTTGTCTCACTCACTCCCCAGCCTTTCTTTCCTTCCTTCCTTCCTTCCTTCCTTCCTTCCTTCCTTCCTTCCTTCCTTCCTTCCTTTCTTTTTGAGATGGAGTCTCTCTCTGTCACCAGGCTGGAGTGCAATGGTGTGATATCAGCTCACTGCAACCTCCGCCTTCCGGGTTCCAGTGATTCTCCTACCTCAGCCCCCCAAGTAGCTAGGACTACAGACGAGCACCACCATGCCCAGCTAATTTTTGTATGTTTAGTAGAGATGGGGTTTCACCATGTTGGCCAGGATGGTCTCAATCTCTTGACCTCATGATCCACCTGCCTTGGCCTCCCAAAGTGCTGGGGTTACAGGTGTGAGCCACCTCACCCAGCCTCTCCCCAGCCTTTCAAGCAGCTCCCAGCTATGGCCCCAGACACTGTGAGGCACAGATAAGCCATTCCCGCTGTACTTCTTTTGAATTCCTGACTCACAGAATCTGTGAGCATAATAAAATAGTTGTTGTTTTACGGCTCTAAGTTTTGGAGTAGTTTGTTAGCAGCAATGGTAGCTTGAACAATCAGTACCTATAAGGTGACTGTGGAGCTCAAATGACCTAGTGAATATGTGAGAAGACTGTATACTACAATGTGTCACTGGCAGAGACTTCATAGACTTCATTTTTATTGCCCAATGACTGAATAATAATAGTTTCCATTTATTGAGGTCTTACTATGTGCCAGAGAACTCTAAATTTATCTATTTAATTCTCATAACAACCACTGAGGTAAGTGCTATTCTCCACATTTTACAGATAACAGAACTGAGGCACAGATTGGTTATGTAGCATGCCTGAAGTTACACAGCCTGTAAGAGCAAAGCTGGATTGCAAACCAGGTAACTAGGTTCAGTACTAACCTGGGGACTGAAGTTTTGTCTAACAGTCCTGCTTCATATTGGTTTGTTTTCTTCTGCTGTATAGACACACTTCCTGGTTCTTTTTCTAAAATAAAAATCTGGTTGGTTTCTTTTCTTGGCTCAGAGACATTTAAGGAGAAAATCTGGGGTACTGACTCAGATGTTATTATGGAAAACAATAAAAAGCAAGTTCATGCTTTATTAGTACCCTTTATAAACTCTTTTTTTTATTATACTTCAAGTTTTAGGGTACATGTGCACAATGTGCAGGTTAGTTACATATGTATACATGTGCCATGTTGGTGTGCTGCACCCAGTAACTCGTCATTTAACATTAGGTATTTCTCCTAATGCTATCCCTCCCCCCTCTCCCCACCCCACAACAGGCCCTGGTGTGTGATGTTCCCCTTCCTGTGTCCATGTGTTCTCATTGTTCAGTTCCCACCTATGAGTGAGAACATGCGGTGTTTTACCCTTTATAAACTCTTGCTTGGCCATTGCTAAAAAATATCAGTCAAGAGGAGTCATCAGTTAGCGTGAGGCATAAATAACCATTAAAATGTAAATGAACTTCTGTATCAAATATCTGAAATCATAAGATAGCTACCCCTTGGAGTTTTTAAACTGAAACGAAATTGGAAAGATGGCATTTGTATCACCCAAGAATGGTCTCTAATTTTTTCCCCACCTTCAACCTAACCTTCAGCCTCCTTCTGTACTGATCTGATCATGTTACAACTCTCCTCAAAAACACTCTGTGGCTCCCTACTGCTTACAGAATCAAGTCCAGGCTCATTAGTTTGGTGTAATATCATCAAGATTCCACAATGTGGCTCTTCCCTGTCTAACTGTATGCCCTGCTACATCCCCTAATCATTCTATACTTCAGGCGTACCAGGTTACCACCACTTCCTTGATTTCTCTTCCCCATTGCCGCCATCTCCACTACCCCCAACTTTGGGCTCTAGCCCAGGTACCAGCTCTCCAAGAAAGCTCCCCCAGATCTACCCCACTCTGAATCTGAACCAACCTCTCTATTATAGCATTTATCACAAATTGCTACTTCTTGTAACTAGCAATGTATCTGTCCTACACTAGACAGCATTTCCTCCTCAGATCATGAACTACTTTAGGACAAAGGATCATATACTTAAATAAAGTTCTCTCCATATATCAGACAGCCAATCAGTGCCTGATGAACCGAAGACTGAATAAAAACTCATAATTTATACAATAGAGGATATTAAAACCAGATACTAAAGAAAGCCTTTATTTTTTGATAAAATATAATAGTGTGTTTAAATTACAATTTAAACCTTGCATCAGTGGTTCTAAAATTATCCTTCTTGGAAACAGCTACATCCTACCCAGTTTGGCCAAAGTACTTTGTAGCTTAAATTAGATTACATTAATTGTTAGAATGTGCTCAATTTAAAGTTTTTCATTTCTAACACATTTTTCTTAACTTATGGCACCTATTCTCACTTTTCTGCTAACATGTGCTAGCAGATGACAAAACAAATGACTAGTATAATGAAAAGCCTTGGAAAAGTGATTTCTTAAAATTGTTTCCTATAATTGGATATTTTTTTGTAATGTGAACCCTAGAATACATATAATAAAGCCACACTCCCTACCACTAAGATAATTTATTCATATGATGAAATTAAATTAGCAGTTTTTGATATTTTACAAAGAGTATTATAATGTCCACATTAAAAAACCACCATTGCTCTATACTTTGAAAGTTCAGTTTGAGGACACACTATGTTATCACCAAGGAATAGAGATTTTAAGCCCTAATTATATAATATTTAAGATAATGTACCTAGGTAAGCTATTTAGAAACATTTTATAATTTACTCTCAGCCTCTGAGCTTCCCTCCAAAGCCTGTTGAGATCTGCTACACACCAATGAAGGAAGCCATTTCTTCTTAAGTACAGACTGGGATGGGAATTGTCAATCACAATCCTTATTCCGAGTTGACACTCACAGAGACAAGAAAACCAGCTGTTTCCATGTCACACATACCACACACACACTCATGAAAGGTTGGTCTTTAAGAGCCCTATGCCTGCACGTCCCCTACTCCCTTCCTGGGCCCTAGAGGTGCTGGGGGTGGCCCTATGTGTAGCCAAGCTTGAAACAAGTGCAAGTCACTCCCTCCTGCCATAGCACTTTGTACACATCTCTGTACTGGCATTTATAATAACAATAATAGCTGTTATTATTATTACTGAAGCTACCTGTTGCTATGCACACTCTAGGGGCCAGGCACAGTGTCAGGCATTGCACACACATTATTTGACCCTGGTTGTTTTCTATTTATATGTGTTCCCCACCCCTACCCGTGAGGGTAAGCTCCCTGAGAGGCAACAGGTATGCTACATCCTATTTACTTCTGTTTCCTCAGAATCTAGAATAGCACCTGGCATATCATCAGTAAGGAAATACAAATCAAAATCTTACAACTCTTAAGAAGACAACTCCAAAAGTGGGCAAAAGATTTGAGTAGATATTTCTCCAAGGAAGATAAACAATTGGTCAATGCACGTGAAAAGATGCTTAACACTGAGAAGTCAACAAATAGTAGCTGGTAACTGGACATCCACATGCAAAAAAGTGAAGTTCGATGCCTACCTCATACTATACATAAAAATGAACTAAAAATGGATCAAGCACCTACATATAAGAGTAAAAACTATAAAACTCTTAGAAAAAAAACATAGGCGAAAACCTTAGAGTAGGCAGTGATTTCTTTGGACACCCAAAACACAATCAAATAAAAAAAAATAGATCAAATGGACTTCACCAAAATTAGAAATGTCTGTGCAAAGTACACCACCAAGAAAGGTAAAAGACAATTCACAGAATGGGAGAAAATATTTGCAAATCATTAGATAAAGGACTTATATCCAGAATATATAATGAAATACTACAACACATAAAAAACCAACTCAATTAAAAAGTGAGCAAAGGATTTGAACAGATATTTCTCCAAAGAAGATATACAATTGGTTAATAAGCAAATGAAAAGATGCTTAACATTGTCATCAGGAGCCAGGTGCGGTGGCTCACGCCTGTAATCCCAGCACTTTGGGAGGCTGAGGCAGGTGGATCATGAGGTCAGGAGATCGAGACCATCCTGGCTAACATGGTGAAACCCCGTCTCTACTAAAAATACGAAAAAAAATTAGCCGGGTGTGGTGGCGGGTGCCTGTATTCCCAGCTACTCGGGAGGCTGAGGCAGGAGAATGGCATGAACCCAGGAGGCGGAGCTTGCAGTGAGCCGAGATCGCGCCACTGCACTCTAGCCTGGGTGACAGAGCGAGACTCCGTCTCAAAAAGCAAAACAAAACAAAACAAAACAAAACATTGTCATCACGAAGGAAATTCAAATCAAGATGCTAATGAGATACTTTATACCCACAAGATAGCGATAATAAAAAAGACAGATAATAACAAATGTTGGTTAGGATGCAGAAAAAATTGAACCTCTCAGACATTGCTGGTGGGATTGAAAAATAGTCTGGTGGTTCCTCAAGATGTTAAACACAAAATTATCAAATGACTCGGCAATTCTACTTTTAGAGAAATGAAAACATATATCCACACAAAAACTTGTACACAAATATTCAGAGTAGTATTATTCCTAACAGCCTAAAAGTGAAAACAATCCAAATGTTTCCAAACAAAATGTGTTATATCAATACAATTGGATATTAACCTGCCATCAAAAGGAATGAAGTACACCCTACAACATGATGACCCTTGAAAGCATTATGCTAAGTGAAAGAAGTCAGACACAAAAGGCCATGTTGTATGATTCCATTTATGTAAAATTTCCAGAATAGACTAATCTACAGAGGAAGAAAGTAGGTCATGGTTGCCAGAAGCTGAGGAAAGGAAAGTGTGGGGCATGGCTAAGTGAGTACAGAGTTTCTTCTGGGGTGATGAAATGTTCTGGAATTAGATTAGTAGGGATGTTTGCACAACTCTGAATATACTAAAATGCATTAAGTGTGCACTTTAAAAGGATGAGTTTTATGGTATGTGAATCTTATCTCAATGAAGCTATTATTTTTTAAAAAGAACGCCAATTGAAAAAAATAATAATCCATGCCTGAATGAGCAGGAAGTTGGTGCGGCTGAAAGTTACAACCTACAACACAAGTTGAGTAAAAGTAGGGACTGCTTCATAAAGAGAATGGGTTCAAATGAGAGGAATGCTGGTTTGGACTTGGGTAATAATTTACAGCACACATTATCATTTTGTGCTCTAGGATGTGTGGAGAGTAAAAATGGTCTCCCACAGGTGAGGCCACTGGGAGACAAGAAATAGGGGAGAAGGCACCATATTATGAGTTCTGTGCAGGCAGAAATGGTGAACAGGGATGAGGGCTTTATCACAGGCAGGAGAGGGAAAATATGAGAACAAAGAGCTGTTGGCCTGGTTCACATCTTTCAGAAACCTCATCAACTCTCGAGGATGACTTGTGAATATTTACAACTCCTAAACTGGGTCCAAATGGGGCAGTGGGGGCTCAAATATCCCAAGCGTTTCCATCTTTCTCTGGGCAAATGCTCGTATCTAACACACATTATTTCTCCTCTCTACCTGTTTACCATTTCTATCCTTACTTCCTAATGGCATATGTGGTAAAGTGGCTTAAATTTTGGTTTTTCTCTTCTGCCTTCCTATGAGATTATGTGAATGAGAACTGTGGCCTTTTCTGTTGAGCCATCCCTCTGCAGACTAGCAAAAATTCTCAAATGCCTTCTCACAACTATTAGTCCAATCTCAGTTTCCTTCCAACTTTCTAGAAAAGTGAGATGTCTGTGAAATAATTTAGGCTAATAATGAAGAAGATTATCATTTATACACAACTTCATAGTTTGTGAGAAGGCTTTATACAGAGTACAGAAGAGCACTGAAGTTGGATGTTCTTCAGGACTTCCTGTACCCCTCATGGTGTGAATCAATGATTGGACAGGCTCTCAGGTTTCTCCAGAATCTATTGAGACATGTGTCTTGTGCATATTTTTAAACAAGTTAGCTTTGTTTCCAACTTCCGTTAAAGGGTTCTATCTCATTTGGTGGGCATTTTCCTTGGCGAGGTGGTGGTGGTGGCAGGGTGGAAGCAGAGACTGTATTCCCTTAGAAGCATTACTGCAAACAAGACCACACAGTAAAGTCATACTAAGCTACAGATGTTGAGGAGTACACTAAGCTAAGTTTGCTCCACACACTCTCAGTCTTGAGTCAGGTGCAAAACAATTGGGGCCCTGGCAAAGTCACCCTTCCAATTGCTAAAAATAGTAAACGTGACAAACTTTAATCCTGCTAAGTCCAAGAGCATAATGTATCTCATAAAGATTCAGCAGAGGCAAAAGGTACTTCCTTGGGTGGAAAACTCTTGAATGATACTAGTTTATGAGGCATTTTTACATGTTTCTTGAGCATACTACTGTGACACTAACATCAATAGATGAGAAATCTCTGGGCTGAGTTGAAAAATAAGTGGGTTTTATGAAAATACACTTTCTAAAAATGAAGGCTACATCTGTCTCTGAGGTCTAAAGAACATATTTAACTCTGGGCTCACTGGTGTCTCACTTCAGATCTCGTGACTACAAACTCTGGCCTCTGGCTTGATTTTCTGCCATGTTCCTGGTGATCGGTCTCAACAGAAGCCCAGCACTGTCCTGATGGCCTTTCCTGATTTCTACCAGCTGTGAGCTCCTCAAGCCTTGGTTTGCATCCCTCAAGCCTTGACTACTTCTTCCCAATCCAGCCTCTGATTTACAATCTCTGGCTCCAATCCTGCCCACATCTTGATGAGACATAACAAAGATGATATGCAACTGAGATTTGAACCTTGTTTGGACTACAGTATTGGGATGCATTTCGGTGGAACAGGAGAAATAATCCTCAATGAAGCCTCAGGGGTTGGAGTCATACTTCTCTAGGATTAACTGACATTTACTGGTGATCTTTCTTTCCTCTATTAAACAGGGCCACCTGGTAAGACCCTCCACTCTCAATACTTTGGAATGCATCTCACCTAGTTCAATGGTTTTCAATGCTGGCTGTGCATTAGAATTACCTGAGAAGCTTTAAGTATATTCTATTAATATAACTTGATCTCACACCTGGAAATTCTGATTTCATTGGTGAGGGGGTGGCATCAATAGTTTAAAATGACCCCCAGGTGAGTCTAACGTTCAGCCAAAGTTGAGAACTACTATCTTGGCTTATGACATTGGTCCTCAAAGTGTGATCCCTGGACCACCAGCATCAACATCACTCGAACTAATTAAATATGCAAATTCTGGCTGGGTGTAGTGGTTCATGACTGTAATCCCAGCACTTTGGGAGGTTGATGCCGGGAGATTGCTTGAGCCCAGGAGTTTGAGACCAGCCTGGGCAATATGGGGAAACCCTGTCTCTATAAAAAAAAAAACAAAAAAATTAGCTGGGCATGGTGGCATTTGCCTATAGTCCCAGTTACTAGAGAGGCTGAGGTGGGAGGATCACCTGAGCCTGGGGAAGTTGAACCTGCAGCAAACTGTGATCGTACCACTGCACTCCAGCGTGGGCAACAGAGCAAGACCTTGTCTCAAAAAGTAAAAAAATAAAAATGCAAATTCTCAGGCCCAACCCTAGACCTAGTGAATCAGAATCCCTGGGGCATAGCCCAGTGATCTGTGGTTTAATAAGCTTTACGGGTGATTTTGATGCAGGCTAAAGTTTGAAAACCACTGGTTTATGAGTAAGATTTGTCACACTGGTTATGAGGAAGAGAAATCAGTACCAAGATGTCTAGTAAATCCTGGTCCCTTTGGTGTGCCTAGCTTAAGGGTCACAAGACGCTAAGTACTCATGAAAAGAACCTCCCAAAACAAAGGGTAGCTGCAGTGGCAAGGTGATTAATACTCTATCTTATATTGTGTGAGTGGTTGTAGTATTTTGTTGACATGGGCAAAAAGTAGTAATTGACTATTCAACGCTGGGTTTGGGAAAGGGTCTCTTTGTGGCTTCTGTACCAATCTCCTCTGAGACAGGCTTGAGATACCACATTACCTATTAGGCTCTTGGCACATTTGAGGTCAGTAAAATTACCCATTACTGAAGGCCAAATTAGTGTTTTCCATTGCCCCAAGAATCCAAAGGGCAGTCCTAGTACTGGTTACTGGCAGTGTTCTACCTAAGGTTTTATAATCACTACCTCGTATCGACATACCCAAACTACAAGTCAGATTTCTTAGAAGATGAGGTTTTCAGGTATTGCTTTTAAAGCAGTGGTTCTCAAATGGAGGTGACTTTGTCCCCCAGGGGACATTTGGCCATGTATGGAGATAATCTGGTTGTCACAACTTGAGGCAGGGAATGCTACTGGCATTTGGTGGGTAGAGGCCAGGGATGAAGCTAAACATCATTCAATGCACAGGACAGTCCGCCAACACAAAGAATTACCTGGCCTCAAACATCAATACTATTGAGGTCTAAAGCCCTGGCCTATTAGGGGGGTGGGGTTGGAGGAGGGAGAACATTAGGAAAAATAGCTAATGCATGCTGGGCTTAATACCTAGGTGATGGGTTGATAGGTGCAGCAAACCACCATAGCACATGTTTACCTATGTAACAAACCTACACATCCTGCACATATACCCCGGAACCTGAAATAAATAAAAATGTAAAAATATACAGAAAGGCAGTGGCAGCAACATCACAATTGTATTTTGATATTTGAAGGAGCTAAAATAGCCTCCAAAGTCTTTAATAAATATAGCCTCATCTATTCTACATGGTTTAGGCACATCCATAGAGAAGAGCTCTCAAGGACTCCATTAGCATACCTCCGATGCCTTAGGGGAACAAAAAGGCAAATAATTGATTTGCTTCCTCTCTTCTTCAAAAATAGCTACAGCACTTTGGTAACTGTTCCCAAGATAAAATATAAAAGCTAGGAGGAAAGCATATTGCTTGGAAATAGAGAACTAAGCAAAATTGTTTTATGGTTTTATGGTTTCTGCCTCACTTGTGACCTTCACCTTATAAAATATAGTGGCTTTTGCTACATTCTTCTTCCAGGTGTGCTTGCAGCATCTTTTATTCATTTGGTAGACAGCATTGAGTGTCTCCACTTTCTTACCTTGGTCTTGGTGACTCAGTACCAATGGAAATGTATTCCTTGGAGTAGCAGCATGAACACTACCTGGGCCTTTGTTCAAAATGCAAGATCTGAGGTCCCATCCCTGCCCTACAGAATCAGAATCAGGATCTTACGGGGTGGGGTAGGGTCCAGATAGCTGTTTTTTTTTTTGTTTGTTTGTTTCGTTTTGAGACTGAGTCTCGCTCTGTCGCTCAGGCTGGAGTGCAATGGCACGATCCTGGCTCACTGCAACCTCTGCCTCTCGGGTTCAAGCAATTCTCCTGCCTCAGCCTCCCAAGTAGCTGGGACTACAGGCGCATGCCACCACACCCAGCTAATTTTTTTATATTTAGTAGAGACGGGGTTTCGCCGTGTTAGCCAGGATGGTCTCGATCTCCTGACCTCATGATCCGCCCACCTCAGCCTCCCAAAGTGCTGGGATTACAGGCGTGAGCCACTGCGCCCGGCCAAGATAGCTGTTTTAATGAGCTCTCCAGGTGATTCGTATGCATACTAAAGTTTGAGAAACACTGCTCTTGACATGTGCTACTCAAAGTGTGGTCCTTGGATTGGAAACATGGTATCACTTAGGAGCTTGTGAGGGAAGCAGAAATTCAGGCCCTCATCTTAGCTTTCTGAATCAGAATTTGCATTTCCTGAAGATCTCCAGGTGATTCTTATGCACACTTTGGGTATCAGAAATCCTAGTCAAGACTACCCTACTTCTCTTCCCACCCTTATGACTGGAACTTTTCTATTTCCATTGTGGATTCCTTTTTTTTAATCCTCACCTACAGATAAACATATCTTAAAGACTCTGACTCAGTGATTCTCAACCCTGGCTACACGTTGGAGTCACATACTGATGCCTATGTCCCACCCACAGAAATTCTGATCTAATTGATCGTGGATGAGGCTGGGACACTGGAATGTTTAAAACTTCTTCAGGTGATTCTAATGGGCACTTGCAGTTAAGAACTTCTGCTCCTGTCCTTGATCTTCTGCTCATCTCTCCTGTTGATTAAAGATCCCAGCAAAGCCTATTAATTTAAATATCACAGTCACCTCTTTCCTGAGAACTGGATTTACATCTGAACATAGTTGTCTATTTTTTTGTTTTGAGACAGGGCCTCACTCTGTTGCCCAGGTTGGAGTGCAGTGGTGCAATCTCAGCTCACTGCAACCTTCACCTCCCAGGCTCAAGGGATCCTCCCACCTCAGCCTCCTGAGTAGCTAGGACAACAGACTCAAGCCAGCAGGCCTGGCTATTTTTTTGCTTGTTTGTGTTTGTTTTTGTAGAGATGGGGCTTTGCAATGTTGCCCAGGCTGGTCTCAAACTACTGAGCTCAAGCAGTCTGCCCACTGTGGCCTCCCAAAGTGCTGGGATTACAGGTGTGAGCCACTGCACCTGGCCTCAGTGTCTATTTTGAACACTCATCCTGTTTTAGATATTTTGCCTGAGCTGTCCTCTTGTCAAAATCACTTACCCAAATAGGAACTCCTAATCTTCAAGACACTTGCCCCTGCTCTTCCTCTGTCTTCACTACAGTAAATGATACCGTTAACTCTCGTTACCCTAAGTCATAACCCAACAGTCATCTTTTATCTTTCCTTTATGTCAATTTAGAAAAAAATCCCCACATTGTTTCAATTCTTCTTCCTTTATTCTTTCAACAAGTACTTACTGAATGACTACCACTGCCGAGCATTCTTCTAGGCATTTGAAATGCAGCAATGAGCACAATGCACAAAATCATTTTCCTCCTGCAGCTTACACTCTTGTAAGTAGAGGTAAGAGATAATAAAGCAAATACATATGTAAAATATATAGCATAAGGCTGGGCACCGTGACTTAAGCCCATTATCCCAACACTTTGGGAGGCTGAGGCAGGAGGACTGCTTGGGCCCAGGGGTTTGTGAACAGCCTGGGCAATGAATCAAAACTTCATCTTTACAAAAAATTTTAAAAAATTTAGCCAGGTGAGGTGGTGCATGCCTGCAGTCCCAGCTGCTTGGGAGGCTGAGGCAGGAGGATTGTTTCAGCCTAGGAATTTGAGTCTGCAGCTAGCAATGATTGCACCACTGCACTCCAGCCGGGGTGACAGTGAGATGTTGTTAAAAAAAAAAAACATATATATATATATACACACACACACACACACATCATATATATAAAAAATATATATATAGCACAGTGCTAAGGGGAAAGCGAAGCAGGGAATAGTGATGAGGGAGTGTGTGGGAGTGAGAGAGCAGGTGTTACAATTTTAGGGAGGGAAGACCGGGGATGAACTCCCTGAGGTGATGTTTCAATAAAGCCCTGAAGGCAGTGAGGTAGGGAGCCCTGTGGAGATCTCCGCAGTAGAACAGGGTGTAAAGGCCATGCATTGGGAGTGTAACTGATGTGCTTAAGGAATGGCAAGGAGGCCAATGCAGTGGCTGCAGAATGTGGGAGAGGAAAGTAGTGGGAGTCAAGGTCGGGGAGTTGAAGGGTAGGGGAGGTGCTGATGTGATAGAGCCAGGAAGGCCTTTGTAAGGACTTTGGGTCTTCTCTCAGTGACATAAAAAAAAGCCATTGTAACACTGTGTGTGTGTGTGTGTGTGTGTTGCAAAAAGGTGATATGATCTGACTTATGTTTTTGTTTTGTGTGTTTTTGAGACAGAATCTCGCTCTGTCCCCCAGGCTGGAGTGCAGTGGTGTGATCTTGGCTCACTGCAACCTCCGCCTCCTGGGTTCAAGCAATTCTCTGCCTCAGCCTCCCAAGTAGCTGAGATTACAGGTGCCTGCCACCATGCCAGGCTAATTTTTTTTTGTATTTTTAGTAGAGATGGGGTTTCACCATCTTGGCCAGGTTAGTCTTGAACTCCTGACCTCATGATCCACCTGCCTCTGCCTCCCAAAGTGCTGGTATTACAGGCGTGAGCCACGTGCCTGGCCGACTTATGCTTTAAAAGGAACTCTAGCTGCTGTGTTTTTTTTTTTCTTTTAACTTTTATTTTAGGGTCATGGTTATATGTGCAGGTTTGTTATACAGGCAAATTCGTGTCACAGAGGTTTGGTATACAGACTATTTCGTCACCCAGGTACTAAGCATAGTACCCAATAGATATTTTTTTTCTAATCCTCTCCCTCCTCCAGTGTCTGCTGTTGCCCTCTTTGTGTCCATGTGTTCTCATTATTTAGCTCCCACTCATAAGTGAGAACATGCGGTATTTGGTTTTCTGTTTCTGCGTTCATTTGCTAAACTGCTGTGTTAAGAATAGACATATTACAGTGCAGTGGCTCATGCCTGTAATCCCAGCACTTTGGGAGGCTGAGGCAGGAGGGTTGCTTGAGTCCGGGAGTTCCAAGATCAGCCTAGACAACATAGTGAAAGCCCATCTCTATAAAAAATTAAAAATATTAGCTGGCCATGGTGGCCCATGCCTGTAACCCCAGCTACTAAGGAGGCTGAGGTGGGAGGATCACCTAAGGAGTGTGTTTGGCAAAAAGAGCAGGAGTTCAGTTTTGGGCAGGTTTAAGTTTGAGATGTATTTTAGACCTCTAAGTGGAGATGTTCAGTGGCAATTGGAAATGTAAGTCTGGAGTTCATGTTGATAAGTTTGGGAGAATGAATGAAATAACCGAGGGAATGAGAGTAGACAGAGAAGAGATCAATTTCTGAGACCTGAGGCACTGTAACATTTAGAGGTCATAGAAATGCAACATTCATGGAACAAATATTTGAGCATCTGCTATGGGTAGGCACTGTGCCAGGTGCTGAAGATACATCAGTGGATATGATGTAGGCAGAACCAGTAAAGGAGACTGAGGAAGAGTGTTCACATGTAATGAAGTCTAAGAGATTTTTTTTCCTCTTTTAATTCAAAGTGTCCTTAATTTCTACGCCCTCATCCCATTTTGGACAACTGCACCAATATCCTAACCATTCATCCTTTTGGTTTTTCTAGCTCTAATACATTTTGTACACTAAAACCAGATTAACGATCCCCCAAATACTGCATTTGTGAGGTTACTGCCCACCTCAATCACATGTAGGAGGATCATTTAAGACTAAGCAGGATCATTTCTGAATTCTTCTTCCTTGCATTAAAGGCTCCCATGATTTTTTGGTACTTTTTTTGCCTTCTTTCCCACTACTATGTCAACACGTATTATTTATAAAATAGCTGGTCCAGAGGCAATCCAGAGTCAAGGGTGGTGGCTCATAAGCCCAGCACTTTGGGAAGCTGAAGCAGGAGGATAGCTTGAGGCCATGAGTTCGAGACCACCCTGGGCAACATGGTAAGACCCCATCTCTTAAAAAATTTTTTTTAAATTAAAAAATATAAAAGAAAATAAAAATAAAATAACTGGTCCAAGAATACTCAGCCAATAAATGGTGAAGCCAAAATTGGACCCTGGCTAGGATTTGTGGAAAGCTTCAAGACCCAACTAGAAAAGGCTGGATACATTAAGCTCAGGCCTCTCAGATACAGAACTGGTCTTGGAGACTGCCTGGGCGGCCAGTTTGACTCTCTCTCTCCAGGTTCAGACTAACCATACCCAGGTTCCCCTGCTTAAAAATCACCATGGTGACCCAGAGTGATTTGGCTAAGCTTTGGCAGATGATGTCATTCTCAGGTCACAAACCAACCTCAGATATGAGGATGATACATTGAAAGGCAAACAGGGCCAACTTTAGTCGTTACTTAGCTCTGGGCCAGCCAGGGAGTATGGTCAAACTATGCTAGTCCCTGGGAGAAGAGAGATATGTGGACTCTCAGGGGCACTATTCGAAGTAAGCTAGATACCTGAGATGATCTTAAAATCCATGCTTTTGAAGGTGTTCATTGCAGCTGAAGACAGCCTACAGATTCTTCAGCGTTCTCCATATCATTTTTGATCTAAATCAAGCTGAATCCTGAGACTCCATTTCCTAGTTTTTGCCATAGTAGTTTCTGCAATACCTACTGTACATTGGGTGCATATGTTACCTCTGGGCTTCATAATATCTCTGCAAAAGGGGGACTGTTATTACTAATATGTAGATGAGGAAACTGAGACTTGGAAAAATAAAGTGACTTATCCAAGGACAAATATTAGTATGTGATGAAGCCAGGAAAAACCCCAGGTCTGTCTGCCTCTTGACCATGTGCTCTTTCCAACACAATGCAGACTCCACATTCCAGGCCAAATCTCAGGTTTACTGTCTCTGACATGTTAAGAGCAATGGGCACATATTCTGTTAATGCCTAGAGGCGTGCTGAGCTAATGCCCGGCACCTCCCTAGTGATTAGCAAGAGAGGAGAACGGCTTTGAACTGGGAAGGGGAAAGGAGTCACAATTCCACCTCCTCGCTACACTTCTGCCTTCAAGTTCAAACCTTCTTACGTTTAGCCTGATATTTTATTTTAGTAGACTGCTTGGAGATTTGAGGAGTTTTGTTTATATGGCTGTGATATTTGTTTATATGGTCAGGTTTTTTTATTTGCCTGAGATGTCTGAGGAAGGGCAGAGTGATGGGGAAGGAAACTGAATTCTAACTGATGACAGGATAAAAGAAAAAGAAGGAACCTCCCACGGCCCAATTTTCATCCCCTGGGCCCTACCCAAAGTAAACAGCTTTCAATTTTGTTTTCTTATTATATACAGTTTTACATGGGCTGGATCAGAGAGAGGAAGGACTTGTTATACAAGATGACTAACTGTACACATTCATTTAACTAGATCAGGGAGGTAAGAGGCAAATGGTGGAGTCTCTTTAGGGCTATACCGGAATTGCCTTCAGACTTCACAGTAAACTCACAATGTAGTATCACTATCCCCCCCACCCCCCCTTTTCTTCTTTGAGACGGAGTCTCACTCTGTTGCCTAGGCTGGAGTGTAATGGCATGATCTCAGCTCACTGCAACCTCCACCTCCCGGGTTCAAGTGATTCTCCTGCCTCAGCCTCCTGAGCAGCTGGGATTACAGGCACCCGCCATCATGCCCAGCTAATTTTTATATTTTTGTAGAGACGGGGTTTCACCATGTTGGCCAGGCTGGTCTTGAATGTCTGACCTCAGGTGATCCGCCCACCTCAGCCTCCCAAAGTGCTGGGATTACAGGGGTGAGCCACCACACCTGGACTATCTTCCGTCTTCTTAAAAGGTGAATAGGCCGGGCACAGTGGCTTATGCCTGTAATCCCAGCACTTTGGGAGGCCAAGGCGGGCTGATCACCTGAGGTCAGAAGTTCAAGACCAGCCTGGCCAATATGGTGAAACCCCATCTCTACTGAAAAAAAAAACAAAACAAAAATTAGCTAGGCGTGGTGGCGGGTGCCTGTAATCCGAGCTACTCAGGAGGCTGAGGCAGGAGAATCACTTGAACCCAGGAGGCAGAGTTTGCAGTGAGTCAAGACCATGCCACGGTGCTCCAGCCTGGGCGACAAAGGGAGACTCCATCTCAAAACAAAAAAACCAAAACAAAAAAGAAAGAAGTCTCAGAGTGATACAGTGACCTGCCCCAGTCATAGCTAGTCAACGAAGGTGCTGGGATCTGAGTTCAGGCCTCTGGGACCCTCTGTCTGTGTCCATGGCTCCATGGTCTGAGGTGGCAAGTCAGACATGTGAGTTCTGGTTCCACCTCTGTCACTAACACTGAGCAGAACACTTCTGTCTTTAGATCTCTGGTGCTGCATATACAAAATGGGGATAAAAAATGCTGACCTCACATTTATGGTGAGCACAAAATAAATTACTAAATTGGAAATTTTGTTTATATGGCTGTGATATTTGTTTATATGGCCATTTAAAAAATTTGCCAATAAATAAACATAACGCCTTTGCAACTATGAGGGATTATCATTGCTCTTTTTAGTATTTGTCCTTTCTGTGCCTCAGTTTTCTCAATCATAAAAGATGTGCCGGGCGGTCACGGTGGCTCATGCCTGTAATCCCAGCACTTTGGGAGGCCGAGATGGGCAGATCACCTGAGGTCAGGAGTTTGAGACCAAGCCTGGCCAACATCATGAAACCCCATCTCTACTAAAAATACAAAAATCAGCTGGGAGTGGTGGCAGGTGCCTGTAATCCCAGCTACTTAGGCTGAGGCAGGAGAATTGCTTGAAACCGGGAGGTGGAGGTTGCAGTGAGCCGAGATTGTGTCACTGCACTCCAGCCTGGGCGACAAAAGTGAGACTCCGTCTCAAAAAAAAGAACAACAACAACAAAAAAGATGGGACCAAGTGATCACCAAGGTTCCATTTCTGGCTCTAAAATTCTATGCTTTTATAAGTCTAAACAGCTCTGGGCTACAAAACAGTTTGGTTTTACAGGATACTTCTTTGCAATGATATATACCAGAATTTTAACAGTGCTGTTAGAGCCTCTTGTGTTTATAAAGGGCTCTGAGCTCCTAATCTTTGTATCTTAATATTTGAAAGCCTCCTTTGGAATGAGATGAGAAACAGCTACCTTGACACATACTAGATTTTTGTTGTTGTTGTTGTTGTTCTTAATCTATACAATCAAGTGAAATCATTCTCTACCAAATCAGGAAGAGAAACACAAAAATATTATTCTACCAATCCTGCAGCAACCACCTTGATTTGGAAAAACAAAACTGTCCCTTTCTCTAGCTTAAAAAAAAGGCTGTACTTTATAGTAATTATCCTGCTCTATTTTATCAGAAATAATCAACACCTTTATCACAAAATAACTTCTTGAGCCACTAAAAGGCAATTATAAAAAAGCCAACTGTGTCATCCAGAGCACCATGGTAACCAACATCACTAGGGCATGAAAAAATAGTTGTTCGTCACTAGAATCTAAGCCAGTTAGTGGTTTGGCTTGCTAAGCAACACTGTAAAAATAGCAGAGTAACAACCCATTATCTGGAGGTCTGACTTCCCACTGTTTTGAATATGGTCCCAGAAAGAACTGTCCCAGGTCTCTCCATTGACTCCCTGCCCTAGGCTTACAGTCAAAGCCTAACTAATCATTTAACCAACAAGTATTGATTGAAGCATACTATATATCAGGCACATGATTCTCAACATGGTATTCACTTAGTTTATCAGTGAAACAGAAACTGTGAGATGAACACAGGAAAAGTGGTTTTGTGGGGAATGGTGGGACAGGAATTTGCTGGAGGCAGATTCAAAGAGAACTAACAGCTGTCAGCCAGAGGACAGAGAAAAATGTAAAAAATAGGGAATACAGCATAAAATAACTACACTCTCATGATCATGATCCTGCGTCATCAAGAAAAGATTAAGTTATATTTAGAATCCTTTGTTAAGGAAGGCAGGAATGGGTATAAAACATTTTAGAAATATCACCATCAAAAATGGTTAAAATATACAGTCTTAGCATTTGAAGGAAACAAAATTATGTTTGACAAATATCTCCAGCTGCCTAGCTCCCCATTTTGCTGGAAGAAAAGCAACATTATGATAATGGCTTTCCCAGCATTCAGACACAGTGTCGGCTCCCCCGCTGCCTTTCTTTTTCAGCTCAAACTCCTGCCTTAGCTGGAACACTCTTCCCTTCATAATTGCTTAGCAGGGTCCTTCTCCTTCTTTTAAGGCTGAGCTGAAATTCCACTTTCTCAGAAAAGTTTTCTCATATCATCTAGGGACTATTTCTCCCTTCCCTTTTCACCCACTGATGTTTTCTGGATTCCCTTCCCTGTACCCCAGGCTGCCTCGTATCATCATTTCCATCATGGCCCTTCCTTCTTTCTTGTTCCTGGAGGGCAGGGTCAGCACTGCATTTATATCCATGTCTATCTGCCGAGCCCTGGTACTCAGTACATACTACTGAACTGACCTGCCCAGACGCTGTTGAGAGTCACTGGGGGAAAACAGGAGGGTGGCAGAGGTGGCACTTTCCCTCCTGGATGTTACACAGCCCAGGAGCTCGGCATGGCACCCATGCTGGCCCTCCTTCCTCAGGGCCTTTGCATGTCTGTTCCTGTCTCCTGGGAAGCTCTTCCTCTGATAAACTCCTTGTCACCGTCCTTTAGGATTCAGCTCAAATACCACTTGGCGAGGGAGAGTCTATCTTTACCTATAAGACCAAGTCTATCTATTATATGTTCAGAGCTCCCTATACTTTTTCTTCAACTCACTTAGGACAATTTGTAATTATTTATTGCTCGGTGTCTCTCTCCTACTCGACTGCAAGCCCTAGGAGGGCAGGAATGGTGTCTGTCTTGTCCACACTGCATCCCCAGTGCCTAACACAGGCCTGACCAGAGAGAAGAATGGCCATTCAATACAGGAAGGAAGGAAGGAAGGAAGGAAGGAAGGGAAAGAAAGAAAGAAAGAGAGAGAAAGAAAGAAAGAGGGAGAGAGAGAGAGGGAGGGAGGGAAGGAAGGAAGGAAGGAAGGAGGGAAGAGAGAGAAAGAAAAGAATTGAGAATCCCATTTTGAAAAGGAACATAACAGTAGCAAATAAAAAGAGAATTTAGAGTTGTTATTGAAGGTCCCAGAATCCCCAAACATGGGCCTAGAAGGAATTCGTTTTAAGACAGTACTACTAGGAAAACCCACAGACCTTCCTCGGAGACACCCAAACGCTTCAAGGGAGCGAGAAACACAATCAAATGTATTTGGTAGCTAAAAAATGGAACTGAGATGAGCTATGATATTCTTCAAATACAAGAATATTCACAAAGGATGATAAATAGAAAAAATGGAATTTAACTGCAGCCTGTGGGATTTAGATAGATAAAAAGACAAGTTTGACAATGAAGGCTGGTATGGCCTGGAAAAGATAACTAAATCTGAAAAAAGTGTGAATGAGATTCTCTCACAGGTTTTTTTAGTGCCCCTTCCAGTTCAGATTCTATTGTTACCTGGCATTTCTTTTGCCAGGCTGGAAAAAAAAGAATATAACAACATTATAACAATCACAACGAAAATGTTTAAAGGAAAAAACCCCACAAGTTTATCATCTTGAATATTAATTATTTTCACTTTTTCATTTCCTTTCATTCTTTCTCTCTATATACAATGGACTACACTTGGTTTACTGTTTGCTCTATTGTTTAGAAAGTAAGCATCTCATTACAAATTTTACTGATTATTATTTAGCAACATTTAACACATTTTAAAAACGTAATACATCTATTTATAACAGTGAAATGTAACTGTGAATGAAAAAATTTATTTTCTTTTATGGAAGACAAAGAATAGAGCACTAATGCTTTGGCAGGTATAGAATTAAGCAATGGAATGGTTATTCTTCCTGCAAAAATAGCTAAGGTCAGCATTTGGAGTGTAAAGTAAAACACTGGCTTTTTGGACTAGATTATTCTGCAGTGAAAAGGCCACCTTGTGTGTCTGGGCCAGGAGCACTTACTGGCTGGTTGGAATACTTTAGGCCAGAGGTCCCCAACCTTTTTGGCACCAGGGACAGGTTTTGTGGAAGATGATTTTTCCACGAACTGGGGTGGGATGGGGGACAGTTTGGGGATGGAACTGTTCCACCTCAGATCATCAGGCATTAGATTCTCATAAGGAGCACGCAACCTAGATTCCTTGCATATGCAGTTCACAATAGGGTTCTCGCTCCTAATGCCCCAGCTGATCTGACAGGAGGTGGGGCTCAGACAGTAATGCTTGCCCACTGCTCACCTTCCACTGTGCGGCCCAGTTCATACCAGGCCACAAACTGGTACCGTTCTGCAGTCTGGGGGTTAGGGACCCCTGCTTTAGGCAACAGACCACTTGCAGGAAGACCAAAGATGGAAGAGGATATTTTTAGCTCCATAATGTCTGCCTAGCTCACCACTGTGTTCCCAGAGTCTAGTATAATGCCTGGCCCAAAGCAGGAATTCAAAAAATGTTTACTGAATGAATCAATGAATAAGCAAAGACTGAGTATAGATTGTGCAGTAGGCTGTGTTACAGCCATGCTAGTGTACAGGTGGAGCAGCCTAGCATACGTGGGTTGTGCTCTTTTGTTTGTAAAGATGGTGTTACTAGCCCAGCAAAGCTAAATTGTTTAATTGAGTTAAATGTCAGTCAGTGCTGTATTACTCAGAAGCTTTGACTTCAGAACAAAGCTTTATTCCTTTCCCCTGTTGTCTATACAGAACTCGGTGTCTCCTAAAAGCAATCCAATAATAGAGTAGTAAATTTAAGAAGTATGATAAAGCTCTATGGCTCCATTTTTAAAATTAGTCTTCTCAAATTATAGAACTCAACCCTGAGGAAACTATAGCAAAAATACTATCCTATAAGAAAATCACTCAGGATTAGAATGGGACATTTGATTTGTGCTTGATGGCAGGACAATGGGTTTTTCTTTTTGTTTTCTTTTTAAGAATTTCATTATTATGTGCAATATATTTTTAATATAACAAAATATTGAGTTACTATTTCAGGACAGTGGGATGATTATCCTATGATTTTCATACTTCTTTTTTCTATTATTCTATATTCAAATTTGTTTCTGTATAAATTATAGAAACATAAACTTCAGTAAAAAATTTATAAAAGCAAAATATGACTGGGTGCAGTGGCTCACACCTGCAATCCTAGCACTTTGGGAGGCTGAGGCTGGCGGATTGCCTGAGCTCAGGAGTTCGAGACCACCCTGGGCAACACGGTGAAACCTCGTCTCTACTAAAATACAAAACTTTAGCCGGGCATGGTGGCACATGCCTGTAGTCCCAGCTACTTGGGAGGCTGAGGCAGGAGAATCGCTTGAACCCAGGAGGTGAGATCACACCACTACACTCCAGCCTGGGCAACAAAGTGAGACTCCATCTCAAAAAAAAAAAAAAATGCCACCTAGTCATAGTTATTGTATCCTCCATGTTCCCATTGCATTTTTTCATTTCTAGTATAGCACTTTCATTTTAATGCTTTATGTACCAAGGTCTGTCTTACCCATATCCTGTACTTATATACTGAGACATGACTTGTAAATTCAAGGTCACCGGAAGTCATGGGAAAGGTGAGTGTCCAGCTTGCCTTCTAGCTTTGCAAAGGGAAGTGTTATTCATCCACTATGCTTTAGGCTCTTTGGGAACAGAGATTTTTATCTCATACCCCTAACTCTTAGCACAGTGCTTTACATGTGAAAAGAAATTGTTGTAATAAATATTAATAGATGTACCTAAAGAAGCTGAGAAACAATAGATGCAACACTTTTCTTCTAACACTAACAAACTTCTAAGTTTGATTTGTTCTACTGCATAGTCCAAAATGATTTAATTCATTTACTAGTGCTCTGCAGATCTCTTCCATTATATTAAAGTTTAACTCCTTAAGTCATCCATTCAGTCTTTAAACAAACATTTATTGAAAATTTACTATGTGTCATATCCATCGTTAGCTGCTGGAGCTACAAAGATAGATAAGTTTTGCCCTGGAGATGCTCATTATATGGGCGGGAGGCACTTATAAACAAACGCTGATAGTACAGCTTGTTAGTTCAATGACTGAGATACGCACATAAAACAATGAAGCTGGCCAAAAAATCTATTTTTGTATTTTGGGGTTTACAGGAGAAGTTTCCCAGAGGGGGAGGCCCCTGAGCTGAGTGTCAAAGAGCTGGCAATGAATTAGTCAGGCAAAGCATATTCCTGACAGAAGTGCAGTGTGAATAAAGGGACAAAGACAAGAATAGCACAGTGCACCACAGAGTTCAGCGTTGCTGGAGGGTAAAGCTGTGGCAGGGAGTGGTGAGGGATGAGGCTGGAGGGGAGGGCAGGAAGCAGGTCATGAGTGCATTGCTGGCTGCCTTACCAGCTTAGCCTCTCTCCCGTAGGCAGCGGGGAGCTGCGGAAGGGCTTTAAGCAGTGACATTACTGGAGATTATTTTAGTGGCACTAGAGAGAACGAATTTGAGGGAGACAAAAATGTGAAAAAGTGTAACTTCTTAGGAGGCATTTGCATAAATGAGTAAGAGACTTGTGTTTATATTTAATAATCATAGCTAACATCTACTTAGTACTTATATGACAGGTAGTAAGTAAGCATAATGCAATAGTCTTAATATTTCACACAATCTTATGAGTAAATATTAGTATTATTTTCATTTTACAGCTAATGAAACAGACATAAACAGTTAAGTAATTTGCCCAGGGCCAGTATCAACCCAGGCATTCCAGTAAGTCTTATGTTCTTTTTTTGAGACAGGGTCGCATTCTGTTGCCCAGACTGGAGTTCAGTGGCATGATCTTGGCTTACTGCAACCTCCGCCTCCCAGGCTCAAGCAAGTCTCCTGCCTCAGCCTCCCGAGTAGCTGGAATTACAGGTGTGCCCCATTACTGCCCAGCTAATTTTTGTATTTTTAGTAGAGACGGGGTTTCACCATGTTGGCCAGGCTGGTCTCTAACTCCTGACCTCAAATGATCCACCTGCCTCGGCTTCCCAAAGTGCTCAGGTTACAGGTGTGAGCTACCACGCCTGGCCGAATCTTATGTTCTTAATCACTATCCTGTTTAATTTCTGTCTCCTGAATTAGAATGAAGCTCTATGCAGACAAGGACTATGTTGGTGGTGTTCTCCACTGTGCCAACACAACTATTTGTTGAATAAAATCAGTGAATAACCTAAGAGGAACAAATAGTGGATTAAATTATGTACAGACTTAAGAAATCGTCATGCACTGCTTAACTATGGAGACACTCTCTGAGAAATTCATTGCGAGGCAATTTCATGATTGTGTGAACATCATAAAATGTACTCACACAAAACCTAGAGGATATAGTGTACTACACATATAGGCTATCTGTTATAACCTATTAATCCTAGGCTACAAACCTGTAAAGCATGTTACTGTACTGAATACTGTAGGTAATTGCAACACAATGGTAAGTATTTGCTTATCTAAACATAGTAAAGGTAATGTGTTGCCTTATGACGATGTTAGGTGTTATGACTGCTAGGACATCACTAGGTGACAAGAATTTTTCAGCTCCAATGTAATCTTATGGGACCACCATCGTACAAGGAGTCTATCATTGACCAAAATGACATATGACTGCAGTTGGATGCAATATTGGCATCCAATTATTTGGCCAGCTTTGGTGATTGTTATGGACTGAATGTTTGTCTTCCCACAAAATTCATATGTTGAAGCCCTAACGACACCCAGAGAGGCCTCTAAGGAAGTATAGTAGTTAAGATTAAATGATGGCATAAGGGTGGGCCCTAATCCCACAGGATTGGTGTCTTTCTAAGAAGAGAGGACCAGAGCCTCTTGCTCTCTGTGGGCATGCACTGAGGAAAGGCCATGGAGAGAAGGAACCCATCTGCAAGCCAGGAAGAACATCCTCACCAGAAACTGAGTTGGCCAGAACCTTGATCTTGGACGTCAAAGCCTTGAATTGCGAGAAAATAAATTTCTGTTAAGTCACCAGTCTATGCTATTTTGTAATGACAGCCTGTGCAGACGACAGTGATTAATAGGATGAGGTGAATGCAAAGGAAAGCTTTCTAGCCTGGGAGACTAAAGGGACAAGTGGTGCCACTTATTGGGGACAGAGGCCCATGAAGAGGAAGAGGAGAGATTTGCCTGGATCAAGGAACCACATTAATTATTCTGTATTTAGGGTTCACCTCACTCAAACATAGAAATATAGAAGTTAGGTATTTAAAACCATTTATTCAATAAATGTTTATACATCCCCTAGCCATGGTGGTCACTGTACTTGTCCTGAGAACACAAAGTAAGTAAGATTCATTCTCTGCCCTCAAGGAATTACAGTCCAGTGGTGAGAAATACTGTTCCCTTTTGTAAACCTAGCACTCTAGTGTGAAAGACCATTTTCCTCTTACCCACTTCTAAAGACTTGCAACTCATAAGAAGTAAAAAGATAAAATCCCATATCATCACCTGTAACTGCAGAGTTGTTTAAGATTGGACAAGAGAAGGTATATAGAAATGTTTTATCAAGTTCAATATGCATGTTAGCAATTACTGTAATTATAAAGCTACATTACCAACCTGCAGAAACTGGAGGTGGATTCACCTCCATTGCAGCCATGGGCTGCAATCAGAGGTGAAAAGGCTACCTTTGAACCCTGTGGGTGGCAGGAATTCCAGGATAGAGGAAGGAATAAGACAGGTGTAGCAGGGAAAGAACAGGCTTTGGGGTCCTACAGATGTAGTTCACATCACAATTCAGTCAGTTATTAGTTATGGAAAGTTGTACAAGTCATGTTATTGATCCGAGCTTTAGTTTCTTCATCTGTACAATGCAGTTAATAACATCTATCCAGGAGGGTTGTTCTGAGTATGTAAAGGGCCTGGCATGGTGCCTGGAAGAATTGTTGGTGCTCAGTTAATGGTAACTGTGGCTCCTATTAATATCATCATTTTCCTCTTCTACCTTCTAAGGGGTTTGTTGGTGGTTAAGTTACTTGAGACGCAAGGAAGTAAGGAAAATGGAAGAGCTATTAAAGACCTGCTTTAGAATTTTTTTAAATTATTTATTTATTTATTTTGAGACAGAGTCTTGCTCTGTCACCCATGCTGGAGTACAGTGGTGCGATCTCAGCTCACTGCAACCTCCGCCTCCTGTCTCAGCATTTCTCCTGTCTCAGCCTCCCAATTAGCTGGGATTACAGGTGTGTGCCACCACACCTGGCTAATTTTTGTATTTTTAGTAGAGATGGGGTTTCACCATGTTGGCCAGGCTGGTCACGAACTCCTGACCTCAGGTGATCCACCCACCTCGGCCTCCCAAAATGCTGGGATTACAGGCGTGAGCCACTGCACCCAGCCAAAAAAGTTATTTTTAAAGGTAAAGAAAAGCAGTTCAACCCAGCTTTCATCTCCTAACCTATGGTGCAAATGTATAACTCCTAAAGAAAATGACCACTATGTTATATAGCTTGCAGCCTGAGAACATCCACCTTGTTCATTATGTCTTATAGTCTATCCTAAGTAGATCTACCAAACACTGTTAATAAGGGGTCTCTGAAGGCAATGATTCTCAAACTTTAATGTCACATAGGAGCCACCTGGCGGCTTGCTAAAATGCAGATTTTCATTCAGTGGATTTACGGTGAGGCATAAAATTCTGCATTTCTAATAAGCTCCCAGGTGAGACTCATGCTGCTGTTTCATGGACCTTACTTTGAGGAAGTAGCAAGGCTATGAAAGGAGGTGGAAATATCTTCCTTGGCATAGTATTCTCTGTAATGGCTTGCTTCTCTTTAGTGATCTACCTAAATACAAAGTACCTATTAATAAAACACTAAAGGAGCTTTTTTTTCAGACCAGGTTTAGAAATTCTGCACAGGGATTCATTTCAGATCAATAACAACTTTTTGGAACAGCTTACTATGTACAAGGCACTGTGTAAGGTGCTGGGGATATAAGAGTTAATATGACAATTCCTGCTTCAAAGGACTGCTCATTATGCCCTGTGTATTGCTAACCTCCTGAGGACAGTCTTCTTGTCTCCCCTGTTGCCTAAAACTGTGTAGATGTTTAAAAAATACTAAATGAGGCCAGGTGCAGTGGCTCACGCCTGTAATCCCAGCACTTTGGGAGGCCAAGGTAGGTGGATCACCTGAGGTCAGGAGTTCGAGACCAGCTTGGCCAACATGGTGAAACCCTGTCTCTACTAAAAATACAAAAATTAGCCAGGCGTGGTGGTGCACTCCTGTAATCACAGCTACTTGGGAGGCTGAGGCAGAAGAATCACTTGAACCCAGGAGGCAGAGTTTGCAGTGAGCCGAGATGGCGCCACTGCATTCCAGCCTGGGCAACAGAGTGAAACTTTGTCTCAAACAAACAAACCTAAACAAATGAATGAATGAGTTCATAGGAGTTTCATTTAAAACATCTTCTGCCAGCACACGACAATGAGACACTATCTTAACTGCTCTGTATCTTAACTATCACTTTTAAGAGGTGACTAAGTTAAAATGAGGCCGTTAGGGTGGGCCCTAATCCAATCTGACTGGTGTCCTTGTTAGAAGAGAAAATTTGGACACACAAGGAGACACCACGGATGCATGCATACAGAGGAAATACCATGTCAGGACACAGTTAGAAGGTGGTGACTGCAAGCCAAGGAGAAACGCCTCAGAAGAAACCAAACCCGCCAGACACCTTGATCTTGGACTGCTAGCCCCCAGATCTTTGAGGAAATAAATTTCTGTGGTTTATGCCACCCAGTGCCCAGATCTAAGACCCTACTTCTGTAAGATACACAAAATGTAAGCATAATTCTAAGAGTGGATAGATGAACCTCAAGTTGCAGCGGGAACTATGAATGCAAGGATTAAGGCGAGATGGACTGAACAGGGTGAGACAGCAGCCAAAAATGGACTAAAATAGCTGCCATATATACATTTCTTTCCCTTCTCATCATACCAACACAAAGTCTAGGGCTGTTCTCTCAAATCTGAGAATGAAAGTAGCTTTTAGACCCTTTTCCCCCCTTCCAGGCTACACTTTAATATTTAATATGATTTCAAAATATTGTGGCAGGAACAAGACCCCAGATTTGTTTGTATTCAAAGTTCTAAAGATTATTTATGATGTTAAAGTAGTGAGATTGAATTTTCCCTTCCCTCCCTCCCTCCCTCCCTTCCTCTCTCTTTCTCTCTTTCTTTCTTTTTTGAGACACGGTCTTGCTCTGTTACCCAGGCTAGAGTTCAGTGGCACAGTCATAGCTCACTGCAGCCTCGGGCTCAAATTATCATGACATTAAATTTTTGACAAAAAATTTATACAAAATGCAGTCAAATGAGAGTACTGCTAGCCATTAGGAAGCTATATCTGAAGCCTGAATCTGAAGTCAAGGGATTGATTTTTTGGTTTTTGTTTTTAATAAACATTCCAACTCATATCAGATGAATGCCTCCTTCAAAGGAGTCATTCTGGAAAGTTCTACACTTATTCTAATTATGTCCCTGTTTTCAAATTATGATGTCTGGACTTGCTTTCAGGGTTTGTGAGATAGTCTTTTGAATGCTCTCAATGTTGACTCTTGAAAGTAGATTTGATTTAAAAAACAATCAAGGGTTCTGGGCCAAATCTGGTGAATTAGGGGGACGGTCAAACTGTGTAATGCCAAGAGGGGTGACTCTAATGTATCCAGGCTGATTTTTCTTGAGTGAACTTGTAGTCACCAGAAGGCACTTTCTGAAGACAAACTCAGACATGAAGTAAACATGTTATAAGCATGACATCAAGCTTGAGTTTGGGCAGGAGGGTTGGAGGATGGTGATAGTGCTGAAGGAAACCCCACTCATTTGGGTATACAAGTTTTCTAGGATCTCCTCTACCCAGAATATTTCTTCAGGTCCAGATCTATCCTATTTCACAGGACCACAGTTCCCAGAATTACAAGGATCCTACTGCCTTAGTCAACTTTTAAACCCCAACCTGAGTACTTCCCTCCCCCACACAAAGACAGGGTCTTGCTCTTTTGTACAGTGGTGGGATTACAGCTCATTGAAGCTTTGAACTCCTGGGCTCAAGTAATCCTCTCGCCTCGGCTTCCCAAAGTGCTGGGATTACAAGCATGAGCCACCGCGCCCGGCCCTGGACCTGAGTACTTGATATGTGTGCAATCGATACCTGATGGGAAGTTAAGTATGGGGAAGAACGTCTAAGGTGTCTGGGTTTAGTCTACATGATTCAAAAGGCAGAAGAGCTAGGAGGATTTGGAGACACAAATTTCTGCTCTATATGAGGAAACATTGTCAGCCACTGGAGCTGTCCAGCAATGGAACTAGTTTCCTCTGTAAATAGTGAGCTTTCAGCCCTGGGAGGAGTTTAAAGCAAAGGCTGCTTGTATGGGAACCTGTAGAGGTGCCTCCTGTAATAGGTGGGGAGCTATGCAATGATCTTCAAGGGTTATCTCCCACCTACACAGCATCTGACACTTGGTAGGTCTTGGAAAAACACTGATGGAATGGAATAAATAAGGAATATGGTGCATCTTGTGAATCAAGTAGAGGGGAAGAGGCCTGGGGCTCAATCAGGAGCAAGAAGTGAGGCAGAAGTGAGATGAAAATAGCCAGAGAGCCAAGAGGTAGAGTCTTCCTTGGGTTTTTGGTACCATAGGAGAGAAATTGCTTTGGGTACCTAGAGCCTCACGTGGTTAGGAAAGGATAATACCTTTGAAGGGGATAAGAGTTGGGAGAGAAGATAAGACTACTGCTCACCCTTCTTAAACTCCTCCAGTACCGTGTCCAGTCGGGTGTCATTGAAAACACAATGCAGGGGCCGGTTGTAGAAGCGGGTGACAGTGAGGAGCGGGGTGCAGTCGTCGGGGTCCACGAAAGCCAAGTCCTTGACAAATAAAATGTCCACAATGTTGTGCCGCTGGTCGCCCTCGTACACTGGGATGCGAGTGTAGCCGCTGCGCAGGATCTCGGAGACAGTGGCGAAGTCGAGCACCGCGTCTGAGCGCAGCATGAAGCAGTCTCCCAGGGGGGTCAGCACCTCCTCCACCACTTTGGTGCGCAGCTCCAGGGCACCCTGTATGATGTTGAGCTCCTCCTTCACCAGGTCGCTGTAGGGGTCTGCGGCCCGCAACGTCTCCAGCAGCTTCTCCCGCGTGTAGAAGGTGCTTATCTCCTGGCGCAGCGCCCAGTCCAGCAGGCGGCCCAGCGGGTAGCACACGGGGAAAGCGGCTGCCATCAGAAGCCGGGTCAGGCACACGCTGTGCGAGGCAATGGCCAGCCCGTGCCGCGAGCATACTGAGTAGGGGCAGATTTCGGCGCCCAGGAATACCGCGCCGGTGCACACGAGCGCCGGCAGCCATGGGAAGTGGATCCCCTCTTCGCTGTAGTCTTCCCCGGTACCCCCGACGCCTGGCGGCAGCGAGGTGTACAGCCAGCCAGCCAGGGCCGCGTTGGCTCCGGCTTGGCCCAGGAGTAGGGTGCAGAGCAGATGGGTCCCCCTGCCGCGAACGGCCTGCACGCGGCGCGCCTGCTCCTGCTCGGCGGCCGAGCCGCTGTTCCGCAGCACCCGTAACTCCACCGGGTCCAGCGACAGCAGGCTCAGGCGCAGGCCGCTGAACAGGGCCGACAAGGCTAGCAGCAGGAGCGCCCCGAGCGCCCGCAGCCACGCAGGGGGCAGCAGGTCCCCGCCTGGGCCGTACAACCGCGGGCGGACGCGCAGCAGGAAGCCGCCGGCGGCGCCGTGGTGGTGCCACGCGCGCCCATCCCAGGCGCAGAGCGAAAAGAGCTTCCCGCCACCGCCCGCGCCGCCCCGCTCCGCCTCGCCCTTGCGCAGCTCCCGCACTCGCACCTGGACCAGGGCCGAGCCTGCCACGCCCCCGGGACGCAAGGGCCCCAAGACTTCCACGTCCGATGCCCAGTCGCTCTGCTCGCGGCAGCGCTGCGGTCCCGGGGGGCGCGTGGGGACCGCGCTGGGGGCCACGCCGCTACCGCCCGGGGGCTCCTCGATGAACACGAGCCGCGGAGCCCAGTCGCCGGTGCCATTCTCCCCCGAGTTGAGGGTCGGTGAGGGCACCGGTGCGGCGGTGGCCGGCGGTCCTGGCTGGAAATAGACACGCAGGAGGAAACTGGTGCCTTCGGCGGCGCGCAGGGTGCCCCCCTCCAGGGACACGCGGCCTCCAGCAGTGTCCTCGGGCCGCAGGCCCAGCAGCCAGGCGGCGGCGGCCGGGGGCCGAGGAGACAGGGAAAAGAAGAGCAGGAGCACAGCGCCTCGGCTGCAGCAGTCTCGGAGCCTGACACCCACCGCTGCTGCCGCCGCCGCGGCCGCCGCCATCCTGCACCCAGCGCGGCTGCACGTGATACTGCAGAAAGCCGAGCGAGAGCTGGAGAGAGGAGGAGCCGGAGCCGGGAACCCAGCCGCAGGCAGGTCACCACGTGTACGCCCACTGCGCGCGTGGGCTGGTGGCGGTGAGCATTCAGACTCCGCCTGGGCAGGAGGTCCCCGCGGTAGGCTGGAGGTGGCCAGGCATCACCGCACTGTGCGTAGCGGGTACACACTTCGGTATATCTGAGATGCAGCCTGAAAAGTCTGGGTTTGCAGCATGGCCTCCTACTCCAAAAGTAAGGTGCCCCTCTACGAACTCCTACCCGGCAGTAATTCCCTGCCGGCTCCACTGCTTCCTCATTGGCCTGGGAAATTTCCCAGCTTTTTGCTTCTCCTGCCACTTGCATTCCCCCTTCTGGTCAAAAGAATATTCTGGAGTCAATTCTTGAATATGTGAAAACGTTTAGCCTCAACTCCAGCTGACCTTTCATTATTGCAAAAATTTCTGGGTTATTTAAGTTCAGTTCCTAGTTAAGATCCGAATGTCCATCAATAAGAAACTGTTGAAATAAGTGAAACCACTGTGCAATGGAATATTATGCAGCAATAAAAAATAATGTGGTGGATCCATTGTATATGTGATATGGAAAAAAATCTCCAAAGTAATTGTAGAAACAAAGTAAGGTGCAGAACAGCAAGTATAATATGCTACCATTTGTGTTAAAAGTATTTATGTATAAATTTGTACACACACACATTTATATGAGATTTATTTATTTATTTATTTTGAGATGGAGTCTTGCTCTGTCGCCCAGGGTGGAGTGCAGTGGCACAATCTTGGCTCACTGCAACCTCCACCTCCCGGGTTCAAGCGATTCTCCTACCTCAGCCTCCTGAGTAGCTGGGATTACAGGAGTGCGCCACCACATCCAGCTAATTTTTCTATTTTTAGTACAGATGGGGTCTCACCATGTTGGCCAAGCTGGTCTCGAACCCCTGGCTTCAAATGATCCATCTGCCTCGGCCTCCCAGAGTGCTGGGATTACAGGGGTGAGCCACCACGACCCGTCCGTTACATCTTTTAATTAATTAATTAATTTATTAATTTATTTTGAGACGGAGTTTCGCTCTTGTCACCCAGGCTGAAGTGCAGTGGCGCGATCTCGGTTGACTGCAACCTCCGCTTTCCAGGTTCAAGCGATTCTCCTACCTCAGCCTCCTGAGTAGCTGGGATTACAGGCGCCCGCCATCACGCCCGGCTAATTTTTGTATTTTTTTTTTTTTTTTTTTTGGTAGAGATGGGGTTTCACCACGTTGGCCAAGCTGGTCTCGAACTCCTGACCTCAGGTGATCCGCCTGCCTCGGCCTCGCAAAGTGCTGGGATTACAGGCGTGAGCCACCGTGCCTGGCCGGTTACATCTTAATTATATTACAATATCAATAGCAGGAAGTTGATATTGGTGTAATGTGTGCGTGTATAGTTCTTTATCATTTTATCACGTGTATGGATGTATGTGACCATCACTGCAATCAAAATACAGATCTATTATCACCAAGACCTGGGAGGGAGACTTTCTTGTTAAATTCCTTGTATTGTTTGAATTTACTCTGGGACTATATTATTTTTATGCGTTTATTTTTAAACTTTATATAGTAAAATTCACTTTTTGGTGTACTGTTCTATGAATGTTGACAAATGCATATATATGGGAGGCTACAGCAAGAGGATCACTTGAGCCCAGGAATTCGAAGCTGCAGTGAGCTATAATCGCATCACTGCACTCCAGCCTGGGCAACAGCATGAAACCTTGTCTCTAAAAATAATTAATAAATTAAAAAGGAAGAGTTATTTTACATACTACCCTTGGCACCTGGGTTTAGTGTAAAAAACATCCCTATGTGTGAAATCTCATTTTCCATGGCATTTGTGACATGCCATTGTCTCAAAATACACTAGATCCTGTCCACTATAAGCTGCTTCTTGCATGGGCTACTTAAGAGACAGAAGGGAGGTTTAATCTTATGAGGGAACATTGAGGCATTTATTGGAAGTATAAGAGAAGGAGAGAACTGGGGTCAACCATATGATTTTCTTTCTTTCTTTCTTTCTTTCTTTCTTTCTTTCTTTCTTTCTTTCTCTCTCTCTCTCTCTTTCTTTTCTTTTCTTTTCTTTTTTTTTATTGAGACGGAGTCATGCTCTTTCACCCAGGCTGGAGTGCAGTGATGCAATCTTGGCTCACTGCAACCTCCACCTCCTGGGTTCAAGCAATCCTCCTGTCTCAGCTTCCCAAGTAGCTGGGATTACAGGAGTGTGCCACCACACCCGGCAAATTTTTGTGTTTTTAGTAGAGATGGGGTTTCACCATGTTGGCCAGGCTGGTCTCGAACTCCTGACTTCAGGTGATCCACCTGCCTTGGCCTCCCAAAGTGCTGGGATTACAGGCATGAGCCACCCATCCAGCTGATTGTTTTTCTTAAGCACAAAAAAGCTCTTACTTCCCTCCTGACACTTAGACTTCTTTCCCTTCCCAACCTAAACTCCTCAGCACAAAGATACCTGCTATCCTAAGGGTTTTCCCAGCTCTTTTAGACCACAGAACATTATCATCATTACAATACCACTTAACATCTTTAACAAGCTTTAAAGTTATGAAGGAATTTCTTATTTATTATTCCATATACACAGGAGACCTGGGAAGTAGGTATAATTATACTCATTTTACAGATCAGGTTAAATGACTGGTAAAACTTCTTTGGACCCTAGGTTGATGCTTCCTTTACCTGGTAGAGCTGACGGAAATAAAACGTTTAAAAAATATTAGAGGAGGAATTAAAAAACTGAAATTTCTTGTTATAAAGTATTACATGCTTGTTAACAAAAATTTTAATGCAGAAGAACATAAATAAAAATACACTATGACCCACCAACCAGAGATAAACACTGTTAACATTTTTTATACTCCTTTTTACATTTTCTACACAGATAAGTAATTGAGAAATACATGCACACACACACACATTTGTGCTCTCCATATAGTTACATATTTTATAATTGAATATATATTATATATATAATTCTAGTCAGCTCCTGTTACTTAACACACCAAGGGCTTTTTCCCCAATGTAATAAAAAATCATTCATAAATGTAATTTAAATAAATCAAATATATATGTATTACATATGTATTGAGAAAGAGAGAGAACTGTAAGAATGAGCCTATTCCCAATTGCACCAGCTCTATTATTAACAAATGCTAAGCTTGGAAAATCAATCCACTTTTCTGGGCTCATTTTCTCATTTGTGAAATGACAGTTTTAAGCTCCCTACCCTTTCATGAGTCAGTGAGTAAGGGCTAATGTACACTGTGTGAAGATAATCTAGAGAGACTGAGTACTTTTCCTTTTACTGAACAGGAGGTTCTGGAAAAGTACTGGGTTTCCAGAGCTCTGCTGTAACTGAAAGGATTCCTGGGGACAGGTTCAGGCAGTGTGATTCTGCTAAGGAAGAGCTGCCAAAAATAGCTCCCCAGAATCTGAATGTTTACTGTCTTCTTAGCTTACAAGATGGGCACTTCTTTGCTTCTCAGAGAGATGGAGGAAATAATACTTACCTTTAATATGATGACTATGCTATTTCAGAATGTACATGTTAAAATGCTTTTGTTTATTTCATTTCTTGTTCATCCATTCCGTAAACATTTGTTAATCATCAAAGTGCCAGGCCTTGTGCTAGATATTGGGCATATCAGACACCATCTTTGTCATCTTGGAGCTTAGATTCTCCTGAGGAAGACAGACATCAACCGGAAATTGCCTACCTTCCTAATTAATTAATTACTGCCATGAGGGAGCTGTTCAAAGTGCCCTGAGGGTGCATGGGACCCATCATCTAGAGAAGAGGGTCTGGGAACTCTATCCACAAAAATTAGATGTTATAAAAATGGAAGAATTTATACATTAGGAAGAACATAAAATTATTAAATTTTGTATCTTCTATTCCTTTTTTGTACTTTAAAACTATGACAGTATATTAGTAATATTCCTAATAATATAATCTGTTAGCTTTTTTTTTTTTTTCGAGGCAGGGTCTTGCTCTGTCACCCAGGCTGGAGTGCAGTGGTGTGATCTCCGCTCACTGCAACCTCGCCTCTGGGTTCAAGCGATTTATGTGCCTCAGCTTCCTGAGTAGCTGGGATTACAGAAGCACGCCACCACTCCTGGCTAATTTTTGTATTTTTAGTAGAGATGGGGTTTCGCCATGTTGGCCAGGCTGGTCTCGAACTCCTGACCTCAAGTGATCTGCCCACCTCGGCCTCCCAAAGTGCTAGGTTACTGGTATGAGCCATTGTGCCCGGCCTGTTAGCATTTATTGAGTGTTTGCCATGTGCCAAGTACATTATCCCTTTTAATTCTCACAATAGATGAGAAAGTTGAGGCTCAGATTGGGTGACTTTGTGAAAGTCACATGATTAATGGCTAGTGGAGCTCAATGGGACACATAGTTTGAGTCCAAGATCTACAGTTCCAAAAGTTAGGAAAACAATAATACCAGGTAACCTTTACAGAAGGCCACTATGTTTCACACATAAATTAACTCATTTAATTCTCATAAGAACCTTTGGAAGTAGGTGTTATTATCATAATTTCCATTTTACATGAGGAGGCTGAGCTACAGAGAAATTAAGTACACTGGTGTCCAAGATAATACAACGGACGGCCAAGGTACTGCCAATACACCACACTATTTTACACAACACTACATTATAGCAATCTGCTGTACTTTTGTTTGTTTACGCACATCGTTTTATATAGCTGCACTTACAATGTTCTTTTTTTTTTTTTTTTGAGACAGAGTCTCGCCCTGTTGCCCAGGCTGGAGTATAGTGGCGCGATCTTGGCTCACTGCAACCTCCACCTCCCAGGTTCCAGCAATTCTTGTACCTCAGCCTCCCAAGTAGCTGGGATTAAAGGCATGCACCACCATGCCTAGCTAAATTTTTTTTGTATTTTTAGTAGAGACGGGGTTTCACCATGTTGGTCAGGCTGGTCTCGAGCTCCTGTCCTCAAGTGGTCCGCCTGCCTTAGCCTCCCAAAGTGCTGGGATTACAGGTGTGAGCCACTGCGCCTGGCCAGTTGCACTTACAATGTTCTTACCATTGTAGTATTCTAAACTTTTTAAAATTACTCATTATAGCATATTTTCCCTCACTAAAACTATAAACATGCTTTTCCTTTTTCCTTCCCTCCTCCCACCCTCAGTTGTTGTTGTTGGTGGTGTGTGTTTGTTAGTTTTATCACAGGCACAGAAAATTGAGTTAATCATCTTCCTCAGTTGATAGTTGATGGTACACTAGCATCATTGGCTGTAAAAAGCCTCTCTTACCCCATTCTAATCCCCAATCTCATCCCTTCCCCTTTCAGATAGCCACTCCAATATTGATTGATATATCCTTAAGTATGTATGTATCCTTGTGGAATACTTAGTATTGGTTTGTGTTTTTCTTTTATTGAGATACAATTTACATACCATAAAATTCACCCTTTTATTTTTATGTTTTTTAGAGACAGGGTCTCTGGAGTGCAGTGCCATGATCATAGCTCACCGCCCTCTTGACCTCCTGGCCTCAAGTGATCCTCTCCAGTAGCTGGGACTACAGGTGCACACCACCATGTCCAGCTAATTTTGTTAAAAATAAAAAAAAAAAACTTTTGTAGAGATGGAATCTCTCCATGTTATCTAGGCTTGTCTCAAACTCCTGGGCTCAAGTGATCCTTCTACCTTGGCCTCCCACAATTCTGGGATTACAGGTTTGCGCCACTGTACTCGGCCAAATTGACCCTTTTAAAGTGTAAAATTCAGTAAATTTTTTTTTTTAGAATATTTAAGAAGTTGTTCAACAATGACCATGATCTAATTCCAGAACATTTTCATCACACCTAAAATAAATCCTGTACCCATTCACAGCTTCTCTCCAATCCCTGCCCCAAGCCTCCAGCAACCACTAATCTACTTTCTGCCTGTGTATGTGTTTTTAATTTTCATAAAATTACTATAGAACTTGTCCTTTTTATTACATTTTCACACAACACTCTTTGTGTAAAATCTGTTCATGTTGCTGAACATATACCTGGTTTGGTGTTCTAAATGCTGCATGGTGTTCCATAGTGGATAGCCAGAACGTTATTTTTATCCATTCCTTTGGAGATGGACATTTAAGTTACTTCCCACTACTACAGATAGAGCCACAGGGAAATGCTTGACCATGATCTTACTGGATCTGTGAGGCAATTCCTTTAGGATGTAGCTGCCATGGGACTATTGGACCACAGTGTATGCATTCACTCAGAATTGCCTCTCCACCAGTAGTGCCTAAGGTTTTCTATTTTCCTACATCATAGCCTACATTTGGTATTGTTCACTTTCCAATTTGGCTAAGCTGATGGGCATGAAGTGTTATCTCATTCTTTCAATTTGAATGTCCCTGATTCCTAACAACTTTGTGCCTCTCTTCATGTATTTGTTAGCCTTTCAGGTGTGAAATTGGGAGCTAAAGTTTTGAGCTGGCATTTAAAGTACATCTGTTCTCTTTTATAGGACATTCCACATTCAACAGAGCTTCACATATGAAAACATGAACCTATGCTTTACTGTGCTTGCATCTCTGGACCCAACTCAGGCAGAAGCTTAGAGATACAGCTTCCATTCCACAGCGTAGAGCTGGCTGCTTCTACACCTGCCAGTAGAGCAGGTACAAAACAATCTAGACTTGTTAATGCCCACAAGAAATGATTAATTTTGTGTACAGCATTTCTGAGATAAGCTGTTTCTATCAGTTAATAAGAGAAGCTGCCTAGGCTAGGGAGGTTTTTTGTTTTACCAAAAAGGTTAAGAAGTTTTTCTGGAGGGAATGAGTAATCTCCAGAATTTGGGCAGTCAGAAGGTCAGTCCCACTTTGGCTACCAGTTTACTCAACACCTGAATCAGGATGGGGTATCAGACTAGGTCAACAGAGAGCCAGAAGCAGAGGTGATAAACTCTAGCCAAACAGAAAAAAGATTGAAGATGTTTTCTTTACTCAGAGGAGATGAAAGAATGGAAAGCTGTATATATGTAATTGGCTTTGAGTGTTGTTTGTCAGGATAATCAGGCTCTTAAATGGGTAGGGGGAAAAGGTCTATCTGATTGAGAAAGTCTTTAGCGCAGTTAAACATTCATTCTTTTTCTTTATACAGCAATGGTTCTCAAATTTTATTGTACATAAACATCATATGAATCACCTGGGGAGTTTTTTTCTATTGTTGTTGTTGTTGTTGTTTTGCTTTGTTCTTTTGTTTTTTTCAGGTTCTAAAAAATACACAGAAAACTGGTAACAGTGGTTGCCTCGCTGAAAAGAAACCAGTAGCTAGGAAACAGGGACAGGAGATTTTTTGACCTTTTAAATTTTGTATAATTAACGTACTTATCCCAGTCAAAAATAATTGACATTCCTATCTCCATTTCCATTATGTATTTCTAGAATAGGGCCCAAGAATCTGCATTTTACTAAGCATCCCATGTGATTCCAATAGAGCTGACTGTTGGCTCAATATTTGAGAAACAATGATATGAAACAATGATATAAAACAATGGTTCTTAACCTTTTTGCAGTTTACGCACTCCCACGAGATTCTTTTTTGTGTGTGTGAGACAGAGTCTTACTCTGTCATCCAGGCTGGAGCGCAGTGGCGCCATCTTGGCTCACTGCAATCTCCACCTTCTGAGTTCAGGTGATTCTCCTGCCTCAGCCTCCTGAGTAGCTGGAATTACAGGTGTGTGCCACCATGCCCAGCTAATTTTTTGTATCTTTAGTAGAGATGGGGTTTTGCCATGTTGACCAGGCTGATCTCGAACTCCTGACTTCAAGTGATCCACCTGCCTCGGCCTCCCAAATTTCTGGGATTAGAGGTGTGAGCCACCACACCTGGCCCTCCATGAGATTCTAATGAGAGCTATTGGCCTTCTCCCTAGAAAACTGCATATCTACTCAAGGATACAACAATGTTAATTTATTGTGAATACAATCACAAGAGTGCATGGGAACCCCAGTGTGCCATCGTGTCTGTGATCCCCATGTTAGGGATCCCTGATATAGACACATGTCAAGGACTGTGTGTGTGTGTGTGTGTGTGTGTGTGTGTGTAAGAAAAGAGTAGACAAATTCTACTTTTGATGAATGGGCTCCTTCTCCATTTCTAGAACCAATACCTAACTAATAAAGGAACAGAAGATGAGTCCCTCAGCACTTCTCTTCTAGCTACATCCTGTTCACAAACATGTTAATGAAATTTTCAGATGACCCTAAAAGAAGACATGTTGCAAACACCAGGAAAGCGAAATAAATTATATAAAACATTAACAATATGGCAGAGGGAATGACACTCAACTTGGAAAAATTTCAGGCAGAAGCATCTGGGGAAAAATAATTGGAAAGAAATTTTTTCATGAGGCGGGCAACACCTGGAAAATAGTAATACTGTAAAGAGGCCCTAGGGTGATGCTAAACGGCAAATTAGATACATGTCTGCTGTATAATATCGTGAGAAAAATATGACATTGGTCTCTTGTCATAAAGCAGGGAGATAATAGCTCTTTCTGTTTGGCCCTAGTGAGATAGCACCTGGGATGCTGTTTTTAGTTTTGGACACTTCATTAGCAGAAAATTGTTGATTAGCACTTGGGAATTTGGAGGCAAGAAACAAGAACAATTAAAAGCATTTATTTGACATGACTCAACCATTTAAAACCAATGGCACAAAGGGAAAAAGAAATAATATAGCTCTGTACTTAGATTGTGTTGCTGAGAAATCAAAGGGCTCTTCAACTTCAGCATCGAACCACTGATTATTAGAATAGGAGGGACTTTGGAGATGAATTTTCATGAACTTTAAGTTCCTGGGCAGTGCTGAAATTTTGTTAGCTGAGCAGGTTGCTTGGGGCAATGCATTTCACAGAGATCTAGAAAGGGTCTTCTTAAAACATAGACCTGATAATATTATTTACCTGCATAATACCCTTCAGTGTCTTCCCATGACATTGAAAATAAATCCAGCCTCTTAACAGCATACACATGGTTTTGCTGAATCAGGCCTTCGCCTAAATGTTGGCTTAGCTTCCGCCACTCTCCCCTGAGCTCACCAATCGTCAGCCACACTGGCCTCTTGTTTGGAGAACTCTCCAAGCTCTTTCCATCCTTATGATGGTTCTTATGGTCTTGGAATTTGCTGCTTATTTCTCCAGCTCCTTGCATTGTTGATTCCTTCTCATCTTTCCTCTGTCCCTGACCATCTTACCTAAAGTCTCCATCCTCATTCCATTATACTTTTTATAAGATTATTATACTCTGCAGTTATCTTTATTTACTTGATTGTTTATTATATTCCCCCCATTAGGTTATAAAGTCCAGGAGAGCAAGGATCTTCCCTATCTCACTCATTGCTATATTCCCAGTGCCTAGCATACAGTAATAGCCAACACTTACTGAGTTCTTAGAATATTCCTGACTCTGTTCAGTATTTTACATACATCAACTCACTTAACTCTCACAGTAACCCTATGAGACAGGACCATTATGTCTACCTTACAGATAGGGAAAGTGAAGTGAAAAGTGGCTAAGTATGACTTGCCTAAGGTCACACAGCAAGTCAGTAGTTGAGCCGGGATTTGCATCTCAGCAGTATGACTTGCCCAGGGTCTAGAGAAGAGGCAATGAATTAATTACTTGGATAGTTATGGATGATCATCTTTTTTCCTATGAGAAATTCTGGTAAACAAGAATTTGCCTCCCTATTTGAGAATGTGTGATCTTGAGTCATTTCTTTTGGGGATAATGAGGAAAAGAGACAGTTTAGGGAGAGGAAAAGGGGGAAAAAAAGCAGGAGAGAAAACATATGGAAGAACAAGATTTGAGCTTTCTGCAATACAGTCTTGGGAGAGGCAAAGGAAGTTAAGAGGAAGTAAAGCAAGGATTTGTTTTCTGGTCTATTAAGAGGCAGGGAATTGGGCTGGTGTAAGAAGAGTTGAGGGCATGTGCCTTGTCATGAACTTATGTATCATGAGCTTAAGCAAGACCTATAACCCTGTATTCTGGTTAGAGGATTAAGAAATACCTCTTTAGCTAGGCATAACAGACTAAAGTGTGCCGAAGGCCTTTCTGTATTGAATACACAAGGGACTCTGTCTCTGTGAACCTGTGGGATCAAGGATAATGGGAGTCAAAGACAACCCTGTGTTACAAAATCAGAAAGACGTATGTGGATGGAGGAGCCAATAGGGACATCTTTTTAGTTTGCAGATTATCTGCAATGAAGCAAACAAATTTCCAATCATCTTGTCAAAACTGGTAAGTTTTTGGCAAGCAAGGGATGATAAATTGAAATCATTTGGACACATTGCTATTATTCATGTAGGTGAATGTTAACATTAACAGCCTTCACTGTTTTATCAGCAAAAGTGAAAACATATCTATAAGGGATTTCATTGGTTCACTCATGGTGGCCTTGGCTTCTTGAAGCCTATTTTTCCTGACTCCAGTCTTGTTTGTTTCTCTCCTCCATTCTCTACAATGCAGAGAGTAATCTTTATACAATATAAATCTAATTATGTTAATCCCCTGCTTAAAAGCTTCCAGAGGTGCTCTATTGTTCTTAGGATATATTATGTACCCCTTAATATGATTTACCAAAGTCCTTCACAAGCTGGATTTTCCAATCTTTTAAAGATATTTAATTTTATTAACTTGATTTTTTAAATTGACAAATAATAATTGTATATATTCATGAGGTACATAGTGATGTTTTGATACATATACTGTACGGTGATCAGATCAGGGTAATTAGCATATCTACAATCTCAAACATTTATCATTTCTTTGTGTTGGGAACATTCAATATCCTCCTTCTAGCTATTTGAAACTATATATTATTGTTAACTATAGTCATCCTACAGTGGTATACAACACTAGAACTTATTCCTCCTATCTAGCTGTCATTTTGTATCCTCTAAAAAAATCTCTCCTCTATCCCTCCCTTCCTGCTTCTCAGTAGTGGCAAGTGGGATTTGAACACAGATAGGCTACCTCCAGAACAAATAGTCATAACTACTCCCTGCACTGCCACCATTCAGCCATATTGAGTTTGTTTCAGTTTCTCCAATGAGCCATGCTTTCTCTTGTCTTTTCTTGCTACACGCTGTGGCTTTTGCCTGGAAATTTCTCTGTCCACTTTCCTTGGCTTAGAAAACTCCTCTTTATTTATATTTTAGGTCTCAGCTTTGAAGTTTCTCTAAGCTTTCCATGATTCTCTAAGTGTGGGTCAAAAGCACCCCCATGTTGCCACAGATTCTTCTTGTTCTCCTTGCATTTATAATATGATATAATTATTATATCCATTATAAAATAATTATATTATTTTACATATAATTATTTTATAATTAATTATAAATGTCAGGAGCACCCCCATCTTCCCACAGATTCTTGTTCTTCTCCTGGTATTTATAATATAATGGATAATAGCTTATTTTTATTTAATGGTAAGTAAACTGGCCAGTAATAGCCAGTTTTATTTATTGCCAGGAATTTGGATTCTGTCAAATTCTTGCCAATAAATGATGCATATGATGATTCCAGGGACTGGAATATTTCCAGTATCCACCACACAGTAAGAGCGGGGAATATATTGTTTGTATAAACAAACAGAAGATTTAAAAATCCATAGTAGGGGGTTCTCCCACTCTGGGAGTTTTCAGAAAGTACACACTAAGTGGCCAGGCGAGGTGGCTCACGCCTGTAATCTCAGCTCTTTGGGAGGCGGAGGCGGGCAGATCACCTGAGGTCAGGTGTTGGAGACCAGCCTGGCCAACATGGTGAAACCCTGTCTCTACTAAAAATACAAAAATTAGCCATGCTTGCCGGGCGCGGTGGCTCACGCTTGTAATCCCAGCACTTTGGGAGGCCGAGGCGGGCGGATCACGAGGTCAGGAGATCGAGACCACGGTGAAACCCTGTCTCTACTAAAAATACAAAAAATTAGCCGGGCGTGGTGGCGGGCGCCTGTAGTCCCAGCTACTCGGAGAGGCTGAGGCAGGAGAATGGCGTGAACCCAGGAGGCGGAGCTTGCAGTGAGCCGAGATCGCGCCACTGCACTCCGTCTCAAAAAAAAAAAAAAAAAAAATTAGCCATGCGTGATGGTCGGCACCTGTAATCCCAGCTACTGGGGAGGATGAAGCAGGAGAATCGCTTGAACCCCGGAGGCGTAGATTGCAGTGAGCTGAGATGGCGCCACTGCACTCCAGCCTGGGCGGGTAGAGGGATACTCTGTCTCAGAACCACCAGCACCACCACCACCACCCAGGCTGGGTTTGGGAAAGGAATACAGTAGTTATTTTCTTGTTTGGCTCTGAGGGGGCGGGGGAAGATACTCTAGGACAAATGGAATCCGGTGCTGTTTTGCTCCGAAGGCTTCCTAGTCAATGGCCCTACTCTGCTGGTGAATCAGTATTTTGTCTGGGTGGGGCTGAGACTGCGAGGTGAGAGGCTGCGGCCACACAGTCCCCGGCTTGAGCGCAGGGCAGGCTGCTCGCCCTCAGCCAGGCCCGCCATCGCGGAGCCTCCTCACAGGCCCGGAACTTTTGCCTTTGAAAGCGCTTCAAGGGTCATGGAAAGTTCGAGAGCTTCCTCATAGGCCATGACTCTGCAGCGAACCTCTAACACGCGTTCCGCCTCTGCTCTGACATTCCGTGGCTTGAATGCCCCAGAACAGCGGACTCGAGTCAACAGAGCTTGCGGAAGAATTGTGGTCTATGGAGCCGAGCTCCTGAGAGGAAAATGCGCCCCAGCGCACAAAAGCCCGCCTGAGCCCCCGCGGAATGGCAGCGAGAGCAGCCACCCGAGGCCTGGCGGGAGCCTGTGCGCTCTGAGGGGCAGACCGCGGAGAGTCCAAGAAAACCGATGATTGATGTCAGAGGGGCGAGAAGGCTCTACTTCCAAACAAGGGGGAGCCAGAGAAGATTATTTTCAGCGCCCCCGGGTGGGTGGACAGAAGAGGCTGACAACAGCGCGGAGCCGCCGGCACCCAGCAGTGGGCTGAGGGACCCAGGGTTGAGGAACCCGGAGCTGAGGGACCTGGAGATGAGGAACCCGGAGCTGTGGGACTTGGAGCTGAGGGTCCGAGAGCAGCAGGTGGCGGCTGAGAAGAGAGGTGAGCATCCCCCTCTTTGAGGACTCCTAGAGGGACTAATGGGGAGGGACTATCCCAAGAAAATATGGACTCCCTGTTAATTAAGGGCACAAGATTTGGGGCGTGGCAGTGAAGATGCCGTTTGGGGAAGAGGGCTGAAAATCCTGGATGTATTGGGACTTGCAGTTCTGCAGCTGGGTAACCCTATCTATGGAACTGAGGAAGAGATTAGTGGGTAGGACTCAACTGAATAACCTAGTTGTTATAAAATGTTAATATAAAATCGCCATAGAAATAACCACATCGCTGGCTGTAAATCTGCAAGCTTTTCGTGTAGCCCGAGCCCAGAGATTGAGATAGATTTCCTTCTTGCCTGTCTTCATTCCATTCCTTCTACCTGTCCTTCTCCTCCTTTCCTCGCTTCGCTTTTCACCTCTCCCCTGACTGCTTCTCTTCACCATCACTCCCTTCTTCCTTCCATTGTTAAACTAGGAGTTCTTAACCCTAGAATTCTGGTCGTCTGTGAACGAGGGTGGAGAGAAAAGAACATCTTTGTTTTGTCTAATATCTGAGTAAATGTTAGCATCTTCTTCAATTATGAAAACAATCACAAAGCACAGTAATATTAGCAGTACCTGTGACTGTCACCAATAGAAATCACAGGAGTGTTAACAGTACCTGTACCCTTGTCACCGTGGAAATCACAGAACTGTCACGCACCTTGTGGTATGTAGAAATATTTTTGCTCACGGCTATGAAATTATGAAATTATGAGGTATTTGACCTGCTGCCTGATCTTTTACTTAATGCATTAACATTAAAGCATATCTAATACTATGTCCCTAGTTTTTGTTTTGTTTTGTTTTGTTTTGTTTTGTTTTTTTTGAGACGGAATCTCGCTCTGTCGCCCAGGCTGGAGTGCAGTGGCGCGATCTCGGCTCACTGCAAGCTCCGCCTCCCGGGTTCACGCCATTCTCCTGCCTCAGCCTCTCCGAGTAGCTGGGACTACAGGCGCCCGCCACCGCGCCCGGCTAATTTTTTGTATTTTTTAGTAGAGACGGGGTTTCACCGTGGTCTCGATCTCCTGACCTCGTGATCCGCCCGCCTCGGCCTCCCAAAGTGCTGGGATTACAAGCATGAGCCACTGCGCCCGGCCATATGTCCCTAGTTTTAAAAGATATCTTGATAACTATACTTAAATAAAATTAGTGTTCTTTGTATACTTCTCATCCATTCCTACTCTTGCTAAGGTGCGTGGAAGGAAAATTGGTGCTGGTCCTGAAGTGATTGACTCAAATCTTGGAGCAACAAATCTTTTTCAGTTTAGGTGGTTTCTTTCTTTCAACCAAATTGGAGAAAGACCTAATGTAGCTATTAACCAATAGATAATTAAACGTAATTTTAAATCATAGATCACCATGGGATGTTTGGCATATAACTCTGAGGGGATCAAAGAATTTTGTGACATTGCCATTAAGGAAATGGTCACTTTTCTTATTTACTTATTTATGTAAGCAAGCTTTCTCAGAGCTTATATTTAAAAATAAAATAAAAAGGATTTATTTTGTACACTGACTAATACTATTATAAGTGCATAGATTTGTAAAATAAAATCCACATTAATCTCATTAAGAGATACAGGCATACCTTGGGGATACTGCGGGTTTAGTTCCAGACTAACACATTGCAGTAAGTCAAAGTTTTTGGTTTCCCAGTGCATATGAAAGTTATGTTTACACTATATTGTAGTCTATTAAGTGTGCAATAGCATTGTGTCTTAAAAAAAACAGTGTACATACCTTAACTTAAAAATATTTAGGCCAGGCACAGTGGCTTATGCCTTTAATCCCAGCACTTTGGGAGGCTGAGGTGGGAGGATCACTTAGGCACATGAGTTCGAGACCAGCCTGGGCAATATGGTGAAACCCTGTCTCTGTGCAAAAAATACAAAAATTAGTCAGGCATGGTGGCCTGCATCTATAGTCCCAACTACTTGGGAAGCTGAGGTGGGAGGATGGCTTGAGGTCAGGAGGCGGAGGTTGCAATGACCTGAGATGGTGGCACTGCATTCCAGCCTGGGCTGCAGAGACAAACCTTGTGTCAAAAAACCAAAACCAAAAACTTTTTGCTGAAAAATGCTAAAGCTCATCTGAGCCTTCAGCAAGTCATAATCTTTTTGCTGGTGGAGAGTCTTGCCTTGATGTTGGTGGTTGCTGACTGACAGGGTGGTGGCTGCTGAAGGTTGGGGTGGCTGTGAACATTTCTTAAGATAACAATGAAGTTTGCTTCTATTGACTTAAAAGATTTCTCTGTAGCATGTGATACTATTTGATAGCATCTTACCTACAGTAGAACACCTTTAAAAATTGGAGTCAATCAGCTGGGCGCGGTGACTCATGCCTGTAATCCCAGCACTTTGGGAGGCTGAGGCGGGCAGATTACGAGGTCAAGAGATCGAGACCATCCTGGCCAACATGGATGGCCTCTACTAAAAATAAAAAAAATAGCTGGGCATGCTGGCCCTCACCTGTAGTTCCAGCTACTCAGGAGGCTGAGGCAGGAGAATCACCCGAACCCAGGAGATGGAGGTTGCAGTGAGCTGAGATTGCATCACTGTACTCTGGCCTGGCGACAGAGTGAGACTCCGTCACCAAAAAAAAAAAAAAAAAAAAAATGGAGTCAATCGTCTCAAACCCTGCTGCTACTTTATAACTAAGTTTTTGGAATATTCTAAATCTGTTGTATTCATTTCAATAATATTCACAGCATCTTTACCAGGAGTAGATTTCATCTCAAGAAATAGCTTTCTTTGCTTATCCATTAGAAGCATCTCTTTATCCATTGAAATTTTATGCTGAGATTGCAGCAGTTCTCTCACATCTTCAGGCTTCACTTCTAATTCCAGTTCTCTTGCTATTCCTACCACATATGCAGTGATGGGAACCTCCACTGAGTTTTGGAACCCCTCAAAGTCATCCATGAGATTGAAATCAGCTTCTAAATTCCTGTTTATGTGGATATGTAGTCCTCCCATGATTCACAAATGCTCTTAACGGCATCTTGTATTAGTCTGCTCTTGCATTGCTAGAAAGCAATACCTCAGGCCGGGTAATTTATAAAGAAATGAGGTTTACCAGATTTAAAGCCTGCACAGTTTTGCAGGCTTTACAGGAAGCATGATACTGGCACCTGCTCAGCTTCTGGGGAGGTCTCAGGAAGCTTACCATCATGGCAGAAGGTGAAGGGGGAACAGGATTGCCACATGGTGGCATAAACGACCAGATCTCATGAGAATTCACTGACTATCATGGGAACAGTGCCAAGGAGATGGTGCCGAGCCATTCATGAGAAGCCCATCTCCATGATCCAGTGATCTCCCACCTGGCCCTACCTGCAGTATTAGGGATTGCAATTCAACATGAGGTTTACATCTATAATAATGAATCTTTTGCAGAAGGTTTCTAATTGACTTTGCCCAGATCTGCCAGAGGAATTGCAGTCATAGCCTTATGAAATGTATTTCTTAAATCATAAGATTGAAAATTAGAAATTATTTCTTCATCCATGGGCTACAGAATGGATGACATGTCGGCACGTGTGAAAACAACATTAATCTCTTTGTACATCTGCATCAGAGCTCTTGGGTAACCAGGTACATTGTCAATGAGCAGTAATGTTATGAAAGGAATCTATTTTTTTCTGAGCAGTAGTTCTCAACAATGGGTTTAAAATATTCAGTAAACTTTGCTGTAAACAGATGTGTTGTCATCCAGGCTTTGTGACAACAAAATGGAATATTATTTATACAACACAGGCAAAGTAGATTTAACATTCTTAAGGGCCCTAGGATTTTTGGAATGGTAAATGAGCACTGGCTTCAGCCTAAAGTCACCAGCTGTATTAACCTTTAACAAGAGAGTCAGCCTATCTTTTGAAGCTTCAAGGCCAGGTGTTGACTTCTCTCTAGCTATGGAAGTCCTAGGTGACATCTGCTTCCAAGAGAAGGCTGTTTTGTCTACACTGAAAATCTGTCGATTAGTGTAACCACCTTCATCAATTATTTTAGCTTGATCTTCTGGATAACTGGCTGAGGCTTCTACATCCAGCACTTACTGCTTCACCTTGTAATTTTATGTTATGGAGATGGCTTTTTTCCTTAAACCTCGTGAACCACGCTTTACTAGTCCCATCTTTTCTTGGGCAGCGTCCTCACCTCTCTCAGCCTTCATAGAATTGAAGAGAGCTAGGGCCTTGCTCTGGATTAGGCTTTGGCTTAAGGGAATGTTGTGACTGGGTTGATCTTCAATCCAGACCACTAAAACTTTGTCCATATCAGCAATAAGGCTATTTCAGTTTCTTATCATTTGTGTGTTCACTGGAGTAGCCCTTTTAATTTCCTTCAAGAACTTTTTCTTTGTATTGATAACTTGGCTAACTTTGGCACAAGAGGCCTAGCTTTCAGCCTATCTCAGCTTTTGACATACCTTCCTCACTAAGCTTAATTATTTCTAGCTTTTGATTCAAAGTGAAAGATGTGTTGCTCTTCCTTTCATTTGAACACTTAGAGGCCATTGTAGGGTTATTAATAGGACTAATTTCGATATTGTCGTGTCTCAGGGAATAGGAGGTCTGAGATGAGGGAGAGAGATGGGGGAATGGGCCAGTCAGAGGCGCAGTCAGAACACACACAACATTTATTGATTAAGTTTGTCATCTTATATAGGCATGGCACCCCCAAACAATTACAATAGTGTTGCCAGAGATTATGATTACAGATCAGTATAACAAACATAATAATAATAATGAAAAAGTTTGAAATATTAACAAGAATTACAAAAAAGTGACATAGAAACATGAAGTGAGCACATGTTGTTGGAAAAATGGCATTAATGCAGAAACATGAAGTGAGCACATGTTGTTGGAAAAATGGCATTAATGTAAAATGAAGGTTTATAAACCTTCAGTTTGTAAAAAACACAGTATCTGCAAAGTGCAATAAATTGAAGCACAATAAAATGAGGTATGCCTACACATTGCCGATACAATTTTTATGTTCAATATCTATATACATTTTATGATGTTTATGTTATTTTGCTCAATTGGGTACTAATAATAATTGTCATGACAATATGACTCAGAAGACTTTTTTAAATACTCGAAGACTTATGGTCAGAAAAGTTAAAATATTAAGTTTATTATACTTTTTTGTATCAGAGAATTATGATGGGATGATTGATAGATCTCCAAATATAAAAGTATAATACACTCAGATTAAATGCGGTAGGGAAAGTGGAATGAAAAATTATGTTATAGGAGAAATAAAAATGATATGAATTTCTGAAGAGCTCATTCTTCTGTTTTTAAAATGGATGATGGGTGGCTCATGTCTGTAATCCCAGCACTTTGGGAGGCCGAGGCAGGCAGATCACTTGAGGTCAGGAGTTTGAGACCAGCCTGGCCAACATGGCAAAACTTCATCTCTACTAAAAATACAAAAAATTAGCTGGGCGTGGTGGCTCGTGCTTGTAGTTGCAGCTACTCAGGAGGCTGAGGTGGAAGAACTGCTTGAATCCCAGAGGCAGAGGTTGCAGTGAGTCGAGATCACACCACTGCGCTCCAGCCTGGGCGGCAGAGTGGGACTCGGTCTCAAAAATAAAAATAAAATGTATGATGGTGGGTGGGCATTAAATCATTCCAATATTTACATTCCACCAGGTAGATTTGAAGGGGTGATATAACAATTTGCTTTAAAAATATCTTTTAAAATTATGCTAAAATTTGCTGTATATCCTTTCTAACTATTTACACTTTACAATGAAAAATTTTAGATGTTAATTAATGATGAGCAAAGAGCACTACAGGTTTTTCTTTTCTTTGAAGTATAACATACACACAGGAAAAAGTAATCAATTACAAGGTTACAACTCAATATGTTTTTATGTATTTTAGTGACTCTGTATGCCCTGGAGTGGAATTGTTGGATAGGCTGATAATGGCTCCCAAAGACATGTCTATGTCCTCTACCAGGAGGCTGTAAATGTTACCTTATTTAGAAAAAAGGTCTTTGTAGATGTAATTAAATTAAGGATTCTGAGATGAGGACAGAATCCTGGATTTTCCAGGTGGGCCCTAAATGCTATCATAAGTGTTCTTATAAGAAGGAGCTGGTAGGAGGTTAGAAACACACAGAGCAGAAGGCAATGTGAAGATGGAGTGATATAGCCACAAACTAAGAATGCTGGCAGCCACCAGAAACTGGAAGAGATAAAGAATTTTCCCCTAGAGCTTTTGGAGGGAGTGGGGTCCACCTGAAGTCTGAGTGGTTTCAGACTTCTGGCTTCCCAAACTGTAAGAGAATAAATTTTGTTGTTTTAAGCCACTAAGGCTGTGGTAATTTGTTACAGCAGCCACAGGAAACTAATACACAAAATATATAGCATATACAAACGTTGAGTTCCAGTAGATACTGCCATATAGTTTTCCAGAGTGGTTGCACCAATCTATAGCCCCAGTAGCAGTGTATCAGAGTTCTGGTTGCTCTACATCAAGGGTGGTGGGCCAGATATTAATAAGCTATATAATAGATATTTTAGGCTTTACAGGCCATATGGACTTGTGGCAGATACTCAGTTCTGTCTTTGTAGAATGAAAGCCATAGACAGTACATAAATGAATGAGCATGGCTGTGTTCAATAAAACTTCATTTAGAAAAGTAGGTGGTGCATAATAGTTTGCTGACCCTGCTTTGTGTCTTCATGAACTCTTAGAATTTTCTGTCCTTTTCATTTTAGCCATCTGGTTGATGTGTAGTAGTATTTCATTATGGTTTTACTTCACATAACCCTGATGACAAATGAAGTTGAGTACCTTTTCACAAATTGACTGGTTAGTTGTACTCTTTTGTGAAGTGTCTGTTCAAATGTTTTGCTCATTTTTAAATAGTTTGATTGAGATATATTCCACATAATATAAAACTAATCCTCTTAATGTATACAATTCACTGGTTATTAGTATATTTACAGAGTTGTGGAACCATTATGACTACCTAATTTCACAGCATTTTCATCACCCGCCCCCCAAAAACCCACTTATACCCATTAACAGTTACTCTCCATTCTTTCTACACTCAGCCCCTGGCAACTACACATCTACTTTCTGTTCCTATGGATTTTCTAATTCTGGACATTTCATATAGATGGAGTCATACAATGTGTGGTCTTTTGTATCTGACCTCTTTCACTTAACCCTTTTCTTGTTTAGAAAAAAAAAAAAGGACAGCTGTCTGCCAGCACTCATTTAATTTTACATAAACACACTCTTTGAGGCTGAAGCAAATCTGCCTGATTCTCAATGTGAAAATAAAATATAAAAACTGTTCCTGGAGTTATTTCTAAACCGAACTAACATCAGCATCATCTGACTCATCAGAATTGCCTATTATGGAAAAATTAGATTCATCAAATGAGTCTTTGGCCAACAGTTGTTCAAGAATGATGTTAACATCACACGTAGGAATGCTGTGTTTTCTAGGATTTGACATTTTCAATGATCAAGAATTACTATATTTTGTAAATGGAAATGCCAATACTAAAAATAGAATGCTATAAATAGAATGATGTATTTTGTTTCCAAAGTTGGTATGCTGAAGTGATGCAAAAATAATAATAAAAGTGAGATATTCTGTGGCAAAGTTATCTCTGGATAACCCTTGCAGCCACAGGTGCTGCTAGCAAGTATTCCTGGGGCAAACGGAAAAAGGGTTAATGAATTTCATATGTCTTCAAAGTTCTTTCATGTTGTAACATGTATCAGTACTTCTTTTCATAACCAAATAATATTCCATTGTATGGAAATGCCGCAGTTTGCTTATTTCATTGGTTGATGGGAATTTGATGGTTTCCTTTTTTTTTTTTTTTGAAACAGAGTCTTGCTCTGTCAGCCAGGCTGGAGTGCAGAGGCACAATCTCGGCTCACTGCAACCTCCGCCTCAAGCAATTCTCCTGCCTCAGCCTCCCGAGTAGCTGGGATTTCAGGCATGTGCCACCACACCTGGCTAATTTTTGTATTTTTAGTAGAGACAGGATTTCACCATGTTGGCCAGGCTAATCTTGAACTTGTGACCTCAGGTAATCTGCCTGCCTTGGCCTCCCAAAATGCTGGGATTACAGGCATGAGCCACGGTGCCTGGCTGATTGTTTCCATTTTCTTGCTACTTTAATAATGTTGCTTTGAACATTCATATATACGTTTTTGAATGGACAGATGTTTTTAACTCTTTTGTGTGTATACATAGGAGTAGAATTGCTAGGACATATGATAACTTTAACATTTTGAGGAACTGCCAAAGTGGTTTCCAAAACAGATCTTATTTGGATCAAATTGTGAACCTCTGTTTCGGGTTTTTGTTTCTTCCCACTGTAGCCATTTGTGTGTGTGTGTGTGTGTGTGTGTGTGTGTGTGTGTGTGTGTGTATTTACTAGGTATAATTCAAGGGGACTCTTCTCTATTATGCTCATATTCATCATTTTTTCATTCAGAGATTCTCAAATTCATGTAATCAGGGTCAAGGGCATACCCCATGATAATGGTTGTTAAGGATTTTAGGATCCTGGGTTTAACATGAGCCTGAATTAACTCCTTGGCTGTACCATGGGAGTGCCATAGATATTTTTCTCTGTAACCATAGGATCAGAATCTTTTTTTGGAGCAGAGGCCTAGCCAGCAGGAACAGAAGCAGAGGTGTTTAAGGCATAGGGTGTTGTTGAGCCATATGTTCCTGGAAGAGTGGACTTCAGCACGCCACTTGGTGTCTACTTCTCCTCCACATGAGCGATGGGCCATGTATCACACAGTGTATTGGTCTTCTCTCTGAGTGTTCTATAAAACAGGGGCTACCATCTGATTGAGGTGCACAATAGTCACAGGGTAAGAGTCATTCCCCTAAGTCTAGTGTTACAGCTTATGCTGGAATTGAGACATACGATTTAATGTGAAACACACAGATAAATCCTGGTCGAGACATATGACCCAGGGCCATTTTAAGGAGCGATCCACTCCCATACTTCTGTTTCTAAGTGCCAGCTATTGAAACTTCCAATGTAGGTCTGTTAAATTTCAAACACGAGTCAGTAAATGCAGCACAAAGCAGCACAGCTCCAAGTGCAAACTCTCCAGCAGGCAGCAGCATAGCTCAGAGAGTTCACTTGCCAGCAGGCAGCAACTTATTCTTATTAGCAATCAGCAAAGCCAGTTAGCAGGCTAAAACAAGTAAAGAAAGGCCGGGCATGGTGGCTCACGCCTGTAATCCCAGCACTTTGGGAGGCTGAGGTGGGCAGATCACTTGAGGTCGGGAGTTCAAGACCAGCCTGACCAACAGGGAGAAACCCCATCTCTACTAAAAATACAAAATTAGCCAGGCATGGTGCTGCATGCCTGTAATCCCAGCTACTCGGGAAGGCTGAGGCAGGAGAATCACTTGAACTTGGGAGGTGGAGGTTGCAGTGAGCCGAGATTGCGCCATTGTACTCCAGCCTGGGCAATGAGAGCGAAACTCTGTCTTAAAAGCAAAAAACAAACAAACAAAAAAACAAGTGAAGAAAGATCCCCATGGCGATGATCATTATCTCAACATCTTGCTCATAGTACCAGTTGTCTTATGGTTGCCCTGTGGAGGTCAGGATCAACACACTCCACCCAACATTTCATTCATATGTTGTGACTGATGATGCCACACATACACCAAGAGGGCATAAAAAGATTTATTATTCACATAATGAGGTTTTTCTGGGGGTAGCAGGGCAGGTTGCAAAGCAGGCCCCCAAAATGGCTTGAGAGAGCAAGGAGGAGAGATTGGCTTTAGCTTTTATTGTGGATAGAGGGTGGAGCTGGAGTAAGTGCACATTGGCCAGGGCTTATGTCATTTGAGCTTCTTGCCAGTGCCAAAGGAGGGAGCATATAGGCTGTCTTATTGGCTTGTCCAGATATGGGTCAAGAGGGTAAAATGGAGGAGTAGGGCTTGAAAGCTGCCAAAAAATGGAATCAAACAATTACAATGGATCTTTCATCACTTTTAGAAAATCCTCCAACATATCTCCTCAAATACTGCTGGTGTTCCATTTCCTCTCTTCTCTCCTTCTGGAACACTAAACACATGTATATTAGATCTTTTGTGCATGTCCCACGTGTCTAGGCACTGTTTTCCCTCTCTGTCTTTGTCTTCTTCATTGTTTTTCTTCTCTCTTCCCTAGTCCTCTCCTACTTCCCAGCAGTCTGGTGTGTGTGTGTGTGTGTGTGTGTGTGTGAGTTTGGATATTTTCTATTGATTTCTTTTGAGTTTACTATCCTATCTTCTGTTAGGTCAATCTATTTTTATACACACCCATTGAGTTCTTAATGTCAGATATTTATTTTGAGTCAGAATGTCCATTTGATTCTTTCTATAAATTCCATTTCTCTGTTGAAAGTTTGTATCTTTTCATTTTTATTGTCTGTCTTTTCCTTCATTTGAATATATATTCATATCTATAAGTCATAGGTATTTTAAAGTCCTGGTTTACTAACTGTGATATCTGTATGACCTATGGGTCTGCTTTTATTGGTTATCAGCCATGTAAGATGTATTATGCTAAAATAATCATACCCCAACTGTCAAGGCTTCAGAAGATGGTTTCTTCCACCAGAGGTGATTTACCCCTCAACCCTTCCTTCCTTTGTTTTTTCCTTCCTTCCTTTTAAACATTTATTTTTAAAATTAAGATTCACCCTTTCCCAGTCTAAGAAAATAGAATGGGGATCTGAACACCTTAATCCAGTTTATGCACTTATTTAGGTCAAGTCTGGTTTGCAATTTTGGTCAGACTAGTCCACCAAAATATCACAGATTTATTGCTTCAAAATATCACAGATTTATTGAGGAATAGAGTGGCTGCTGGTTTAAAGTCTGTCAATTCTCCAATTTTGGTACAACTGTACAACTGCCAAAACTCCACCAATTTCTCTCTTTTTCAGAAGCAGCCTTCTGACCAGTGTGGATTCTCGGCCTCTAGCTGTGCCCATATTGGCAAATGTGACAGTAGATATTAGTATTAATCGATCTCCAGGGCTTTCACTTCTCATGGCTGTATTCAAGGCTCTTTTCCCTAACCAGTCTTTGTTTCCTAAATAGTAAGTATTCACAGACTCTAGGAAATTCCATTCTGCTTTTCTAAAGTTTTGGCTCATCTTCAAAATTCAGAAAATACCTTGAGGAGGAAGCTTGTGTTTGAGGCTTCTCAAAGCTTCCATTTTGTCACTCCTGCCCATGTGTCTATAAAAAGTTTCATTTGTTTCTGTCTGTAAGCAGCATTCCTGTGCTTGGCCCAATTCCAGATCTCAGCCGGTAGCCAAAGTCCTTGTCCCAGGAGCGAGCACATACCCCAAATATTTGCTCAGAAATGGCAAATGCCCTGAAAGCACTTTAGACCCTTAGATCACCTATGAATGGTTCTCTGCTCTCTGGAATTTTGTTTCTGATATTCCTTATTGCCTTTGTAGCTCTTTGATGCCTTTAAACATATGATTTTTGCAATGTATCTGATGCAGGGCAGGCGAGCCCTAAAGTGGAGCTTAGCCCACAAGGGTTCTTGGCTTTGCCCAGGGAAGAATTTAAGGGCAAGCCAGAGGTAGAAGAAAACAGCATTATTGAAGAAGCAGTGATACAGCTCTGTGAAGCTCCTGCAGAGCAGGGCTATCCTGTAGGCAGAGAGTAGCAGCTCAGGGCAGCTTTGCAGTCATATTTATACCCACTTTTATTTGCATGCAGATTAAGGGGCAATTCATGCAGAAATTTCTAGGGAAGCAGTAGTAACTTTTGGCTCATTGGGTCATTGCCATGGAAAGGGGCAGTAACTCCCGGGTGTTGCCATGGCAGGCTGGTAGGCGTGTCTGATTGGAAGTTGCTTTTGCTTTGGCCCTGTTTTAGTTAGTCCTCAATCTGGTCTGATGTCTAAGTCTCACCTCTGGAGCTGAGTCCTGCCTCAGATTAGATACTCCTCCTTAATCTTAAACAGGCTTCAGAAGGGCGGAGGTCCATCTTCTGTTACTGCTTCCTGCTGAGCTTATGGGCATAGGCTCAGCCCATAGTAAAAAAATCTCTGGATGCCTAATCTAAGGGGCCCAGAGGCAGAATACTTTTATTCTCCAGGTCAGTAGATGGGATGGATTGGAAGCCTTGTGCCAGCATTGTTTTACCTGGAATGGTTGTAATCTAGAATACATTAACTTTAAGACGTTAAACAAGCAAGGGCAAAAAATTAGTGAAAAGATAGCTATCAAAGATCCTAGGAGGAGTAAAAAACAGAGCAGGAAGAAGAGCAAAATTAAAGTGCCTTTTCCTACCCACAGCATCATGTTACCACTTCTGGCTGAGTGTTGATTCTTTTAAGCAAATAGCAGAGATCCTCCAAAGGCTCGTATATGTAGATTGTGGTGTCCTCTTTTTGTGCCTGCGACTCATACAAAACATGTTTAATCCTGGACGGGTGTACTCAACTAGCTATTCCCTGAGGTTTAACAGTAGTGTGGGTACTCAATAACACCTGATAGGGGCCCTTCCATTTTGACTGTAAATGATCTTCAGGGGATCCTTCTTTCCAAGTTTTTAGCAGGACTAAGTTTCCTGGTCGAATAGGGAGGTTATTTCCCTTTGGGGAGAGGGCAATATTTTATTTCCATATGCTTGGAGGGTCTTCAGAACCTGGCCTAAGTTGATAATATGGGTACTCATTCTATGTGTCTCTTAATCAAACAGGAGGTCTGAAGTTAAAAAGGGTCTCCATGAGTCCATTCAAATGGACTAAGTTTTAGAGTTCCCTTTGGAGCCATCTTTACACAGGAAAGGGCCGTTGGTAAGAGAGAAACCCAGGCCTCTGAAATCTTCCGACAGAACTTTGTTAATATCCTTGTTAAAATATGAGCTTTTGCTGCGTTACCTGAGGATTGAGGTCTCCAGGAGGAGTGAAGTTGATAGGTAATACCTAAGGCTGAGGAAACCTGCTGGGTCACTTTAGCTGTGAAGGAGGATCTCTTATCACTCTGCAGACTTTTAGGCAATCCAAATCTTGGGATGATCTCTTTAAGTAAAAATCTGGACACTTTTAATGCCTTCTCTGTCCTTGTAGGGAAAGCTTCAGTCCACCTAATGAAAGTGTCTATAAATACTAGCAAATATTTTAGTCCCCTGAAAAGTGGCATCTGAGTAAAATCTAGTTGCCAGTCCTCCCCAGAGTATGTCCCTTGATATTGTACAGACTTGAGTAGAGGTGGGGCTATGGGGTGTCTTCCTGGGCCATTACAGGCACAAAGTTCATAGGCCTTGGTGACCCTCTTTACAGTCTGGAATAGTTTCTTTCCTAAAAAGATTTGAAAACCTAATTTGAATAGGGAGTCCCATCCCAAAGGTGAGCAGTCATGGAAATACTTAACTATCTTCTATTGCTCAGCCTTGGGAAGAAAAAGTTTGTTGCTGCCTAGTAATCATCCTGAGGGATCTTTTTGTAAGCCTTTCTGTTCTGCCCAATTAATTTCCTCATGGGTATAATATCGTGTAGCTGACATTGGTGGAGTACCTGGCATTAGTGCAGTGGCCTGTAATACTGGTGTTCTTCAGCTGTGGTCTTAGCTGCTCTGTCAGCCAGAGAATTTCCTTTGATAATAGAGATTTCCCCCTTTTGGCATCCCCAGTAGTGAATAGTGAATAACTGCTACCTCCTTTGGGAGCTGGACAGCATCTAAAAGTTCCATGATCTCGAAGTGATATCGTATGGGGGATCCCTTAGCTGTTAATAGTCCCTTTTCTTTCTGTTTAGCAGCATGAGTATGGAGCACCAGGAACCCATATTTAGAGTCAGTATATATATTGACTCTTAAGTCTTTTCCTGATTGGAGGGCCCTGATTAATAAAGCAATTAGTTCTGCTTTTTGAGTGGAAGTCTGGGGAGACAATGTTTTTGCCTTAGTGACTGCTTGTTGGCTAACTACTACATAACCCACCGTTTTTACTTCCTCATGTGTAAAGCTACTCCTCTGTAAACCACTTAACATCAGGATTAGGCAGGGGCTCATCTTTGAGATCAGGCCTGCTAGAGTAGATCTATTCTGTGGTTTCCACATAGGAATGAATGATTTGGGGATCTGTTTCCTGGGACATGAACTTTGGTAACAAAGTAGCAGGGTTTAAAATTTGACATACGTTAGGAGTTACATCTGGGATGTCAAGCAGAAGGGCCTTGTATTTAAGTAAGTGAGCTCCTGTTAACCATTGGTGTCCTTTTGTTGCTAAGACCTCCTGTACTTGGTGGGGGCTCATGATATCTAATTGTTGTCCCAAGGTAAACTTTCTGGCTTCTTCTACCAGTAAAGTGGTGGCAGCCATGGCTCACAAGCACCCTGGCCACCCCGCTGCCATCTTGTCTAGCTGTTTAGAAAAGTAAGCCACTGGTCTGGAGCTATTCCCTAACTTTTGAGTTAGGATGCTGTGTTAGTCCATTTTCACACTGCTGATAAAGACATACCTGAGGCCGGACACGGTGGCTCACGCTTGTAATCCCAGCACTTTGGGAGGCCGAGGCGGGCGGATCACGAGGTCAGGAGATCGAGACTACGGTGAAACCCCGTCTCTACTAAAAATACAGAAAATTAGCCGGGCGTGGTGGCGGGCGCCTGTAGTCCCAGCTACTCGGAGAGGCTGAGGCGGGAGAATGGCGTGAACCCGGGAGGCGGAGCTTGCAGTGAGCCGAGATTGCGCCACTGCACTCCAGCCTGGGCGACAGAGTGAGACTCCGTCTCAAAAAAAAAAAAAAAAAAAAAAGACATACCTGAGACTGGGCAATTTGCAAAGGAAAGAGGTTTAATTGGACTTACAGTTCCATGCCTCACAATCATGGTGGAAGGCAAGGAGGAGCAAGTCCTTGTCCAAAGTCCTTGGGACCAAAGTCCTTGTCCCAGGAGTAAGCACATACCCCAAATATTTAACCCTCTGCAAAGATCTGGGCTATATGGGGGGATACCTGATACCCTCACTTTCCCAGAAAATTAAAGAGCTGGATTGTGTCTCTGTCAGAGTCTTCCCTAGTAGGCCTAGAAACTAATAAGTCATCTACACATTGCAAGAGGGACCCATTAGTTTACTGTAGTTCCCTTAACTCTCTGTCCAAATCATTGCCACAGAGGTGGGAACTATCCCTAAAACCTTGGGGAAGGACTGTCTAGGTAAGCTGAGATGCAGCATGAGTGTTTGGATCAGTTCATTCAAAAGCAAAAATATACTAAGAATATAAAAAGAAAGCATCCTTTAAGTCTAACACTGTGAACCAATGAGCATCTTCAGGGACTTGGGTCAATATTGTAAGGATTAAGAACTATTGAGTGAACTGGGACTACTGCCTTATTAACTGCCCTTAGATCCTGAACAAATCTATACTCCCCGTTTGTTTTTTTTACAGGTAAAATGGGGGTGTTACATGGAGACTGACAGCATTGTAATAATCCATACTTTGGGAACTTTGTTCCTAGGGCCTGGATGCCACTCTGAGCCTCAGGTCTCAAAGGATACTGTATTTTCCATGGGTAATTAACATTGGGTTTTAAAACAACCTTAACTGGGGGTACATTAACAGCTCTGCTGGGAACTTCCGTGTCCTAAACAGAGGGGTCTACTTGAGAAACAATATGTGACGGAAGGGAGGTCTTCTTATCTGTGTTAAGAAAAGCACTTAGAGTTAGGAGAAGTGTCCCTTCCTGGCCTGTTGCCTTCTCAGGAGGCATCCCAAACTGAATTGTGGCCTGTAATTGGGAAAGTAAGTCTCTCCCCATTAGAGGGATAGATCACTCAGGCATGAGGAAGAACCTGTGGGAAAACATATGGTACCCCATGGTACAACCAAGGGGGTGAGTGAATCTCCTAATTTTTGGCTGGCCATCAATTCTCGTTACTGTACAAGAGTAGGAAGACAGTGGCCCTGAGAAATGGGTTAAATCTGAGTAGGCTACTCCTATATCCAATAAGAACTCAGTATTTTTGCCTGTTCCATCAGGAGTTACGCTAGGTTATTCCATGGAGATTGTAAGATATCCAGTGGGAGCTGTAGAGGACCTTGGGCCTCATCAGTCCTCTACCTTCTTGACCATTATGGGTCTGGGTGTCTTAAACTCCCTCTTAAGCCTGTGGCAGTCTTTCTTTCAGTGGCCTTCTTGATTACAGAAGGCACACTGATTTTGGCCTAGAGACTGTTGAATGGGAGGCTCTTGTCTGAACATCCCAGATGCTGATCTCATGACATTTCCTTGACATGGGTAACTGTGAGGCAGTAGGGGGCCTACAGCAGCCTCTAACAATTGTGCTTTTTGGCCAATCCTTTTTTTTTTTTTTTTTGCCTCTCCCTCTGCCCTGTCCCCATTACTGTAAACCCCAAAAGCAATGTTTAAGAGTTGACTCATGGAGGTTTGGGGTCCCATTGTTCCCTTTTATAGCTTCCTTCTAATGTCAGAGGCAAACTAAGTAATGCAATGCACACCCAGGAGAGCTCACTCTTCTAGGGAGTCTGGGTCTGTAATAGTGTATTTCCTGAGTGCCTCAACTAAACAGCCCTGAAATAGAGCAGGATTTTAATCTTTCTTCTGAGTTATTTCTCTCACCTTTTCATATTTACTGGCTTGACCGCACACTTCTTCATACTGTCTGTTAAACAAGTTAACATATGATTTCTGCATTCAAGATCTTGAGGTCCTCTCTGGTAATCCCATTGAGGGTCTAAATCCGGAGCTGCATCTCTTCCCACATGATACATGGCATGGCCTGGATTATGCACAGCCACTCCATCTGCATGTTCATGAGCAATACCTTGAATTCTTTGTTTTTCCTGTAAGTACAGCAAGTGGATGATAATTTCTGCATGCCATGCCAAGTTAAATCAAAAGACATGGTCAACTTAACAAACTCCTCTAGAAACGTTCCTGGGTCCTCTGAAAACCAACCAACCAAATTTTTCCTTGCAGAAAGCCAAATCAAACATGGAAAAAGGCACATATTCTCTGATTGTTTCTCCATCTCCATCAGCTGCCTCCTGCAGTAGACACAAGTTCAATTTAGGGGGCTGATCTGGGGCCCCACTCCTAGTAGTACTGGTCTGGCTTACTTCTTCAGGCAATGGAGAATAGGGACCAGGGCTTGTTGGATGAGGGGGAGAGGTTCCTGATGACTTTGGAGTAGAATTCTGCACTAGAGAACTAGTGGGGCCCCTCTCAGAACTAGGGGAGAGGGGAGGCTCCAAAGAGGGATCACAGATCTCCTATGGGGAGCAACTAGGAGGGGGTCGTCTAGGATAGCGGATGCAGCTTCTGGGTCTCTGGGAGTATCAGGAGCCAGAGACATTCTACAGCTAGCCCTTAAGTTAGCATTCTGGTAGAGAGCTATAAAAACCTGTACAGGCTGGGCGCAGTGGCTCACACCTATAATCCCAGCACTTTGGGAGGCCGAGGCGGGCAGATCACAAGGTCAAGAGATGGAGACCATCCTGGCCAACATGGTGAAACCCCATCTCTACTAAAAATACAAAAATTAGCTGGGCATGATGGCACGTGCCTGTAGTCCCAGCTGCTCGGGAGGCTAAGGCAGGAGAATCTCTTGAACACGGAAGCAGAGGTTGCAGTGAGCCAAGATCATGGCACTGCACTCCAGCCTGGCGACAGAGTGAAACTCTGTCACAAAAAAAAAAAAAAAAAAAAAGCCTATACATAGGGAACTTCTTCCCATTTTCTTTACTTTTTACAAAACAAGTCTAATTGTACAATATCATTATGACAAAGAACCATGTCTAGGCCAGATTTGTTGATTTGCTAATTTTTATTGAACCCAAACCTTATTGCCATAGTAAATGAGTTTTTTCTTTTTCAATTTGGCTGATAATGTGAACTTACTCCAGTTGTCTAAAAGACACCTTAGTGGCAAGGCTTTTGGGATGCTTACTGTTGTCCTTATGTCTAGTAAGGGTCACTACAAGGGGTTTCAATTAGCCTAAGTTTAGTAAATGCCTACTTACTTTTCCCTTTTGATTTCCCACTTTCTATTGATAGCAAGGTGTTACAAAAGTAGATTACAAGTTTCAAATGGGCAGTTGAGTGTTAAGCCTAAATTCCACAGAGAGTGAGGGTTGTGCAAAGAGATGAGCTAAACAGATGGTGACCGTGTAAGGGAGGAAGGGAAGGGTAGACAGCATTGCCCAAGTGGAGACCTCAGAGGCTCTGACTTGCCAGAGAACCTACCCAGTAGCAGAGACACTGAAAAAGAATATTGGGTGGCCACTTGTCTAATGCTGTAGGTGGCTCTGTCAGGCCAGGGGCCTAGGAACTCCCATTTCCTTTGACCAAGAGGGGCTTGAGCAAAGCAATTATAAGACAGCACACAGGAAAGCACTTGGAATTGGCAATTAAGAAAATAATACTTCTAACTTTAGGGTAGAAAAAGACAAGACCAACATTCCCCTGGGGGAGCAGCTATAACCCACAATACTAGAGGGAATGTCAACCAAATACCCCAAAGCATCTGGGGGGGGGGTCAAAATTACCAATGCTGAAAATTCAGAGTGCCCAAATTACAGCCAATAAGGGTCCCCTCACCAAGTGTTGAAAACCCTGGGCCACCCAGAGGGTGGCCAGCAGTGAACCCAAGACCAAGTTGGGGTCACAGAACGACATGACTCTGGCATCCTAGAGTGAACAAAACAGGGGTCTCTCACAATCAAGTGTCTTGTTATAATTACCCACACACAATTAACAGAAAGTTAAAAGCAAACATAAGACTGCACCCATTTTAGGACTGAAAATAAAATGACTGATGGAACAATACAATGGGGTCAGAAGACAAAGGAGTGGGAGAAGGGGTGTCAAGGACATACTTTCTGGCACTCAAACAATGAGGGACTTCTAAGCAATTGCCTAGCCAAAGGCTGTTACTTTATTCCCTAGTTCTCCTGATACTACAGGAGTGTGGGCAGAAGGAACAATCACTTCTTTACCAGAGCGGAAACGGCGCTGACTGATTTTTAGTGTGGGACCTTGGTGAAGATCTCGCCAGGATACCTCAGCTTGCATGGGCTTGGTTCAACTGTGGTAGTGGGAAGGGCTTGCATGGGTGGTAACCCACCGGGCTGCCAGTGGGAGGGGGGGGTGTCACATGAGGTAGACTGCATTATGGCCACTCCACCAGTAGGCTCAACTGTGGCAGTGGGATGGGCCTGCACAGGTAACCCACCAGGCTGCGGTGGGGAGAAGCAGGCCCTCCACGAGGTAGTGGAACTATGGCTGCTTGCCCTTCTGATGGGCTCTGCTGCCTGCCGGGGAAAATGTAGCTCTGAAAAGAGCCCTTGGTTAGTGTTAGAGTATTACAGCTCTGCTTTGCTCCCTCTCTGCTCCTCATCTCACCATTTGCCATCCACTGACTGCCCTCCCATCGATGATCACCTTCCTGCCAACTGCCGTCCAGATGATTACTTTCCTGCTGACCATCACCCTGTGGATTGCCAGCAGGCTGATCTCTGACTGCTGCCTGGCCAATCCTTGACTACTGCCCTGCTGACTGTCACTGGCTGACTGCCACCTTACAGACTGTGGTTCCCAGATCTCCGACTGCCATATCTCATGAAGCCATCTTCTTTCTTCACCCTGCATTGGGTGCCAAGCTGATGCAGGGCAGGCAAGCCCCAAAGTGGAGCTCAGCCCAGGAGGGTTCTTGGCTTTGCCCAGGAGAGAATTCAAGGGCAAGCCAGTGATAGAAGAAAACAGCATTATTAAATAAACAGTGTTACTGCTCTGTGACTGCTCCTGCAGAGCAGGGCTACCCTGTAGGCAGAGAGTAGCAGCTCAGGGCAGTTTAGCAGTCATATTTATGCCCACTTTTAATTGCATGTAGATTAAGGGGTGGTTGATGCAGAAATTTGGGCTCATTGAGTCATTTCCGCAGAAAGGGGCAGTAACTCTGTGTTTTCATGGCAAACATAAATTGAAACGGCATGTTGGGGGGGCATCTGATTGAAAGCTGCTTCCACCCTGGCCCTGTTTTAGCTAGTCCTCAATCTGGTCCAGAATCTGAGCCCTGCCTCTGGAGTCCAGTCCCACCTCCTATCTCATATCCAGCCTTTCCAGTTATTATAAGTGGTAATGTTTACATGCTTCAGACTACTGCATCCTACATGGAAAGCTAAATGTTCAGAGGCCTGTATTTAATAAAAGTGTTTTGGAAGGCTATTAAAGCTTTTAAAGTTTGCTGCAAACTTCAAAATAGCTATTGAAGTTCCCCCAAATAGAAAGTGATTAAACAGACAATACTCAGTGTGATAAGTGATACGTCACGTTTGGGGTGTAATCGCTCCTAAGCCAAGGCTAAAGAAGCTAGATTTAGGCAGTCAGGGGACACTTTTTGGAGGCAGTGTTGTCTAAGATGATAACCTAAAGGTTATGCTGGCCTGTACTTCAGACTGAGAAATAATACCAAATTTCTTTCCAATTTGTTTCCACCTGAACCATCTTATTTGATCTTTGCAGTGATTGTAGGGTTTGTTTATATCCCCATTCTACAGATGAGGATAAATCTTCCTTACAGGGTTTGGGTGGAATGTTTCAGGTTTTTCAGCTTAAGTTTTTTGATTCCAAAGGCATAATCTTTATCTGCCTTATGTTGCTATTTTTCATAAATAAGTTTTTGAAAACAAAGTGTGTCATTGAGATCTATTCTCTCATCAGCAAAAGTATGGCTGTACTATCCAGTTGCCTCTTGTATAAAAAAGTTAAATACAGTATTACAAAGATTTTAGAAAATATAGGGAAAAAAGAAAAAACATCTTTAATTCAGTCTTTTCTTGTCTTGTTTTACATAGTTGGAATAATAACTGTGAGTGTGTTTATGTATAATTTTATCTTGCTTTTTTTAACTTAACATTACAACATAAGCATTTCCAAAGTTTGAATACATCATTCATAAACCCAAATCAGTGGTTATTTAGTAGTCTATTGTGTGGACATACCATAATTCCATTCTCCTGAGAGGCAGTATTTTATGGTTGTTGAGAACACAGACTTTGGATTATTTCCTGGTTCTACCATCTTTTATCTGTATGACTTTGGACATCTTAATTTGGGTACATCAATTTCTCTATTTTAAAATTGAGAATATAGTACTCGTCTGTTGAAAGGATTAAATGAGTCAACACATGAAAACCTCTTAGAATATTGACTGACACAAAGTAAACGCTATTTATGAAAGGCTATTATTACTGTTAATTTTCCACTGATAAGTATTTAGCTTAAATTCATTTCTCATCTAACAGATTATGCTATTATGAACATCTCTGTTTTTATAGATTTTTGCGAGACTATAGTTACTTCAGACTTCAGAGAGTAGAATTACTGTGTGAAAACGTGTGTGTGTTTTGAGACTGAGTCTCACTCTGTTGCCCAGGCTGGAGTGCAGTGGCGCCATCTCGACTCACTGCAACCTCTGCTTACTAGGTTCAAACAATGCTCCTGCCTCAGCCTTCTGAGTAGCTGGGATTATAGGCGTGGTGGTACATGCCTGATTTTTTATATTTTTAACTAGCTGATTTTTTTGTATTTTTAGTAGAGACAGGGTTTCACTATGTTGGCCAGGCTGGTCTCGAACTCCTGACCTCAGATGATCCACCCTCCTCGGCCTCCCAAAGTGCTGAGATTACAGGTGTGAGTCATCATGCTCGGCCAAAGTGTACTTTTTTAAAGCTCTTGAAATATCTCTCCCAATAGATTGCTAATTTACAATTTGCCAGTCCCACTTACAATGTCTTACAATGAGTATTGCTCTGTCCTGTGAATGCTGTTGGTAAAGTACAATAAATATAGCGCAGCAGTATATATATATATACTGTATATGTATATGTACATATATACTATATATATACTGTATATGTATATGTACATATATAGTATATATACTGTATATGTATATGTACATATATACTGTATATATACTGTATATGTATATGTACATATATACTGTATATATACTGTATATGTATATGTACATATATACTGTATATATATACTGTATGTATATGTACATATATACTGTATATATA